>NC_082661.1:131276436-131579874 GCF_025265405.1 Mesoplodon densirostris
TATTTATAGATATAAGCATGGAAATTATTCATTCATATAATTACATCTTTGTGAAGGGAAGAACAGTTTTCTGTTTTATATTTTTAAATTTTATAACTTTCAAAAATTTTTGAAATTTTATTTTATTTATTTTTTATACAGCAGGTTATTATTAGTTATCTATATTATACATATACATGTATACAGGTCAATCTCAGTCTCCCAACTCATCCCACCACCACCACCCCATGGCTTCCCCTCCTTGATGTCCATAGGTTTGTTCTCTACCTCTGTGTCTCTATTTCTGCCCTGCAAACCTGTTCATCTGTACCATTTCTCTAGGTTCCACATATATGCATTAATATACAATATTTGTTTTTCTCTTTCTGACTTACTTCACTCTGTATGACAGTCTCTAGGTCCACCGACATCTCTACAAAAGATCCAGTTTCATCCCTTTCTATGGCTGAGTAATATTCCATTTTATATATGTACCACATCTTTATCCATTCCTCTGTCTGTGGGCATTTAGGTTGCTTCCATTACCTGGCTATTGTAAATAGTGCTGCAATGAACATTGTGGTGAATGTGTCTTTTTGATTTATGGTTTTCTCTGGGTATATGCCCAGAAGTGGGATTGCTGGATCATATGGTAATTCTATTTTTCGTTTTTTAAGGGACCTCCATACTGTTCTCCATAGTGACTGTATCAATTTACATTCCCACCAATAGTGGAAGAGGGTTCCTTTTGTCCACACCCTCCCCAGCATTTGTTGTTTGTAGATTTTCTGATGATGCCCATTCTAACAGGTGTGAGGTGATACCTCATTGTAGTTTGGATTTACAGTTCTCTAATAATTAATGATGTTGAGCAGCTTTTCATGTGCATCTTGGCCATCTCTATGTCTTCTTTGAAGAAAGGTCAATTTAGATGTTCTACCCATTTTTGTATTGGGTTGTTTGTTTTTTTAATATTAAGCTGAATGAGCTGTTTATATATATTGGAGATTAAAGCTTTGTCCACTGATTCGTTTGCAAATATTTTCTCCCATTCTGAGGGTTGCCTCTTTCCATTCCCGTTGTTTTAACAAAAAAAGAAAGAAAGAAAAAGAAGCAGAACACAAATGTGCATAAAATATGTCTCTTGAAACTGTCGTTTTGAAATGTGGACGTCTTTTGAAATTTTTGGTCGATATACGACCCCAGGATTTGTTTTCAGAGCAGGTGTCATTTACAGGCCTGCAATTATTTTGAATATCCACTGACCATTAGCGCTGGGATTAAAGCTGCTGTTGTGTGAAACGGCCACAAGGTGGCAGCAGTTCTCCTTTACTGAATCTGGTTACTAGGGCAACAGAGCCTCAATGGAAGTCGTGTTCTAGGTTGTAATTTAGAAGGGAATGTGCCAGGAGAAAGCCCCTTATGTTTGTCTCACTATTCTTGTTCTTTCTTTAAATTTAATTTTTATTTTTATATCACAGCAAGTTTGATTAAAATGTTTGGCTTGGTGTAGGTGTGCAAGATATGGTTCTTTTACACATATACATATGTCTGTTCTTCCTGGGATCCTTTTCCCACGTACCTTATGACAGAATGTTGAGTAGTCTTCTCTTGGTATTTCGTAGGTCTTGGTGATTATATATTTCACCTGTGTTTGTATATGTCTGTTAATGCCAATATCCTAATGCATCCAATCCTCACACCTTTCCATTGGTGAACCATAAGTTTGCTTAATGAATCTGTGATTGCCCTTCTCTGTGGAAGTATCTTCACTGGTATCAATTTTTATGTAACACCTATAAGTGATATCATATGATATGTGTCTTTCTTTTTCTGACTTACTACAAGTCATGTGATTACCTCTAGACTCATCTACGGTGCTGCACATGGCATTGTGTCCTTTTTTTCCTTGGCTAATATTCCGTCTGCGCATGTACCAGTTCTTCTTTGTCCACTCATCTGTTGATGGACTTTTTGGTTGCTTCCATGTCATGGCTATTGTAATGCTGCGGCAATGCACATTTGCCTGCCTGTGTCTTTGCAATTCTGTCTTCTTAGGTTATAGGCCCAGGAGTGGGCCTGCTGGATCATATGGTAGCAAAATGTTTACCTTATACCGGCACCTCCATTCTGTTCTCATTAGTGGCTCCTACCAGGTTATGTCACACTTAAAGTTGACGGTATGCACTTCTCCACAACACCCTGAGCATTTATTGTTTGTAGATTTTTTTGCTGACGTTTATTCTGACTAATGTGAGCTGATACCACTTTGTGGTTGGATTTGCATGCGTCTCATAATCACTTGAAATTCAGCTCTCTGGCATGTCCTTTTTTCCTTCAAACTGTGAGTACAGCTTACCTCTTCAAACTGTGTTCGTGAAGTATGTGTGACATTTAGAAATATTTTTGCCTTTACCTCCCTCAAGACATTCGGAGGGCAGGTTTCATTTACAGACCTCCAGTACTGGTGCATAAGAAGTGACCCTCAGCACACGTTTTAAAGCTGCTGTTGCAGGTAATGGCCAGAGGGCATCAACATTTCTGCTTTTCCCAATCTGGTAACTACGGAAACAGACCATCCTGACAGTGGTGTTCCTCAGTTATATATTAGAGTGGAATGTGACCCCAAAACCTGATGTGTCCTTACTTATGTTTGTTTTATAAATTGAATTTATATTTTTTATTGGAGTCATATTCCATTGTGTACATGGACCACTGTTTCTTTGTGCATTCCTCTGTCGATGGACATTTTCGTAGCTTCCAAGTGTTGGCTATGGTAAATATTGCTGGAGTGCAGGTTTGCCAGCCTGTGTCTTTATTAATTTTTTTTTTTTGCGTGGTACGTGTGCCTCTCACTGCTGTGGACACTCCCATTGCAGAGCACAGGGTCCGGATGCGCAGGCCCAGCAGCCATAGCTCACTGGACCAGCCGCTCCGCGGCATGTGGGATCTTCCCGAAACGGGGCATGAACCCATGTCTCCTGCATTGGCAGGCGGACTCTCAACCACTGCGCCACCAGTGAAGCCCAGCCTGTGTCTTTTTGATTCTCATCCCCTCAGGCGATAGGCCCAGCAGTGGGTATGCTTGATTGAATGGTAGCTCAGTATTTACCTTTACATTATTGGCTCATGTCCCACGTTGAACCAAGGGTAGGCATTTCTCCAAAACCCCTTCAGCATTTATTGTTTGCAGAATTTTTGCTGATGGCCATTCTGACTGGTGTGAGCTGATAGGTTTTTGTAATTTGGATTTGCATATCTTTAATTATTCCTAATGTTCAGCATTTTTCCACGCCTTTTAAAATTTCTGCTACAGAAAAACAGAAAAAAACGGAGAGTACAATTAACCTCTTGAAATTGTCTTCGTGGATGGTTGCCCTCTTTTGAATTTTGTGGTCAATTTTCGACCCCAGGATTGTTTTTGAGGGCAGGTGTCATTTACAGGCCTGCAATGAGTGTGAATATTTAGTGACCATTAGCACTGGGTTTAAAGCTGCTGTTGTGTGAAACGGCCACAAGGCAGCAGCATTTCTCCATTCCCAAATCTGGTTACTAGGGCAGCAGAGCCTTTCTGGGACCAATGGAATACAGAAGAAGGCATCATTGAATTCTAATACAGAGTACCATGTCCTGGTGGATGGTAGAATGACCAGCAGGGTGTAGGAATTAGGAACGACTGGATGTATATCCTCGGTGGCTTCACTGACTGTCCTGACATCCTTTACCAGGTCCCCAGCCGCCCACGGGGCTCTGGTGGTCAGGCCACTCCCAGGTTACGGAGTTCACCTGTGCAACTACCCAGCAGCACATGGGGCTCTTGTAGTCAGGCCCCTTCCAGGATATGGGCCTAACCTGGGCATGTCCCCAGCAGCCCACAGGGCTCTCATGGTCAGGCCACTCCCAGGTTATGGAGCTCACCTGTGCATCTACCCAGCAGCCCATGGGGCTCTCGTGGTCAGGCCCCTCCCAGGATATGGAGCTCACCGGGGCAGGTCCCCAGCAGCCAACGGGGCTCTCATGGTCAGGGCACTCCCAGGTTATGGAGCTCACCTGTGCAACTACCCAGCAGCACATGGGGCTCTCGTAGTCAGGCCCCTCCCAGGATATGGGCCTAACCTGGGCATGTCCCCAGCAGCCCACCGGGCTCTCATGGTCAGGCCACTCCCAGGTTATGGAGCTCACCTGTGCATCTCCCCAGCAGCCTATGGGGCTCTCATAGTCAGGCCCTTCCCAGGATACGGAGCTCCCCTGGGCAGGTACCCCGGCAGGGCTGGGCACACAGGAACCATGCACATAGCCCTCATTGCAGAGCACCCCAGATCGCCTGTCACTCAGAGCTGACACAGAGCACCTCAGAGCAGACTTGAGCTAACAAACAGCAAGTCTGACAGGTCTGTGACCCTGGGCATCACTCTGTGTGGCTTCACTCTGCCTGGTCTTCCAGACACTTCCACTGCAGCCGGGGCACCAAGCCTCTGTCTCCACCCATCACCCCTCCTCTCCCTGACTCCTGAGTTCCTCTCATTAGGAGAGGGTCTTCTTGAAGTTGTCTCCCACTCATGGGCCAGATAAAATGATTAGAAAACAAGCCGGAGCTACAGCCCCTTGTGTATCGTGACTCTCAGGAGCCCACACCTGTTCCTTGGACGTGGTCGGTTCAGCGAGGTCCATTTTCGGCAATGTGAGCCCCTGAGGGGTGAGGATTGGCTGACCTGGGCAGCCTGACCCTGCCGTCCAGCCCTCCCCAGGTGTGCCTGGGTTGAGGTCAATATAAACACCGCTCCAGGCAGCAAGAGCCCGTGCAGTTGTGCCTGACGCCATATTCTCTGCCCCATCAGCAGTCTCGGGGCTGTGCTGGTGGGAGTGAGTGAGGGGACACAGCTTTGTGGGAGGCCCGGTGTCAGTGGGGCTCTGCTGGACTTTCTGCAGGAGTTGCCAGGCTGCCATCTGCTAAAGAAGAGGATGTGTCACCCATACCTATCGCTGGAATTGCTCCCCGGGCAGAGGTGAGGAAGGAAAAAGGCAGTGGGGCCCGGGACAGGAGGGGTATCTCAGGCAGGGAAATGGAAAGCTTCCAGAAGAGTGCCCGGGGCCAGGACCATCCTGGCTGGACTGCAGGCACCAAGTCGGCCTGCGTGCTGTCGCTGGTGTGGCTCCAGGGCCCTTCCTCTAGGCTTTCAAGTCCTTGTACATATTCAGGTGTTTTACCTGGGAAGGGTGGGAACAGTTCAGCAGCAGCTGGCCTGGGGCTCAACTCACGTTTACTCACAGACGCCTCGGCATGGTCCCCCAGCTTTGCAATGAGGACGCTCCTTGCCGGGGGCTGCTGGCTGCATGGCAGATGTTCAGAATTGTTGACCACTGGAGCAAGTGCCCTGATAGGATTTTCCTCTGTATAACTGGCGGTGTCTGTTTTTTTTTTTTTTTCCTTTTTTGGTTCAAGGTAGCTTTTATTCCTCTTTAATGTATTTATAGATATAAGCATGGAAATTATTCATTCATATAATTACATCTTTGTGAAGGGAAGAACAGTTTTCTGTTTTATATTTTTAAATTTTATAACTTTCAAAAATTTTTGAAATTTTATTTTATTTATTTTTTATACAGCAGGTTATTATTAGTTATCTATATTATACATATACATGTATACAGGTCAATCTCAGTCTCCCAACTCATCCCACCACCACCACCCCATGGCTTCCCCTCCTTGATGTCCATAGGTTTGTTCTCTACCTCTGTGTCTCTATTTCTGCCCTGCAAACCTGTTCATCTGTACCATTTCTCTAGGTTCCACATATATGCATTAATATACAATATTTGTTTTTCTCTTTCTGACTTACTTCACTCTGTATGACAGTCTCTAGGTCCACCGACATCTCTACAAAAGATCCAGTTTCATCCCTTTCTATGGCTGAGTAATATTCCATTTTATATATGTACCACATCTTTATCCATTCCTCTGTCTGTGGGCATTTAGGTTGCTTCCATTACCTGGCTATTGTAAATAGTGCTGCAATGAACATTGTGGTGAATGTGTCTTTTTGATTTATGGTTTTCTCTGGGTATATGCCCAGAAGTGGGATTGCTGGATCATATGGTAATTCTATTTTTCGTTTTTTAAGGGACCTCCATACTGTTCTCCATAGTGACTGTATCAATTTACATTCCCACCAATAGTGGAAGAGGGTTCCTTTTGTCCACACCCTCCCCAGCATTTGTTGTTTGTAGATTTTCTGATGATGCCCATTCTAACAGGTGTGAGGTGATACCTCATTGTAGTTTGGATTTACAGTTCTCTAATAATTAATGATGTTGAGCAGCTTTTCATGTGCATCTTGGCCATCTCTATGTCTTCTTTGAAGAAAGGTCAATTTAGATGTTCTACCCATTTTTGTATTGGGTTGTTTGTTTTTTTAATATTAAGCTGAATGAGCTGTTTATATATATTGGAGATTAAAGCTTTGTCCACTGATTCGTTTGCAAATATTTTCTCCCATTCTGAGGGTTGCCTCTTTCCATTCCCGTTGTTTTAACAAAAAAAGAAAGAAAGAAAAAGAAGCAGAACACAAATGTGCATAAAATATGTCTCTTGAAACTGTCGTTTTGAAATGTGGACGTCTTTTGAAATTTTTGGTCGATATACGACCCCAGGATTTGTTTTCAGAGCAGGTGTCATTTACAGGCCTGCAATTATTTTGAATATCCACTGACCATTAGCGCTGGGATTAAAGCTGCTGTTGTGTGAAACGGCCACAAGGTGGCAGCAGTTCTCCTTTACTGAATCTGGTTACTAGGGCAACAGATCCTCAATGGAAGTCGTGTTCTAGGTTGTAATTTAGAAGGGAATGTGCCAGGAGAAAGCCCCTTATGTTTGTCTCACTATTCTTGTTCTTTCTTTAAATTTAATTTTGATTTTTATATCACAGCAAGTTTGATTAAAATGTTTGGCTTGGTGTAGGTGTGCAAGATATGGTTCTTTTACACATATACATATGTCTGTTCTTCCTGGGATCCTTTTCCCACGTACCTTATGACAGAATGTTGAGTAGTCTTCTCTTGGTATTTCGTAGGTCTTGGTGATTATATATTTCACCTGTGTTTGTATATGTCTGTTAATGCCAATATCCTAATGCATCCAATCCTCACACCTTTCCATTGGTGAACCATAAGTTTGCTTAATGAATCTGTGATTGCCCTTCTCTGTGGAAGTATCTTCACTGGTATCAATTTTTATGTAACACCTATAAGTGATATCATATGATATGTGTCTTTCTTTTTCTGACTTACTACAAGTCATGTGATTACCTCTAGACTCATCTACGGTGCTGCACATGGCATTGTGTCCTTTTTTTCCTTGGCTAATATTCCGTCTGCGCATGTACCAGTTCTTCTTTGTCCACTCATCTGTTGATGGACTTTTTGGTTGCTTCCATGTCATGGCTATTGTAATGCTGCGGCAATGCACATTTGCCTGCCTGTGTCTTTGCAATTCTGTCTTCTTAGGTTATAGGCCCAGGAGTGGGCCTGCTGGATCATATGGTAGCAAAATGTTTACCTTATACCGGCACCTCCATTCTGTTCTCATTAGTGGCTCCTACCAGGTTATGTCACACTTAAAGTTGACGGTATGCACTTCTCCACAACACCCTGAGCATTTATTGTTTGTAGATTTTATTTTGCTGATGTTTATTCTGACTAATGTGAGCTGATACCACTTTGTGGTTGGATTTGCATGCGTCTCATAATCACTTGAAATTCAGCTCTCTGGCATGTCCTTTTTTCCTTCAAACTGTGAGTACAGCTTACCTCTTCAAACTGTGTTCGTGAAGTATGTGTGACATTTAGAAATATTTTTGCCTTTACCTCCCTCAAGACATTCGGAGGGCAGGTTTCACTTACAGACCTCCAGTACTGGTGCATAAGAAGTGACCCTCAGCACACGTTTTAAAGCTGCTGTTGCAGGTAATGGCCAGAGGGCATCAACATTTCTGCTTTTCCCAATCTGGTAACTACGGAAACAGACCATCCTGACAGTGGTGTTCCTCAGTTATATATTAGAGTGGAATGTGACCCCAAAACCTGATGTGTCCTTACTTATGTTTGTTTTATAAATTGAATTTATATTTTTTATTGGAGTCATATTCCATTGTGTACATGGACCACTGTTTCTTTGTGCATTCCTCTGTCGATGGACATTTTCGTAGCTTCCAAGTGTTGGCTATGGTAAATATTGCTGGAGTGCAGGTTTGCCAGCCTGTGTCTTTATTAATTTTTTTTTTTTGCGTGGTACGTGTGCCTCTCACTGCTGTGGACACTCCCATTGCAGAGCACAGGGTCCGGATGCGCAGGCCCAGCAGCCATAGCTCACTGGACCAGCCGCTCCGCGGCATGTGGGATCTTCCCGAAACGGGGCATGAACCCATGTCTCCTGCATTGGCAGGCGGACTCTCAACCACTGCGCCACCAGTGAAGCCCAGCCTGTGTCTTTTTGATTCTCATCCCCTCAGGCGATAGGCCCAGCAGTGGGTATGCTTGATTGAATGGTAGCTCAGTATTTACCTTTACATTATTGGCTCATGTCCCACGTTGAACCAAGGGTAGGCATTTCTCCAAAACCCCTTCAGCATTTATTGTTTGCAGAATTTTTGCTGATGGCCATTCTGACTGGTGTGAGCTGATAGGTTTTTGTAATTTGGATTTGCATATCTTTAATTATTCCTAATGTTCAGCATTTTTCCACGCCTTTTAAAATTTCTGCTACAGAAAAACAGAAAAAAACGGAGAGTACAATTAACCTCTTGAAATTGTCTTCGTGGATGGTTGCCCTCTTTTGAATTTTGTGGTCAATTTTCGACCCCAGGATTGTTTTTGAGGGCAGGTGTCATTTACAGGCCTGCAATGAGTGTGAATATTTAGTGACCATTAGCACTGGGTTTAAAGCTGCTGTTGTGTGAAACGGCCACAAGGCAGCAGCATTTCTCCATTCCCAAATCTGGTTACTAGGGCAGCAGAGCCTTTCTGGGACCAATGGAATACAGAAGAAGGCATCATTGAATTCTAATACAGAGTACCATGTCCTGGTGGATGGTAGAATGACCAGCAGGGTGTAGGAATTAGGAACGACTGGATGTATATCCTCGGTGGCTTCACTGACTGTCCTGACATCCTTTAGCAGGTCCCCAGCCGCCCACGGGGCTCTGGTGGTCAGGCCACTCCCAGGTTACGGAGTTCACCTGTGCAACTACCCAGCAGCACATGGGGCTCTTGTAGTCAGGCCCCTTCCAGGATATGGGCCTAACCTGGGCATGTCCCCAGCAGCCCACAGGGCTCTCATGGTCAGGCCACTCCCAGGTTATGGAGCTCACCTGTGCATCTACCCAGCAGCCCATGGGGCTCTCGTGGTCAGGCCCCTCCCAGGATATGGAGCTCACCGGGGCAGGTCCCCAGCAGCCAACGGGGCTCTCATGGTCAGGGCACTCCCAGGTTATGGAGCTCACCTGTGCAACTACCCAGCAGCACATGGGGCTCTCGTAGTCAGGCCCCTCCCAGGATATGGGCCTAACCTGGGCATGTCCCCAGCAGCCCACCGGGCTCTCATGGTCAGGCCACTCCCAGGTTATGGAGCTCACCTGTGCATCTCCCCAGCAGCCTATGGGGCTCTCATAGTCAGGCCCTTCCCAGGATACGGAGCTCCCCTGGGCAGGTACCCCGGCAGGGCTGGGCACACAGGAACCATGCACATAGCCCTCATTGCAGAGCACCCCAGATCGCCTGTCACTCAGAGCTGACACAGAGCACCTCAGAGCAGACTTGAGCTAACAAACAGCAAGTCTGACAGGTCTGTGACCCTGGGCATCACTCTGTGTGGCTTCACTCTGCCTGGTCTTCCAGACACTTCCACTGCAGCCGGGGCACCAAGCCTCTGTCTCCACCCATCACCCCTCCTCTCCCTGACTCCTGAGTTCCTCTCATTAGGAGAGGGTCTTCTTGAAGTTGTCTCCCACTCATGGGCCAGATAAAATGATTAGAAAACAAGCCGGAGCTACAGCCCCTTGTGTATCGTGACTCTCAGGAGCCCACACCTGTTCCTTGGACGTGGTCGGTTCAGCGAGGTCCATTTTCGGCAATGTGAGCCCCTGAGGGGTGAGGATTGGCTGACCTGGGCAGCCTGACCCTGCCGTCCAGCCCTCCCCAGGTGTGCCTGGGTTGAGGTCAATATAAACACCGCTCCAGGCAGCAAGAGCCCGTGCAGTTGTGCCTGACGCCATATTCTCTGCCCCATCAGCAGTCTCGGGGCTGTGCTGGTGGGAGTGAGTGAGGGGACACAGCTTTGTGGGAGGCCCGGTGTCAGTGGGGCTCTGCTGGACTTTCTGCAGGAGTTGCCAGGCTGCCATCTGCTAAAGAAGAGGATGTGTCACCCATACCTATCGCTGGAATTGCTCCCCGGGCAGAGGTGAGGAAGGAAAAAGGCAGTGGGGCCCGGGACAGGAGGGGTATCTCAGGCAGGGAAATGGAAAGCTTCCAGAAGAGTGCCCGGGGCCAGGACCATCCTGGCTGGACTGCAGGCACCAAGTCGGCCTGCGTGCTGTCGCTGGTGTGGCTCCAGGGCCCTTCCTCTAGGCTTTCAAGTCCTTGTACATATTCAGGTGTTTTACCTGGGAAGGGTGGGAACAGTTCAGCAGCAGCTGGCCTGGGGCTCAACTCACGTTTACTCACAGACGCCTCGGCATGGTCCCCCAGCTTTGCAATGAGGACGCTCCTTGCCGGGGGCTGCTGGCTGCATGGCAGATGTTCAGAATTGTTGACCACTGGAGCAAGTGCCCTGATAGGATTTTCCTCTGTATAACTGGCGGTGTCTGTTTTTTTTTTTTTTTCCTTTTTTGGTTCAAGGTAGCTTTTATTCCTCTTTAATGTATTTATAGATATAAGCATGGAAATTATTCATTCATATAATTACATCTTTGTGAAGGGAAGAACAGTTTTCTGTTTTATATTTTTAAATTTTATAACTTTCAAAAATTTTTGAAATTTTATTTTATTTATTTTTTATACAGCAGGTTATTATTAGTTATCTATATTATACATATACATGTATACAGGTCAATCTCAGTCTCCCAACTCATCCCACCACCACCACCCCATGGCTTCCCCTCCTTGATGTCCATAGGTTTGTTCTCTACCTCTGTGTCTCTATTTCTGCCCTGCAAACCTGTTCATCTGTACCATTTCTCTAGGTTCCACATATATGCATTAATATACAATATTTGTTTTTCTCTTTCTGACTTACTTCACTCTGTATGACAGTCTCTAGGTCCACCGACATCTCTACAAAAGATCCAGTTTCATCCCTTTCTATGGCTGAGTAATATTCCATTTTATATATGTACCACATCTTTATCCATTCCTCTGTCTGTGGGCATTTAGGTTGCTTCCATTACCTGGCTATTGTAAATAGTGCTGCAATGAACATTGTGGTGAATGTGTCTTTTTGATTTATGGTTTTCTCTGGGTATATGCCCAGAAGTGGGATTGCTGGATCATATGGTAATTCTATTTTTCGTTTTTTAAGGGACCTCCATACTGTTCTCCATAGTGACTGTATCAATTTACATTCCCACCAATAGTGGAAGAGGGTTCCTTTTGTCCACACCCTCCCCAGCATTTGTTGTTTGTAGATTTTCTGATGATGCCCATTCTAACAGGTGTGAGGTGATACCTCATTGTAGTTTGGATTTACAGTTCTCTAATAATTAATGATGTTGAGCAGCTTTTCATGTGCATCTTGGCCATCTCTATGTCTTCTTTGAAGAAAGGTCAATTTAGATGTTCTACCCATTTTTGTATTGGGTTGTTTGTTTTTTTAATATTAAGCTGAATGAGCTGTTTATATATATTGGAGATTAAAGCTTTGTCCACTGATTCGTTTGCAAATATTTTCTCCCATTCTGAGGGTTGCCTTTTTCCATTCCCGTTGTTTTAACAAAAAAAGAAAGAAAGAAAAAGAAGCAGAACACAAATGTGCATAAAATATGTCTCTTGAAACTGTCGTTTTGAAATGTGGACGTCTTTTGAAATTTTTGGTCGATATACGACCCCAGGATTTGTTTTCAGAGCAGGTGTCATTTACAGGCCTGCAATTATTTTGAATATCCACTGACCATTTGCACTGGGATTTAAGCTGCTGTTGTGTGAAACGGCCACAAGGTGGCAGCAGTTCTCCTTTACCGAATCTGGTTACTAGGGCAACAGAGCCTCAATGGAAGTCGTGTTCTAGGTTGTAATTTAGAAGGGAATGTGCCAGGAGAAAGCCCCTTATGTATGTCTCACTATTCTTGTTCTTTCTTTAAATTTAATTTTGATTTTTATATCACAGCAAGTTTGATTAAAATGTTTGGCTTGGTGTAGGTGTGCAAGATATGGTTCTTTTACACATATACATATGTCTGTTCTTCCTGGGATCCTTTTCCCACGTACCTTATGACAGAATGTTGAGTAGTCTTCTCTTGGTATTTCGTAGGTCTTGGTGATTATATATTTCACCTGTGTTTGTATATGTCTGTTAATGCCAATATCCTAATGCATCCAATCCTCACACCTTTCCATTGGTGAACCATAAGTTTGCTTAATGAATCTGTGATTGCCCTTCTCTGTGGAAGTATCTTCACTGGTATCAATTTTTATGTAACACCTATAAGTGATATCATATGATATGTGTCTTTCTTTTTCTGACTTACTACAAGTCATGTGATTACCTCTAGACTCATCTACGGTGCTGCACATGGCATTGTGTCCTTTTTTTCCTTGGCTAATATTCCGTCTGCGCATGTACCAGTTCTTCTTTGTCCACTCATCTGTTGATGGACTTTTTGGTTGCTTCCATGTCATGGCTATTGTAATGCTGCGGCAATGCACATTTGCCTGCCTGTGTCTTTGCAATTCTGTCTTCTTAGGTTATAGGCCCAGGAGTGGGCCTGCTGGATCATATGGTAGCAAAATGTTTACCTTATACCGGCACCTCCATTCTGTTCTCATTAGTGGCTCCTACCAGGTTATGTCACACTTAAAGTTGACGGTATGCACTTCTCCACAACACCCTGAGCATTTATTGTTTGTAGATTTTTTTGCTGACGTTTATTCTGACTAATGTGAGCTGATACCACTTTGTGGTTGGATTTGCATGCGTCTCATAATCACTTGAAATTCAGCTCTCTGGCATGTCCTTTTTTCCTTCAAACTGTGAGTACAGCTTACCTCTTCAAACTGTGTTCGTGAAGTATGTGTGACATTTAGAAATATTTTTGCCTTTACCTCCCTCAAGACATTCGGAGGGCAGGTTTCATTTACAGACCTCCAGTACTGGTGCATAAGAAGTGACCCTCAGCACACGTTTTAAAGCTGCTGTTGCAGGTAATGGCCAGAGGGCATCAACATTTCTGCTTTTCCCAATCTGGTAACTACGGAAACAGACCATCCTGACAGTGGTGTTCCTCAGTTATATATTAGAGTGGAATGTGACCCCAAAACCTGATGTGTCCTTACTTATGTTTGTTTTATAAATTGAATTTATATTTTTTATTGGAGTCATATTCCATTGTGTACATGGACCACTGTTTCTTTGTGCATTCCTCTGTCGATGGACATTTTCGTAGCTTCCAAGTGTTGGCTATGGTAAATATTGCTGGAGTGCAGGTTTGCCAGCCTGTGTCTTTATTAATTTTTTTTTTTTTGCGTGGTACGTGTGCCTCTCACTGCTGTGGACACTCCCATTGCAGAGCACAGGGTCCGGATGCGCAGGCCCAGCAGCCATAGCTCACTGGACCAGCCGCTCCGCGGCATGTGGGATCTTCCCGAAACGGGGCATGAACCCATGTCTCCTGCATTGGCAGGCGGACTCTCAACCACTGCGCCACCAGTGAAGCCCAGCCTGTGTCTTTTTGATTCTCATCCCCTCAGGCGATAGGCCCAGCAGTGGGTATGCTTGATTGAATGGTAGCTCAGTATTTACCTTTACATTATTGGCTCATGTCCCACGTTGAACCAAGGGTAGGCATTTCTCCAAAACCCCTTCAGCATTTATTGTTTGCAGAATTTTTGCTGATGGCCATTCTGACTGGTGTGAGCTGATAGGTTTTTGTAATTTGGATTTGCATATCTTTAATTATTCCTAATGTTCAGCATTTTTCCACGCCTTTTAAAATTTCTGCTACAGAAAAACAGAAAAAAACGGAGAGTACAATTAACCTCTTGAAATTGTCTTCGTGGATGGTTGCCCTCTTTTGAATTTTGTGGTCAATTTTCGACCCCAGGATTGTTTTTGAGGGCAGGTGTCATTTACAGGCCTGCAATGAGTGTGAATATTTAGTGACCATTAGCACTGGGTTTAAAGCTGCTGTTGTGTGAAACGGCCACAAGGCAGCAGCATTTCTCCATTCCCAAATCTGGTTACTAGGGCAGCAGAGCCTTTCTGGGACCAATGGAATACAGAAGAAGGCATCATTGAATTCTAATACAGAGTACCATGTCCTGGTGGATGGTAGAATGACCAGCAGGGTGTAGGAATTAGGAACGACTGGATGTATATCCTCGGTGGCTTCACTGACTGTCCTGACATCCTTTACCAGGTCCCCAGCCGCCCACGGGGCTCTGGTGGTCAGGCCACTCCCAGGTTACGGAGTTCACCTGTGCAACTACCCAGCAGCACATGGGGCTCTTGTAGTCAGGCCCCTTCCAGGATATGGGCCTAACCTGGGCATGTCCCCAGCAGCCCACAGGGCTCTCATGGTCAGGCCACTCCCAGGTTATGGAGCTCACCTGTGCATCTACCCAGCAGCCCATGGGGCTCTCGTGGTCAGGCCCCTCCCAGGATATGGAGCTCACCGGGGCAGGTCCCCAGCAGCCAACGGGGCTCTCATGGTCAGGGCACTCCCAGGTTATGGAGCTCACCTGTGCAACTACCCAGCAGCACATGGGGCTCTCGTAGTCAGGCCCCTCCCAGGATATGGGCCTAACCTGGGCATGTCCCCAGCAGCCCACCGGGCTCTCATGGTCAGGCCACTCCCAGGTTATGGAGCTCACCTGTGCATCTCCCCAGCAGCCTATGGGGCTCTCATAGTCAGGCCCTTCCCAGGATACGGAGCTCCCCTGGGCAGGTACCCCGGCAGGGCTGGGCACACAGGAACCATGCACATAGCCCTCATTGCAGAGCACCCCAGATCGCCTGTCACTCAGAGCTGACACAGAGCACCTCAGAGCAGACTTGAGCTAACAAACAGCAAGTCTGACAGGTCTGTGACCCTGGGCATCACTCTGTGTGGCTTCACTCTGCCTGGTCTTCCAGACACTTCCACTGCAGCCGGGGCACCAAGCCTCTGTCTCCACCCATCACCCCTCCTCTCCCTGACTCCTGAGTTCCTCTCATTAGGAGAGGGTCTTCTTGAAGTTGTCTCCCACTCATGGGCCAGATAAAATGATTAGAAAACAAGCCGGAGCTACAGCCCCTTGTGTATCGTGACTCTCAGGAGCCCACACCTGTTCCTTGGACGTGGTCGGTTCAGCGAGGTCCATTTTCGGCAATGTGAGCCCCTGAGGGGTGAGGATTGGCTGACCTGGGCAGCCTGACCCTGCCGTCCAGCCCTCCCCAGGTGTGCCTGGGTTGAGGTCAATATAAACACCGCTCCAGGCAGCAAGAGCCCGTGCAGTTGTGCCTGACGCCATATTCTCTGCCCCATCAGCAGTCTCGGGGCTGTGCTGGTGGGAGTGAGTGAGGGGACACAGCTTTGTGGGAGGCCCGGTGTCAGTGGGGCTCTGCTGGACTTTCTGCAGGAGTTGCCAGGCTGCCATCTGCTAAAGAAGAGGATGTGTCACCCATACCTATCGCTGGAATTGCTCCCCGGGCAGAGGTGAGGAAGGAAAAAGGCAGTGGGGCCCGGGACAGGAGGGGTATCTCAGGCAGGGAAATGGAAAGCTTCCAGAAGAGTGCCCGGGGCCAGGACCATCCTGGCTGGACTGCAGGCACCAAGTCGGCCTGCGTGCTGTCGCTGGTGTGGCTCCAGGGCCCTTCCTCTAGGCTTTCAAGTCCTTGTACATATTCAGGTGTTTTACCTGGGAAGGGTGGGAACAGTTCAGCAGCAGCTGGCCTGGGGCTCAACTCACGTTTACTCACAGACGCCTCGGCATGGTCCCCCAGCTTTGCAATGAGGACGCTCCTTGCCGGGGGCTGCTGGCTGCATGGCAGATGTTCAGAATTGTTGACCACTGGAGCAAGTGCCCTGATAGGATTTTCCTCTGTATAACTGGCGGTGTCTGTTTTTTTTTTTTTTTTCCTTTTTTGGTTCAAGGTAGCTTTTATTCCTCTTTAATGTATTTATAGATATAAGCATGGAAATTATTCATTCATATAATTACATCTTTGTGAAGGGAAGAACAGTTTTCTGTTTTATATTTTTAAATTTTATAACTTTCAAAAATTTTTGAAATTTTATTTTATTTATTTTTTATACAGCAGGTTATTATTAGTTATCTATATTATACATATACATGTATACAGGTCAATCTCAGTCTCCCAACTCATCCCACCACCACCACCCCATGGCTTCCCCTCCTTGATGTCCATAGGTTTGTTCTCTACCTCTGTGTCTCTATTTCTGCCCTGCAAACCTGTTCATCTGTACCATTTCTCTAGGTTCCACATATATGCATTAATATACAATATTTGTTTTTCTCTTTCTGACTTACTTCACTCTGTATGACAGTCTCTAGGTCCACCGACATCTCTACAAAAGATCCAGTTTCATCCCTTTCTATGGCTGAGTAATATTCCATTTTATATATGTACCACATCTTTATCCATTCCTCTGTCTGTGGGCATTTAGGTTGCTTCCATTACCTGGCTATTGTAAATAGTGCTGCAATGAACATTGTGGTGAATGTGTCTTTTTGATTTATGGTTTTCTCTGGGTATATGCCCAGAAGTGGGATTGCTGGATCATATGGTAATTCTATTTTTCGTTTTTTAAGGGACCTCCATACTGTTCTCCATAGTGACTGTATCAATTTACATTCCCACCAATAGTGGAAGAGGGTTCCTTTTGTCCACACCCTCCCCAGCATTTGTTGTTTGTAGATTTTCTGATGATGCCCATTCTAACAGGTGTGAGGTGATACCTCATTGTAGTTTGGATTTACAGTTCTCTAATAATTAATGATGTTGAGCAGCTTTTCATGTGCATCTTGGCCATCTCTATGTCTTCTTTGAAGAAAGGTCAATTTAGATGTTCTACCCATTTTTGTATTGGGTTGTTTGTTTTTTTAATATTAAGCTGAATGAGCTGTTTATATATATTGGAGATTAAAGCTTTGTCCACTGATTCGTTTGCAAATATTTTCTCCCATTCTGAGGGTTGCCTCTTTCCATTCCCGTTGTTTTAACAAAAAAAGAAAGAAAGAAAAAGAAGCAGAACACAAATGTGCATAAAATATGTCTCTTGAAACTGTCGTTTTGAAATGTGGACGTCTTTTGAAATTTTTGGTCGATATACGACCCCAGGATTTGTTTTCAGAGCAGGTGTCATTTACAGGCCTGCAATTATTTTGAATATCCACTGACCATTAGCGCTGGGATTAAAGCTGCTGTTGTGTGAAACGGCCACAAGGTGGCAGCAGTTCTCCTTTACTGAATCTGGTTACTAGGGCAACAGATCCTCAATGGAAGTCGTGTTCTAGGTTGTAATTTAGAAGGGAATGTGCCAGGAGAAAGCCCCTTATGTTTGTCTCACTATTCTTGTTCTTTCTTTAAATTTAATTTTGATTTTTATATCACAGCAAGTTTGATTAAAATGTTTGGCTTGGTGTAGGTGTGCAAGATATGGTTCTTTTACACATATACATATGTCTGTTCTTCCTGGGATCCTTTTCCCACGTACCTTATGACAGAATGTTGAGTAGTCTTCTCTTGGTATTTCGTAGGTCTTGGTGATTATATATTTCACCTGTGTTTGTATATGTCTGTTAATGCCAATATCCTAATGCATCCAATCCTCACACCTTTCCATTGGTGAACCATAAGTTTGCTTAATGAATCTGTGATTGCCCTTCTCTGTGGAAGTATCTTCACTGGTATCAATTTTTATGTAACACCTATAAGTGATATCATATGATATGTGTCTTTCTTTTTCTGACTTACTACAAGTCATGTGATTACCTCTAGACTCATCTACGGTGCTGCACATGGCATTGTGTCCTTTTTTTCCTTGGCTAATATTCCGTCTGCGCATGTACCAGTTCTTCTTTGTCCACTCATCTGTTGATGGACTTTTTGGTTGCTTCCATGTCATGGCTATTGTAATGCTGCGGCAATGCACATTTGCCTGCCTGTGTCTTTGCAATTCTGTCTTCTTAGGTTATAGGCCCAGGAGTGGGCCTGCTGGATCATATGGTAGCAAAATGTTTACCTTATACCGGCACGTCCATTCTGTTCTCATTAGTGGCTCCTACCAGGTTATGTCACACTTAAAGTTGACGGTATGCACTTCTCCACAACACCCTGAGCATTTATTGTTTGTAGATTTTATTTTGCTGATGTTTATTCTGACTAATGTGAGCTGATACCACTTTGTGGTTGGATTTGCATGCGTCTCATAATCACTTGAAATTCAGCTCTCTGGCATGTCCTTTTTTCCTTCAAACTGTGAGTACAGCTTACCTCTTCAAACTGTGTTCGTGAAGTATGTGTGACATTTAGAAATATTTTTGCCTTTACCTCCCTCAAGACATTCGGAGGGCAGGTTTCACTTACAGACCTCCAGTACTGGTGCATAAGAAGTGACCCTCAGCACACGTTTTAAAGCTGCTGTTGCAGGTAATGGCCAGAGGGCATCAACATTTCTGCTTTTCCCAATCTGGTAACTACGGAAACAGACCATCCTGACAGTGGTGTTCCTCAGTTATATATTAGAGTGGAATGTGACCCCAAAACCTGATGTGTCCTTACTTATGTTTGTTTTATAAATTGAATTTATATTTTTTATTGGAGTCATATTCCATTGTGTACATGGACCACTGTTTCTTTGTGCATTCCTCTGTCGATGGACATTTTCGTAGCTTCCAAGTGTTGGCTATGGTAAATATTGCTGGAGTGCAGGTTTGCCAGCCTGTGTCTTTATTAATTTTTTTTTTTTTGCGTGGTACGTGTGCCTCTCACTGCTGTGGACACTCCCATTGCAGAGCACAGGGTCCGGATGCGCAGGCCCAGCAGCCATAGCTCACTGGACCAGCCGCTCCGCGGCATGTGGGATCTTCCCGAAACGGGGCATGAACCCATGTCTCCTGCATTGGCAGGCGGACTCTCAACCACTGCGCCACCAGTGAAGCCCAGCCTGTGTCTTTTTGATTCTCATCCCCTCAGGCGATAGGCCCAGCAGTGGGTATGCTTGATTGAATGGTAGCTCAGTATTTACCTTTACATTATTGGCTCATGTCCCACGTTGAACCAAGGGTAGGCATTTCTCCAAAACCCCTTCAGCATTTATTGTTTGCAGAATTTTTGCTGATGGCCATTCTGACTGGTGTGAGCTGATAGGTTTTTGTAATTTGGATTTGCATATCTTTAATTATTCCTAATGTTCAGCATTTTTCCACGCCTTTTAAAATTTCTGCTACAGAAAAACAGAAAAAAACGGAGAGTACAATTAACCTCTTGAAATTGTCTTCGTGGATGGTTGCCCTCTTTTGAATTTTGTGGTCAATTTTCGACCCCAGGATTGTTTTTGAGGGCAGGTGTCATTTACAGGCCTGCAATGAGTGTGAATATTTAGTGACCATTAGCACTGGGTTTAAAGCTGCTGTTGTGTGAAACGGCCACAAGGCAGCAGCATTTCTCCATTCCCAAATCTGGTTACTAGGGCAGCAGAGCCTTTCTGGGACCAATGGAATACAGAAGAAGGCATCATTGAATTCTAATACAGAGTACCATGTCCTGGTGGATGGTAGAATGACCAGCAGGGTGTAGGAATTAGGAACGACTGGATGTATATCCTCGGTGGCTTCACTGACTGTCCTGACATCCTTTACCAGGTCCCCAGCCGCCCACGGGGCTCTGGTGGTCAGGCCACTCCCAGGTTACGGAGTTCACCTGTGCAACTACCCAGCAGCACATGGGGCTCTTGTAGTCAGGCCCCTTCCAGGATATGGGCCTAACCTGGGCATGTCCCCAGCAGCCCACAGGGCTCTCATGGTCAGGCCACTCCCAGGTTATGGAGCTCACCTGTGCATCTACCCAGCAGCCCATGGGGCTCTCGTGGTCAGGCCCCTCCCAGGATATGGAGCTCACCGGGGCAGGTCCCCAGCAGCCAACGGGGCTCTCATGGTCAGGGCACTCCCAGGTTATGGAGCTCACCTGTGCAACTACCCAGCAGCACATGGGGCTCTCGTAGTCAGGCCCCTCCCAGGATATGGGCCTAACCTGGGCATGTCCCCAGCAGCCCACCGGGCTCTCATGGTCAGGCCACTCCCAGGTTATGGAGCTCACCTGTGCATCTCCCCAGCAGCCTATGGGGCTCTCATAGTCAGGCCCTTCCCAGGATACGGAGCTCCCCTGGGCAGGTACCCCGGCAGGGCTGGGCACACAGGAACCATGCACATAGCCCTCATTGCAGAGCACCCCAGATCGCCTGTCACTCAGAGCTGACACAGAGCACCTCAGAGCAGACTTGAGCTAACAAACAGCAAGTCTGACAGGTCTGTGACCCTGGGCATCACTCTGTGTGGCTTCACTCTGCCTGGTCTTCCAGACACTTCCACTGCAGCCGGGGCACCAAGCCTCTGTCTCCACCCATCACCCCTCCTCTCCCTGACTCCTGAGTTCCTCTCATTAGGAGAGGGTCTTCTTGAAGTTGTCTCCCACTCATGGGCCAGATAAAATGATTAGAAAACAAGCCGGAGCTACAGCCCCTTGTGTATCGTGACTCTCAGGAGCCCACACCTGTTCCTTGGACGTGGTCGGTTCAGCGAGGTCCATTTTCGGCAATGTGAGCCCCTGAGGGGTGAGGATTGGCTGACCTGGGCAGCCTGACCCTGCCGTCCAGCCCTCCCCAGGTGTGCCTGGGTTGAGGTCAATATAAACACCGCTCCAGGCAGCAAGAGCCCGTGCAGTTGTGCCTGACGCCATATTCTCTGCCCCATCAGCAGTCTCGGGGCTGTGCTGGTGGGAGTGAGTGAGGGGACACAGCTTTGTGGGAGGCCCGGTGTCAGTGGGGCTCTGCTGGACTTTCTGCAGGAGTTGCCAGGCTGCCATCTGCTAAAGAAGAGGATGTGTCACCCATACCTATCGCTGGAATTGCTCCCCGGGCAGAGGTGAGGAAGGAAAAAGGCAGTGGGGCCCGGGACAGGAGGGGTATCTCAGGCAGGGAAATGGAAAGCTTCCAGAAGAGTGCCCGGGGCCAGGACCATCCTGGCTGGACTGCAGGCACCAAGTCGGCCTGCGTGCTGTCGCTGGTGTGGCTCCAGGGCCCTTCCTCTAGGCTTTCAAGTCCTTGTACATATTCAGGTGTTTTACCTGGGAAGGGTGGGAACAGTTCAGCAGCAGCTGGCCTGGGGCTCAACTCACGTTTACTCACAGACGCCTCGGCATGGTCCCCCAGCTTTGCAATGAGGACGCTCCTTGCCGGGGGCTGCTGGCTGCATGGCAGATGTTCAGAATTGTTGACCACTGGAGCAAGTGCCCTGATAGGATTTTCCTCTGTATAACTGGCGGTGTCTGTTTTTTTTTTTTTTTCCTTTTTTGGTTCAAGGTAGCTTTTATTCCTCTTTAATGTATTTATAGATATAAGCATGGAAATTATTCATTCATATAATTACATCTTTGTGAAGGGAAGAACAGTTTTCTGTTTTATATTTTTAAATTTTATAACTTTCAAAAATTTTTGAAATTTTATTTTATTTATTTTTTATACAGCAGGTTATTATTAGTTATCTATATTATACATATACATGTATACAGGTCAATCTCAGTCTCCCAACTCATCCCACCACCACCACCCCATGGCTTCCCCTCCTTGATGTCCATAGGTTTGTTCTCTACCTCTGTGTCTCTATTTCTGCCCTGCAAACCTGTTCATCTGTACCATTTCTCTAGGTTCCACATATATGCATTAATATACAATATTTGTTTTTCTCTTTCTGACTTACTTCACTCTGTATGACAGTCTCTAGGTCCACCGACATCTCTACAAAAGATCCAGTTTCATCCCTTTCTATGGCTGAGTAATATTCCATTTTATATATGTACCACATCTTTATCCATTCCTCTGTCTGTGGGCATTTAGGTTGCTTCCATTACCTGGCTATTGTAAATAGTGCTGCAATGAACATTGTGGTGAATGTGTCTTTTTGATTTATGGTTTTCTCTGGGTATATGCCCAGAAGTGGGATTGCTGGATCATATGGTAATTCTATTTTTCGTTTTTTAAGGGACCTCCATACTGTTCTCCATAGTGACTGTATCAATTTACATTCCCACCAATAGTGGAAGAGGGTTCCTTTTGTCCACACCCTCCCCAGCATTTGTTGTTTGTAGATTTTCTGATGATGCCCATTCTAACAGGTGTGAGGTGATACCTCATTGTAGTTTGGATTTACAGTTCTCTAATAATTAATGATGTTGAGCAGCTTTTCATGTGCATCTTGGCCATCTCTATGTCTTCTTTGAAGAAAGGTCAATTTAGATGTTCTACCCATTTTTGTATTGGGTTGTTTGTTTTTTTAATATTAAGCTGAATGAGCTGTTTATATATATTGGAGATTAAAGCTTTGTCCACTGATTCGTTTGCAAATATTTTCTCCCATTCTGAGGGTTGCCTTTTTCCATTCCCGTTGTTTTAACAAAAAAAGAAAGAAAGAAAAAGAAGCAGAACACAAATGTGCATAAAATATGTCTCTTGAAACTGTCGTTTTGAAATGTGGACGTCTTTTGAAATTTTTGGTCGATATACGACCCCAGGATTTGTTTTCAGAGCAGGTGTCATTTACAGGCCTGCAATTATTTTGAATATCCACTGACCATTAGCGCTGGGATTAAAGCTGCTGTTGTGTGAAACGGCCACAAGGTGGCAGCAGTTCTCCTTTACCGAATCTGGTTACTAGGGCAACAGATCCTCAATGGAAGTCGTGTTCTAGGTTGTAATTTAGAAGGGAATGTGCCAGGAGAAAGCCCCTTATGTTTGTCTCACTATTCTTGTTCTTTCTTTAAATTTAATTTTTATTTTTATATCACAGCAAGTTTGATTAAAATGTTTGGCTTGGTGTAGGTGTGCAAGATATGGTTCTTTTACACATATACATATGTCTGTTCTTCCTGGGATCCTTTTCCCACGTACCTTATGACAGAATGTTGAGTAGTCTTCTCTTGGTATTTCGTAGGTCTTGGTGATTATATATTTCACCTGTGTTTGTATATGTCTGTTAATGCCAATATCCTAATGCATCCAATCCTCACACCTTTCCATTGGTGAACCATAAGTTTGCTTAATGAATCTGTGATTGCCCTTCTCTGTGGAAGTATCTTCACTGGTATCAATTTTTATGTAACACCTATAAGTGATATCATATGATATGTGTCTTTCTTTTTCTGACTTACTACAAGTCATGTGATTACCTCTAGACTCATCTACGGTGCTGCACATGGCATTGTGTCCTTTTTTTCCTTGGCTAATATTCCGTCTGCGCATGTACCAGTTCTTCTTTGTCCACTCATCTGTTGATGGACTTTTTGGTTGCTTCCATGTCATGGCTATTGTAATGCTGCGGCAATGCACATTTGCCTGCCTGTGTCTTTGCAATTCTGTCTTCTTAGGTTATAGGCCCAGGAGTGGGCCTGCTGGATCATATGGTAGCAAAATGTTTACCTTATACCGGCACCTCCATTCTGTTCTCATTAGTGGCTCCTACCAGGTTATGTCACACTTAAAGTTGACGGTATGCACTTCTCCACAACACCCTGAGCATTTATTGTTTGTAGATTTTTTTGCTGACGTTTATTCTGACTAATGTGAGCTGATACCACTTTGTGGTTGGATTTGCATGTGTCTCATAATCACTTGAAATTCAGCTCTCTGGCATGTCCTTTTTTCCTTCAAACTGTGAGTACAGCTTACCTCTTCAAACTGTGTTCGTGAAGTATGTGTGACATTTAGAAATATTTTTGCCTTTACCTCCCTCAAGACATTCGGAGGGCAGGTTTCATTTACAGACCTCCAGTACTGGTGCATAAGAAGTGACCCTCAGCACACGTTTTAAAGCTGCTGTTGCAGGTAATGGCCAGAGGGCATCAACATTTCTGCTTTTCCCAATCTGGTAACTACGGAAACAGACCATCCTGACAGTGGTGTTCCTCAGTTATATATTAGAGTGGAATGTGACCCCAAAACCTGATGTGTCCTTACTTATGTTTGTTTTATAAATTGAATTTATATTTTTTATTGGAGTCATATTCCATTGTGTACATGGACCACTGTTTCTTTGTGCATTCCTCTGTCGATGGACATTTTCGTAGCTTCCAAGTGTTGGCTATGGTAAATATTGCTGGAGTGCAGGTTTGCCAGCCTGTGTCTTTATTAATTTTTTTTTTTTTGCGTGGTACGTGTGCCTCTCACTGCTGTGGACACTCCCATTGCAGAGCACAGGGTCCGGATGCGCAGGCCCAGCAGCCATAGCTCACTGGACCAGCCGCTCCGCGGCATGTGGGATCTTCCCGAAACGGGGCATGAACCCATGTCTCCTGCATTGGCAGGCGGACTCTCAACCACTGCGCCACCAGTGAAGCCCAGCCTGTGTCTTTTTGATTCTCATCCCCTCAGGCGATAGGCCCAGCAGTGGGTATGCTTGATTGAATGGTAGCTCAGTATTTACCTTTACATTATTGGCTCATGTCCCACGTTGAACCAAGGGTAGGCATTTCTCCAAAACCCCTTCAGCATTTATTGTTTGCAGAATTTTTGCTGATGGCCATTCTGACTGGTGTGAGCTGATAGGTTTTTGTAATTTGGATTTGAATATCTTTAATTATTCCTAATGTTCAGCATTTTTCCACGCCTTTTAAAATTTCTGCTACAGAAAAACAGAAAAAAACGGAGAGTACAATTAACCTCTTGAAATTGTCTTCGTGGATGGTTGCCCTCTTTTGAATTTTGTGGTCAATTTTCGACCCCAGGATTGTTTTTGAGGGCAGGTGTCATTTACAGGCCTGCAATGAGTGTGAATATTTAGTGACCATTAGCACTGGGTTTAAAGCTGCTGTTGTGTGAAACGGCCACAAGGCAGCAGCATTTCTCCATTCCCAAATCTGGTTACTAGGGCAGCAGAGCCTTTCTGGGACCAATGGAATACAGAAGAAGGCATCATTGAATTCTAATACAGAGTACCATGTCCTGGTGGATGGTAGAATGACCAGCAGGGTGTAGGAATTAGGAACGACTGGATGTATATCCTCGGTGGCTTCACTGACTGTCCTGACATCCTTTACCAGGTCCCCAGCCGCCCACGGGGCTCTGGTGGTCAGGCCACTCCCAGGTTACGGAGTTCACCTGTGCAACTACCCAGCAGCACATGGGGCTCTTGTAGTCAGGCCCCTTCCAGGATATGGGCCTAACCTGGGCATGTCCCCAGCAGCCCACAGGGCTCTCATGGTCAGGCCACTCCCAGGTTATGGAGCTCACCTGTGCATCTACCCAGCAGCCCATGGGGCTCTCGTGGTCAGGCCCCTCCCAGGATATGGAGCTCACCGGGGCAGGTCCCCAGCAGCCAACGGGGCTCTCATGGTCAGGGCACTCCCAGGTTATGGAGCTCACCTGTGCAACTACCCAGCAGCACATGGGACTCTCGTAGTCAGGCCCCTCCCAGGATATGGGCCTAACCTGGGCATGTCCCCAGCAGCCCACCGGGCTCTCATGGTCAGGCCACTCCCAGGTTATGGAGCTCACCTGTGCATCTCCCCAGCAGCCTATGGGGCTCTCATAGTCAGGCCCTTCCCAGGATACGGAGCTCCCCTGGGCAGGTACCCCGGCAGGGCTGGGCACACAGGAACCATGCACATAGCCCTCATTGCAGAGCACCCCAGATCGCCTGTCACTCAGAGCTGACACAGAGCACCTCAGAGCAGACTTGAGCTAACAAACAGCAAGTCTGACAGGTCTGTGACCCTGGGCATCACTCTGTGTGGCTTCACTCTGCCTGGTCTTCCAGACACTTCCACTGCAGCCGGGGCACCAAGCCTCTGTCTCCACCCATCACCCCTCCTCTCCCTGACTCCTGAGTTCCTCTCATTAGGAGAGGGTCTTCTTGAAGTTGTCTCCCACTCATGGGCCAGATAAAATGATTAGAAAACAAGCCGGAGCTACAGCCCCTTGTGTATCGTGACTCTCAGGAGCCCACACCTGTTCCTTGGACGTGGTCGGTTCAGCGAGGTCCATTTTCGGCAATGTGAGCCCCTGAGGGGTGAGGATTGGCTGACCTGGGCAGCCTGACCCTGCCGTCCAGCCCTCCCCAGGTGTGCCTGGGTTGAGGTCAATATAAACACCGCTCCAGGCAGCAAGAGCCCGTGCAGTTGTGCCTGACGCCATATTCTCTGCCCCATCAGCAGTCTCGGGGCTGTGCTGGTGGGAGTGAGTGAGGGGACACAGCTTTGTGGGAGGCCCGGTGTCAGTGGGGCTCTGCTGGACTTTCTGCAGGAGTTGCCAGGCTGCCATCTGCTAAAGAAGAGGATGTGTCACCCATACCTATCGCTGGAATTGCTCCCCGGGCAGAGGTGAGGAAGGAAAAAGGCAGTGGGGCCCGGGACAGGAGGGGTATCTCAGGCAGGGAAATGGAAAGCTTCCAGAAGAGTGCCCGGGGCCAGGACCATCCTGGCTGGACTGCAGGCACCAAGTCGGCCTGCGTGCTGTCGCTGGTGTGGCTCCAGGGCCCTTCCTCTAGGCTTTCAAGTCCTTGTACATATTCAGGTGTTTTACCTGGGAAGGGTGGGAACAGTTCAGCAGCAGCTGGCCTGGGGCTCAACTCACGTTTACTCACAGACGCCTCGGCATGGTCCCCCAGCTTTGCAATGAGGACGCTCCTTGCCGGGGGCTGCTGGCTGCATGGCAGATGTTCAGAATTGTTGACCACTGGAGCAAGTGCCCTGATAGGATTTTCCTCTGTATAACTGGCGGTGTCTGTTTTTTTTTTTTTTTTCCTTTTTTGGTTCAAGGTAGCTTTTATTCCTCTTTAATGTATTTATAGATATAAGCATGGAAATTATTCATTCATATAATTACATCTTTGTGAAGGGAAGAACAGTTTTCTGTTTTATATTTTTAAATTTTATAACTTTCAAAAATTTTTGAAATTTTATTTTATTTATTTTTTATACAGCAGGTTATTATTAGTTATCTATATTATACATATACATGTATACAGGTCAATCTCAGTCTCCCAACTCATCCCACCACCACCACCCCATGGCTTCCCCTCCTTGATGTCCATAGGTTTGTTCTCTACCTCTGTGTCTCTATTTCTGCCCTGCAAACCTGTTCATCTGTACCATTTCTCTAGGTTCCACATATATGCATTAATATACAATATTTGTTTTTCTCTTTCTGACTTACTTCACTCTGTATGACAGTCTCTAGGTCCACCGACATCTCTACAAAAGATCCAGTTTCATCCCTTTCTATGGCTGAGTAATATTCCATTTTATATATGTACCACATCTTTATCCATTCCTCTGTCTGTGGGCATTTAGGTTGCTTCCATTACCTGGCTATTGTAAATAGTGCTGCAATGAACATTGTGGTGAATGTGTCTTTTTGATTTATGGTTTTCTCTGGGTATATGCCCAGAAGTGGGATTGCTGGATCATATGGTAATTCTATTTTTCGTTTTTTAAGGGACCTCCATACTGTTCTCCATAGTGACTGTATCAATTTACATTCCCACCAATAGTGGAAGAGGGTTCCTTTTGTCCACACCCTCCCCAGCATTTGTTGTTTGTAGATTTTCTGATGATGCCCATTCTAACAGGTGTGAGGTGATACCTCATTGTAGTTTGGATTTACAGTTCTCTAATAATTAATGATGTTGAGCAGCTTTTCATGTGCATCTTGGCCATCTCTATGTCTTCTTTGAAGAAAGGTCAATTTAGATGTTCTACCCATTTTTGTATTGGGTTGTTTGTTTTTTTAATATTAAGCTGAATGAGCTGTTTATATATATTGGAGATTAAAGCTTTGTCCACTGATTCGTTTGCAAATATTTTCTCCCATTCTGAGGGTTGCCTTTTTCCATTCCCGTTGTTTTAACAAAAAAAGAAAGAAAGAAAAAGAAGCAGAACACAAATGTGCATAAAATATGTCTCTTGAAACTGTCGTTTTGAAATGTGGACGTCTTTTGAAATTTTTGGTCGATATACGACCCCAGGATTTGTTTTCAGAGCAGGTGTCATTTACAGGCCTGCAATTATTTTGAATATCCACTGACCATTAGCGCTGGGATTAAAGCTGCTGTTGTGTGAAACGGCCACAAGGTGGCAGCAGTTCTCCTTTACTGAATCTGGTTACTAGGGCAACAGATCCTCAATGGAAGTCGTGTTCTAGGTTGTAATTTAGAAGGGAATGTGCCAGGAGAAAGCCCCTTATGTTTGTCTCACTATTCTTGTTCTTTCTTTAAATTTAATTTTTATTTTTATATCACAGCAAGTTTGATTAAAATGTTTGGCTTGGTGTAGGTGTGCAAGATATGGTTCTTTTACACATATACATATGTCTGTTCTTCCTGGGATCCTTTTCCCACGTACCTTATGACAGAATGTTGAGTAGTCTTCTCTTGGTATTTCGTAGGTCTTGGTGATTATATATTTCACCTGTGTTTGTATATGTCTGTTAATGCCAATATCCTAATGCATCCAATCCTCACACCTTTCCATTGGTGAACCATAAGTTTGCTTAATGAATCTGTGATTGCCCTTCTCTGTGGAAGTATCTTCACTGGTATCAATTTTTATGTAACACCTATAAGTGATATCATATGATATGTGTCTTTCTTTTTCTGACTTACTACAAGTCATGTGATTACCTCTAGACTCATCTACGGTGCTGCACATGGCATTGTGTCCTTTTTTTCCTTGGCTAATATTCCGTCTGCGCATGTACCAGTTCTTCTTTGTCCACTCATCTGTTGATGGACTTTTTGGTTGCTTCCATGTCATGGCTATTGTAATGCTGCGGCAATGCACATTTGCCTGCCTGTGTCTTTGCAATTCTGTCTTCTTAGGTTATAGGCCCAGGAGTGGGCCTGCTGGATCATATGGTAGCAAAATGTTTACCTTATACCGGCACCTCCATTCTGTTCTCATTAGTGGCTCCTACCAGGTTATGTCACACTTAAAGTTGACGGTATGCACTTCTCCACAACACCCTGAGCATTTATTGTTTGTAGATTTTTTTGCTGACGTTTATTCTGACTAATGTGAGCTGATACCACTTTGTGGTTGGATTTGCATGTGTCTCATAATCACTTGAAATTCAGCTCTCTGGCATGTCCTTTTTTCCTTCAAACTGTGAGTACAGCTTACCTCTTCAAACTGTGTTCGTGAAGTATGTGTGACATTTAGAAATATTTTTGCCTTTACCTCCCTCAAGACATTCGGAGGGCAGGTTTCATTTACAGACCTCCAGTACTGGTGCATAAGAAGTGACCCTCAGCACACGTTTTAAAGCTGCTGTTGCAGGTAATGGCCAGAGGGCATCAACATTTCTGCTTTTCCCAATCTGGTAACTACGGAAACAGACCATCCTGACAGTGGTGTTCCTCAGTTATATATTAGAGTGGAATGTGACCCCAAAACCTGATGTGTCCTTACTTATGTTTGTTTTATAAATTGAATTTATATTTTTTATTGGAGTCATATTCCATTGTGTACATGGACCACTGTTTCTTTGTGCATTCCTCTGTCGATGGACATTTTCGTAGCTTCCAAGTGTTGGCTATGGTAAATATTGCTGGAGTGCAGGTTTGCCAGCCTGTGTCTTTATTAATTTTTTTTTTTTTGCGTGGTACGTGTGCCTCTCACTGCTGTGGACACTCCCATTGCAGAGCACAGGGTCCGGATGCGCAGGCCCAGCAGCCATAGCTCACTGGACCAGCCGCTCCGCGGCATGTGGGATCTTCCCGAAACGGGGCATGAACCCATGTCTCCTGCATTGGCAGGCGGACTCTCAACCACTGCGCCACCAGTGAAGCCCAGCCTGTGTCTTTTTGATTCTCATCCCCTCAGGCGATAGGCCCAGCAGTGGGTATGCTTGATTGAATGGTAGCTCAGTATTTACCTTTACATTATTGGCTCATGTCCCACGTTGAACCAAGGGTAGGCATTTCTCCAAAACCCCTTCAGCATTTATTGTTTGCAGAATTTTTGCTGATGGCCATTCTGACTGGTGTGAGCTGATAGGTTTTTGTAATTTGGATTTGAATATCTTTAATTATTCCTAATGTTCAGCATTTTTCCACGCCTTTTAAAATTTCTGCTACAGAAAAACAGAAAAAAACGGAGAGTACAATTAACCTCTTGAAATTGTCTTCGTGGATGGTTGCCCTCTTTTGAATTTTGTGGTCAATTTTCGACCCCAGGATTGTTTTTGAGGGCAGGTGTCATTTACAGGCCTGCAATGAGTGTGAATATTTAGTGACCATTAGCACTGGGTTTAAAGCTGCTGTTGTGTGAAACGGCCACAAGGCAGCAGCATTTCTCCATTCCCAAATCTGGTTACTAGGGCAGCAGAGCCTTTCTGGGACCAATGGAATACAGAAGAAGGCATCATTGAATTCTAATACAGAGTACCATGTCCTGGTGGATGGTAGAATGACCAGCAGGGTGTAGGAATTAGGAACGACTGGATGTATATCCTCGGTGGCTTCACTGACTGTCCTGACATCCTTTAGCAGGTCCCCAGCCGCCCACGGGGCTCTGGTGGTCAGGCCACTCCCAGGTTACGGAGTTCACCTGTGCAACTACCCAGCAGCACATGGGGCTCTTGTAGTCAGGCCCCTTCCAGGATATGGGCCTAACCTGGGCATGTCCCCAGCAGCCCACAGGGCTCTCATGGTCAGGCCACTCCCAGGTTATGGAGCTCACCTGTGCATCTACCCAGCAGCCCATGGGGCTCTCGTGGTCAGGCCCCTCCCAGGATATGGAGCTCACCGGGGCAGGTCCCCAGCAGCCAACGGGGCTCTCATGGTCAGGGCACTCCCAGGTTATGGAGCTCACCTGTGCAACTACCCAGCAGCACATGGGGCTCTCGTAGTCAGGCCCCTCCCAGGATATGGGCCTAACCTGGGCATGTCCCCAGCAGCCCACCGGGCTCTCATGGTCAGGCCACTCCCAGGTTATGGAGCTCACCTGTGCATCTCCCCAGCAGCCTATGGGGCTCTCATAGTCAGGCCCTTCCCAGGATACGGAGCTCCCCTGGGCAGGTACCCCGGCAGGGCTGGGCACACAGGAACCATGCACATAGCCCTCATTGCAGAGCACCCCAGATCGCCTGTCACTCAGAGCTGACACAGAGCACCTCAGAGCAGACTTGAGCTAACAAACAGCAAGTCTGACAGGTCTGTGACCCTGGGCATCACTCTGTGTGGCTTCACTCTGCCTGGTCTTCCAGACACTTCCACTGCAGCCGGGGCACCAAGCCTCTGTCTCCACCCATCACCCCTCCTCTCCCTGACTCCTGAGTTCCTCTCATTAGGAGAGGGTCTTCTTGAAGTTGTCTCCCACTCATGGGCCAGATAAAATGATTAGAAAACAAGCCGGAGCTACAGCCCCTTGTGTATCGTGACTCTCAGGAGCCCACACCTGTTCCTTGGACGTGGTCGGTTCAGCGAGGTCCATTTTCGGCAATGTGAGCCCCTGAGGGGTGAGGATTGGCTGACCTGGGCAGCCTGACCCTGCCGTCCAGCCCTCCCCAGGTGTGCCTGGGTTGAGGTCAATATAAACACCGCTCCAGGCAGCAAGAGCCCGTGCAGTTGTGCCTGACGCCATATTCTCTGCCCCATCAGCAGTCTCGGGGCTGTGCTGGTGGGAGTGAGTGAGGGGACACAGCTTTGTGGGAGGCCCGGTGTCAGTGGGGCTCTGCTGGACTTTCTGCAGGAGTTGCCAGGCTGCCATCTGCTAAAGAAGAGGATGTGTCACCCATACCTATCGCTGGAATTGCTCCCCGGGCAGAGGTGAGGAAGGAAAAAGGCAGTGGGGCCCGGGACAGGAGGGGTATCTCAGGCAGGGAAATGGAAAGCTTCCAGAAGAGTGCCCGGGGCCAGGACCATCCTGGCTGGACTGCAGGCACCAAGTCGGCCTGCGTGCTGTCGCTGGTGTGGCTCCAGGGCCCTTCCTCTAGGCTTTCAAGTCCTTGTACATATTCAGGTGTTTTACCTGGGAAGGGTGGGAACAGTTCAGCAGCAGCTGGCCTGGGGCTCAACTCACGTTTACTCACAGACGCCTCGGCATGGTCCCCCAGCTTTGCAATGAGGACGCTCCTTGCCGGGGGCTGCTGGCTGCATGGCAGATGTTCAGAATTGTTGACCACTGGAGCAAGTGCCCTGATAGGATTTTCCTCTGTATAACTGGCGGTGTCTGTTTTTTTTTTTTTTTTCCTTTTTTGGTTCAAGGTAGCTTTTATTCCTCTTTAATGTATTTATAGATATAAGCATGGAAATTATTCATTCATATAATTACATCTTTGTGAAGGGAAGAACAGTTTTCTGTTTTATATTTTTAAATTTTATAACTTTCAAAAATTTTTGAAATTTTATTTTATTTATTTTTTATACAGCAGGTTATTATTAGTTATCTATATTATACATATACATGTATACAGGTCAATCTCAGTCTCCCAACTCATCCCACCACCACCACCCCATGGCTTCCCCTCCTTGATGTCCATAGGTTTGTTCTCTACCTCTGTGTCTCTATTTCTGCCCTGCAAACCTGTTCATCTGTACCATTTCTCTAGGTTCCACATATATGCATTAATATACAATATTTGTTTTTCTCTTTCTGACTTACTTCACTCTGTATGACAGTCTCTAGGTCCACCGACATCTCTACAAAAGATCCAGTTTCATCCCTTTCTATGGCTGAGTAATATTCCATTTTATATATGTACCACATCTTTATCCATTCCTCTGTCTGTGGGCATTTAGGTTGCTTCCATTACCTGGCTATTGTAAATAGTGCTGCAATGAACATTGTGGTGAATGTGTCTTTTTGATTTATGGTTTTCTCTGGGTATATGCCCAGAAGTGGGATTGCTGGATCATATGGTAATTCTATTTTTCGTTTTTTAAGGGACCTCCATACTGTTCTCCATAGTGACTGTATCAATTTACATTCCCACCAATAGTGGAAGAGGGTTCCTTTTGTCCACACCCTCCCCAGCATTTGTTGTTTGTAGATTTTCTGATGATGCCCATTCTAACAGGTGTGAGGTGATACCTCATTGTAGTTTGGATTTACAGTTCTCTAATAATTAATGATGTTGAGCAGCTTTTCATGTGCATCTTGGCCATCTCTATGTCTTCTTTGAAGAAAGGTCAATTTAGATGTTCTACCCATTTTTGTATTGGGTTGTTTGTTTTTTTAATATTAAGCTGAATGAGCTGTTTATATATATTGGAGATTAAAGCTTTGTCCACTGATTCGTTTGCAAATATTTTCTCCCATTCTGAGGGTTGCCTCTTTCCATTCCCGTTGTTTTAACAAAAAAAGAAAGAAAGAAAAAGAAGCAGAACACAAATGTGCATAAAATATGTCTCTTGAAACTGTCGTTTTGAAATGTGGACGTCTTTTGAAATTTTTGGTCGATATACGACCCCAGGATTTGTTTTCAGAGCAGGTGTCATTTACAGGCCTGCAATTATTTTGAATATCCACTGACCATTAGCGCTGGGATTAAAGCTGCTGTTGTGTGAAACGGCCACAAGGTGGCAGCAGTTCTCCTTTACTGAATCTGGTTACTAGGGCAACAGAGCCTCAATGGAAGTCGTGTTCTAGGTTGTAATTTAGAAGGGAATGTGCCAGGAGAAAGCCCCTTATGTTTGTCTCACTATTCTTGTTCTTTCTTTAAATTTAATTTTTATTTTTATATCACAGCAAGTTTGATTAAAATGTTTGGCTTGGTGTAGCTGTGCAAGATATGGTTCTTTTACACATATACATATGTCTGTTCTTCCTGGGATCCTTTTCCCACGTACCTTATGACAGAATGTTGAGTAGTCTTCTCTTGGTATTTCGTAGGTCTTGGTGATTATATATTTCACCTGTGTTTGTATATGTCTGTTAATGCCAATATCCTAATGCATCCAATCCTCACACCTTTCCATTGGTGAACCATAAGTTTGCTTAATGAATCTGTGATTGCCCTTCTCTGTGGAAGTATCTTCACTGGTATCAATTTTTATGTAACACCTATAAGTGATATCATATGATATGTGTCTTTCTTTTTCTGACTTACTACAAGTCATGTGATTACCTCTAGACTCATCTACGGTGCTGCACATGGCATTGTGTCCTTTTTTTCCTTGGCTAATATTCCGTCTGCGCATGTACCAGTTCTTCTTTGTCCACTCATCTGTTGATGGACTTTTTGGTTGCTTCCATGTCATGGCTATTGTAATGCTGCGGCAATGCACATTTGCCTGCCTGTGTCTTTGCAATTCTGTCTTCTTAGGTTATAGGCCCAGGAGTGGGCCTGCTGGATCATATGGTAGCAAAATGTTTACCTTATACCGGCACCTCCATTCTGTTCTCATTAGTGGCTCCTACCAGGTTATGTCACACTTAAAGTTGACGGTATGCACTTCTCCACAACACCCTGAGCATTTATTGTTTGTAGATTTTTTTGCTGACGTTTATTCTGACTAATGTGAGCTGATACCACTTTGTGGTTGGATTTGCATGCGTCTCATAATCACTTGAAATTCAGCTCTCTGGCATGTCCTTTTTTCCTTCAAACTGTGAGTACAGCTTACCTCTTCAAACTGTGTTCGTGAAGTATGTGTGACATTTAGAAATATTTTTGCCTTTACCTCCCTCAAGACATTCGGAGGGCAGGTTTCATTTACAGACCTCCAGTACTGGTGCATAAGAAGTGACCCTCAGCACACGTTTTAAAGCTGCTGTTGCAGGTAATGGCCAGAGGGCATCAACATTTCTGCTTTTCCCAATCTGGTAACTACGGAAACAGACCATCCTGACAGTGGTGTTCCTCAGTTATATATTAGAGTGGAATGTGACCCCAAAACCTGATGTGTCCTTACTTATGTTTGTTTTATAAATTGAATTTATATTTTTTATTGGAGTCATATTCCATTGTGTACATGGACCACTGTTTCTTTGTGCATTCCTCTGTCGATGGACATTTTCGTAGCTTCCAAGTGTTGGCTATGGTAAATATTGCTGGAGTGCAGGTTTGCCAGCCTGTGTCTTTATTAATTTTTTTTTTTTGCGTGGTACGTGTGCCTCTCACTGCTGTGGACACTCCCATTGCAGAGCACAGGGTCCGGATGCGCAGGCCCAGCAGCCATAGCTCACTGGACCAGCCGCTCCGCGGCATGTGGGATCTTCCCGAAACGGGGCATGAACCCATGTCTCCTGCATTGGCAGGCGGACTCTCAACCACTGCGCCACCAGTGAAGCCCAGCCTGTGTCTTTTTGATTCTCATCCCCTCAGGCGATAGGCCCAGCAGTGGGTATGCTTGATTGAATGGTAGCTCAGTATTTACCTTTACATTATTGGCTCATGTCCCACGTTGAACCAAGGGTAGGCATTTCTCCAAAACCCCTTCAGCATTTATTGTTTGCAGAATTTTTGCTGATGGCCATTCTGACTGGTGTGAGCTGATAGGTTTTTGTAATTTGGATTTGCATATCTTTAATTATTCCTAATGTTCAGCATTTTTCCACGCCTTTTAAAATTTCTGCTACAGAAAAACAGAAAAAAACGGAGAGTACAATTAACCTCTTGAAATTGTCTTCGTGGATGGTTGCCCTCTTTTGAATTTTGTGGTCAATTTTCGACCCCAGGATTGTTTTTGAGGGCAGGTGTCATTTACAGGCCTGCAATGAGTGTGAATATTTAGTGACCATTAGCACTGGGTTTAAAGCTGCTGTTGTGTGAAACGGCCACAAGGCAGCAGCATTTCTCCATTCCCAAATCTGGTTACTAGGGCAGCAGAGCCTTTCTGGGACCAATGGAATACAGAAGAAGGCATCATTGAATTCTAATACAGAGTACCATGTCCTGGTGGATGGTAGAATGACCAGCAGGGTGTAGGAATTAGGAACGACTGGATGTATATCCTCGGTGGCTTCACTGACTGTCCTGACATCCTTTAGCAGGTCCCCAGCCGCCCACGGGGCTCTGGTGGTCAGGCCACTCCCAGGTTACGGAGTTCACCTGTGCAACTACCCAGCAGCACATGGGGCTCTTGTAGTCAGGCCCCTTCCAGGATATGGGCCTAACCTGGGCATGTCCCCAGCAGCCCACAGGGCTCTCATGGTCAGGCCACTCCCAGGTTATGGAGCTCACCTGTGCATCTACCCAGCAGCCCATGGGGCTCTCGTGGTCAGGCCCCTCCCAGGATATGGAGCTCACCGGGGCAGGTCCCCAGCAGCCAACGGGGCTCTCATGGTCAGGGCACTCCCAGGTTATGAAGCTCACCTGTGCAACTACCCAGCAGCACATGGGGCTCTCGTAGTCAGGCCCCTCCCAGGATATGGGCCTAACCTGGGCATGTCCCCAGCAGCCCACCGGGCTCTCATGGTCAGGCCACTCCCAGGTTATGGAGCTCACCTGTGCATCTCCCCAGCAGCCTATGGGGCTCTCATAGTCAGGCCCTTCCCAGGATACGGAGCTCCCCTGGGCAGGTACCCCGGCAGGGCTGGGCACACAGGAACCATGCACATAGCCCTCATTGCAGAGCACCCCAGATCGCCTGTCACTCAGAGCTGACACAGAGCACCTCAGAGCAGACTTGAGCTAACAAACAGCAAGTCTGACAGGTCTGTGACCCTGGGCATCACTCTGTGTGGCTTCACTCTGCCTGGTCTTCCAGACACTTCCACTGCAGCCGGGGCACCAAGCCTCTGTCTCCACCCATCACCCCTCCTCTCCCTGACTCCTGAGTTCCTCTCATTAGGAGAGGGTCTTCTTGAAGTTGTCTCCCACTCATGGGCCAGATAAAATGATTAGAAAACAAGCCGGAGCTACAGCCCCTTGTGTATCGTGACTCTCAGGAGCCCACACCTGTTCCTTGGACGTGGTCGGTTCAGCGAGGTCCATTTTCGGCAATGTGAGCCCCTGAGGGGTGAGGATTGGCTGACCTGGGCAGCCTGACCCTGCCGTCCAGCCCTCCCCAGGTGTGCCTGGGTTGAGGTCAATATAAACACCGCTCCAGGCAGCAAGAGCCCGTGCAGTTGTGCCTGACGCCATATTCTCTGCCCCATCAGCAGTCTCGGGGCTGTGCTGGTGGGAGTGAGTGAGGGGACACAGCTTTGTGGGAGGCCCGGTGTCAGTGGGGCTCTGCTGGACTTTCTGCAGGAGTTGCCAGGCTGCCATCTGCTAAAGAAGAGGATGTGTCACCCATACCTATCGCTGGAATTGCTCCCCGGGCAGAGGTGAGGAAGGAAAAAGGCAGTGGGGCCCGGGACAGGAGGGGTATCTCAGGCAGGGAAATGGAAAGCTTCCAGAAGAGTGCCCGGGGCCAGGACCATCCTGGCTGGACTGCAGGCACCAAGTCGGCCTGCGTGCTGTCGCTGGTGTGGCTCCAGGGCCCTTCCTCTAGGCTTTCAAGTCCTTGTACATATTCAGGTGTTTTACCTGGGAAGGGTGGGAACAGTTCAGCAGCAGCTGGCCTGGGGCTCAACTCACGTTTACTCACAGACGCCTCGGCATGGTCCCCCAGCTTTGCAATGAGGACGCTCCTTGCCGGGGGCTGCTGGCTGCATGGCAGATGTTCAGAATTGTTGACCACTGGAGCAAGTGCCCTGATAGGATTTTCCTCTGTATAACTGGCGGTGTCTGTTTTTTTTTTTTTTTCCTTTTTTGGTTCAAGGTAGCTTTTATTCCTCTTTAATGTATTTATAGATATAAGCATGGAAATTATTCATTCATATAATTACATCTTTGTGAAGGGAAGAACAGTTTTCTGTTTTATATTTTTAAATTTTATAACTTTCAAAAATTTTTGAAATTTTATTTTATTTATTTTTTATACAGCAGGTTATTATTAGTTATCTATATTATACATATACATGTATACAGGTCAATCTCAGTCTCCCAACTCATCCCACCACCACCACCCCATGGCTTCCCCTCCTTGATGTCCATAGGTTTGTTCTCTACCTCTGTGTCTCTATTTCTGCCCTGCAAACCTGTTCATCTGTACCATTTCTCTAGGTTCCACATATATGCATTAATATACAATATTTGTTTTTCTCTTTCTGACTTACTTCACTCTGTATGACAGTCTCTAGGTCCACCGACATCTCTACAAAAGATCCAGTTTCATCCCTTTCTATGGCTGAGTAATATTCCATTTTATATATGTACCACATCTTTATCCATTCCTCTGTCTGTGGGCATTTAGGTTGCTTCCATTACCTGGCTATTGTAAATAGTGCTGCAATGAACATTGTGGTGAATGTGTCTTTTTGATTTATGGTTTTCTCTGGGTATATGCCCAGAAGTGGGATTGCTGGATCATATGGTAATTCTATTTTTCGTTTTTTAAGGGACCTCCATACTGTTCTCCATAGTGACTGTATCAATTTACATTCCCACCAATAGTGGAAGAGGGTTCCTTTTGTCCACACCCTCCCCAGCATTTGTTGTTTGTAGATTTTCTGATGATGCCCATTCTAACAGGTGTGAGGTGATACCTCATTGTAGTTTGGATTTACAGTTCTCTAATAATTAATGATGTTGAGCAGCTTTTCATGTGCATCTTGGCCATCTCTATGTCTTCTTTGAAGAAAGGTCAATTTAGATGTTCTACCCATTTTTGTATTGGGTTGTTTGTTTTTTTAATATTAAGCTGAATGAGCTGTTTATATATATTGGAGATTAAAGCTTTGTCCACTGATTCGTTTGCAAATATTTTCTCCCATTCTGAGGGTTGCCTCTTTCCATTCCCGTTGTTTTAACAAAAAAAGAAAGAAAGAAAAAGAAGCAGAACACAAATGTGCATAAAATATGTCTCTTGAAACTGTCGTTTTGAAATGTGGACGTCTTTTGAAATTTTTGGTCGATATACGACCCCAGGATTTGTTTTCAGAGCAGGTGTCATTTACAGGCCTGCAATTATTTTGAATATCCACTGACCATTAGCGCTGGGATTAAAGCTGCTGTTGTGTGAAACGGCCACAAGGTGGCAGCAGTTCTCCTTTACTGAATCTGGTTACTAGGGCAACAGATCCTCAATGGAAGTCGTGTTCTAGGTTGTAATTTAGAAGGGAATGTGCCAGGAGAAAGCCCCTTATGTTTGTCTCACTATTCTTGTTCTTTCTTTAAATTTAATTTTGATTTTTATATCACAGCAAGTTTGATTAAAATGTTTGGCTTGGTGTAGGTGTGCAAGATATGGTTCTTTTACACATATACATATGTCTGTTCTTCCTGGGATCCTTTTCCCACGTACCTTATGACAGAATGTTGAGTAGTCTTCTCTTGGTATTTCGTAGGTCTTGGTGATTATATATTTCACCTGTGTTTGTATATGTCTGTTAATGCCAATATCCTAATGCATCCAATCCTCACACCTTTCCATTGGTGAACCATAAGTTTGCTTAATGAATCTGTGATTGCCCTTCTCTGTGGAAGTATCTTCACTGGTATCAATTTTTATGTAACACCTATAAGTGATATCATATGATATGTGTCTTTCTTTTTCTGACTTACTACAAGTCATGTGATTACCTCTAGACTCATCTACGGTGCTGCACATGGCATTGTGTCCTTTTTTTCCTTGGCTAATATTCCGTCTGCGCATGTACCAGTTCTTCTTTGTCCACTCATCTGTTGATGGACTTTTTGGTTGCTTCCATGTCATGGCTATTGTAATGCTGCGGCAATGCACATTTGCCTGCCTGTGTCTTTGCAATTCTGTCTTCTTAGGTTATAGGCCCAGGAGTGGGCCTGCTGGATCATATGGTAGCAAAATGTTTACCTTATACCGGCACCTCCATTCTGTTCTCATTAGTGGCTCCTACCAGGTTATGTCACACTTAAAGTTGACGGTATGCACTTCTCCACAACACCCTGAGCATTTATTGTTTGTAGATTTTATTTTGCTGATGTTTATTCTGACTAATGTGAGCTGATACCACTTTGTGGTTGGATTTGCATGCGTCTCATAATCACTTGAAATTCAGCTCTCTGGCATGTCCTTTTTTCCTTCAAACTGTGAGTACAGCTTACCTCTTCAAACTGTGTTCGTGAAGTATGTGTGACATTTAGAAATATTTTTGCCTTTACCTCCCTCAAGACATTCGGAGGGCAGGTTTCACTTACAGACCTCCAGTACTGGTGCATAAGAAGTGACCCTCAGCACACGTTTTAAAGCTGCTGTTGCAGGTAATGGCCAGAGGGCATCAACATTTCTGCTTTTCCCAATCTGGTAACTACGGAAACAGACCATCCTGACAGTGGTGTTCCTCAGTTATATATTAGAGTGGAATGTGACCCCAAAACCTGATGTGTCCTTACTTATGTTTGTTTTATAAATTGAATTTATATTTTTTATTGGAGTCATATTCCATTGTGTACATGGACCACTGTTTCTTTGTGCATTCCTCTGTCGATGGACATTTTCGTAGCTTCCAAGTGTTGGCTATGGTAAATATTGCTGGAGTGCAGGTTTGCCAGCCTGTGTCTTTATTAATTTTTTTTTTTTTGCGTGGTACGTGTGCCTCTCACTGCTGTGGACACTCCCATTGCAGAGCACAGGGTCCGGATGCGCAGGCCCAGCAGCCATAGCTCACTGGACCAGCCGCTCCGCGGCATGTGGGATCTTCCCGAAACGGGGCATGAACCCATGTCTCCTGCATTGGCAGGCGGACTCTCAACCACTGCGCCACCAGTGAAGCCCAGCCTGTGTCTTTTTGATTCTCATCCCCTCAGGCGATAGGCCCAGCAGTGGGTATGCTTGATTGAATGGTAGCTCAGTATTTACCTTTACATTATTGGCTCATGTCCCACGTTGAACCAAGGGTAGGCATTTCTCCAAAACCCCTTCAGCATTTATTGTTTGCAGAATTTTTGCTGATGGCCATTCTGACTGGTGTGAGCTGATAGGTTTTTGTAATTTGGATTTGCATATCTTTAATTATTCCTAATGTTCAGCATTTTTCCACGCCTTTTAAAATTTCTGCTACAGAAAAACAGAAAAAAACGGAGAGTACAATTAACCTCTTGAAATTGTCTTCGTGGATGGTTGCCCTCTTTTGAATTTTGTGGTCAATTTTCGACCCCAGGATTGTTTTTGAGGGCAGGTGTCATTTACAGGCCTGCAATGAGTGTGAATATTTAGTGACCATTAGCACTGGGTTTAAAGCTGCTGTTGTGTGAAACGGCCACAAGGCAGCAGCATTTCTCCATTCCCAAATCTGGTTACTAGGGCAGCAGAGCCTTTCTGGGACCAATGGAATACAGAAGAAGGCATCATTGAATTCTAATACAGAGTACCATGTCCTGGTGGATGGTAGAATGACCAGCAGGGTGTAGGAATTAGGAACGACTGGATGTATATCCTCGGTGGCTTCACTGACTGTCCTGACATCCTTTACCAGGTCCCCAGCCGCCCACGGGGCTCTGGTGGTCAGGCCACTCCCAGGTTACGGAGTTCACCTGTGCAACTACCCAGCAGCACATGGGGCTCTTGTAGTCAGGCCCCTTCCAGGATATGGGCCTAACCTGGGCATGTCCCCAGCAGCCCACAGGGCTCTCATGGTCAGGCCACTCCCAGGTTATGGAGCTCACCTGTGCATCTACCCAGCAGCCCATGGGGCTCTCGTGGTCAGGCCCCTCCCAGGATATGGAGCTCACCGGGGCAGGTCCCCAGCAGCCAACGGGGCTCTCATGGTCAGGGCACTCCCAGGTTATGGAGCTCACCTGTGCAACTACCCAGCAGCACATGGGGCTCTCGTAGTCAGGCCCCTCCCAGGATATGGGCCTAACCTGGGCATGTCCCCAGCAGCCCACCGGGCTCTCATGGTCAGGCCACTCCCAGGTTATGGAGCTCACCTGTGCATCTCCCCAGCAGCCTATGGGGCTCTCATAGTCAGGCCCTTCCCAGGATACGGAGCTCCCCTGGGCAGGTACCCCGGCAGGGCTGGGCACACAGGAACCATGCACATAGCCCTCATTGCAGAGCACCCCAGATCGCCTGTCACTCAGAGCTGACACAGAGCACCTCAGAGCAGACTTGAGCTAACAAACAGCAAGTCTGACAGGTCTGTGACCCTGGGCATCACTCTGTGTGGCTTCACTCTGCCTGGTCTTCCAGACACTTCCACTGCAGCCGGGGCACCAAGCCTCTGTCTCCACCCATCACCCCTCCTCTCCCTGACTCCTGAGTTCCTCTCATTAGGAGAGGGTCTTCTTGAAGTTGTCTCCCACTCATGGGCCAGATAAAATGATTAGAAAACAAGCCGGAGCTACAGCCCCTTGTGTATCGTGACTCTCAGGAGCCCACACCTGTTCCTTGGACGTGGTCGGTTCAGCGAGGTCCATTTTCGGCAATGTGAGCCCCTGAGGGGTGAGGATTGGCTGACCTGGGCAGCCTGACCCTGCCGTCCAGCCCTCCCCAGGTGTGCCTGGGTTGAGGTCAATATAAACACCGCTCCAGGCAGCAAGAGCCCGTGCAGTTGTGCCTGACGCCATATTCTCTGCCCCATCAGCAGTCTCGGGGCTGTGCTGGTGGGAGTGAGTGAGGGGACACAGCTTTGTGGGAGGCCCGGTGTCAGTGGGGCTCTGCTGGACTTTCTGCAGGAGTTGCCAGGCTGCCATCTGCTAAAGAAGAGGATGTGTCACCCATACCTATCGCTGGAATTGCTCCCCGGGCAGAGGTGAGGAAGGAAAAAGGCAGTGGGGCCCGGGACAGGAGGGGTATCTCAGGCAGGGAAATGGAAAGCTTCCAGAAGAGTGCCCGGGGCCAGGACCATCCTGGCTGGACTGCAGGCACCAAGTCGGCCTGCGTGCTGTCGCTGGTGTGGCTCCAGGGCCCTTCCTCTAGGCTTTCAAGTCCTTGTACATATTCAGGTGTTTTACCTGGGAAGGGTGGGAACAGTTCAGCAGCAGCTGGCCTGGGGCTCAACTCACGTTTACTCACAGACGCCTCGGCATGGTCCCCCAGCTTTGCAATGAGGACGCTCCTTGCCGGGGGCTGCTGGCTGCATGGCAGATGTTCAGAATTGTTGACCACTGGAGCAAGTGCCCTGATAGGATTTTCCTCTGTATAACTGGCGGTGTCTGTTTTTTTTTTTTTTTCCTTTTTTGGTTCAAGGTAGCTTTTATTCCTCTTTAATGTATTTATAGATATAAGCATGGAAATTATTCATTCATATAATTACATCTTTGTGAAGGGAAGAACAGTTTTCTGTTTTATATTTTTAAATTTTATAACTTTCAAAAATTTTTGAAATTTTATTTTATTTATTTTTTATACAGCAGGTTATTATTAGTTATCTATATTATACATATACATGTATACAGGTCAATCTCAGTCTCCCAACTCATCCCACCACCACCACCCCATGGCTTCCCCTCCTTGATGTCCATAGGTTTGTTCTCTACCTCTGTGTCTCTATTTCTGCCCTGCAAACCTGTTCATCTGTACCATTTCTCTAGGTTCCACATATATGCATTAATATACAATATTTGTTTTTCTCTTTCTGACTTACTTCACTCTGTATGACAGTCTCTAGGTCCACCGACATCTCTACAAAAGATCCAGTTTCATCCCTTTCTATGGCTGAGTAATATTCCATTTTATATATGTACCACATCTTTATCCATTCCTCTGTCTGTGGGCATTTAGGTTGCTTCCATTACCTGGCTATTGTAAATAGTGCTGCAATGAACATTGTGGTGAATGTGTCTTTTTGATTTATGGTTTTCTCTGGGTATATGCCCAGAAGTGGGATTGCTGGATCATATGGTAATTCTATTTTTCGTTTTTTAAGGGACCTCCATACTGTTCTCCATAGTGACTGTATCAATTTACATTCCCACCAATAGTGGAAGAGGGTTCCTTTTGTCCACACCCTCCCCAGCATTTGTTGTTTGTAGATTTTCTGATGATGCCCATTCTAACAGGTGTGAGGTGATACCTCATTGTAGTTTGGATTTACAGTTCTCTAATAATTAATGATGTTGAGCAGCTTTTCATGTGCATCTTGGCCATCTCTATGTCTTCTTTGAAGAAAGGTCAATTTAGATGTTCTACCCATTTTTGTATTGGGTTGTTTGTTTTTTTAATATTAAGCTGAATGAGCTGTTTATATATATTGGAGATTAAAGCTTTGTCCACTGATTCGTTTGCAAATATTTTCTCCCATTCTGAGGGTTGCCTTTTTCCATTCCCGTTGTTTTAACAAAAAAAGAAAGAAAGAAAAAGAAGCAGAACACAAATGTGCATAAAATATGTCTCTTGAAACTGTCGTTTTGAAATGTGGACGTCTTTTGAAATTTTTGGTCGATATACGACCCCAGGATTTGTTTTCAGAGCAGGTGTCATTTACAGGCCTGCAATTATTTTGAATATCCACTGACCATTTGCACTGGGATTTAAGCTGCTGTTGTGTGAAACGGCCACAAGGTGGCAGCAGTTCTCCTTTACCGAATCTGGTTACTAGGGCAACAGAGCCTCAATGGAAGTCGTGTTCTAGGTTGTAATTTAGAAGGGAATGTGCCAGGAGAAAGCCCCTTATGTATGTCTCACTATTCTTGTTCTTTCTTTAAATTTAATTTTGATTTTTATATCACAGCAAGTTTGATTAAAATGTTTGGCTTGGTGTAGGTGTGCAAGATATGGTTCTTTTACACATATACATATGTCTGTTCTTCCTGGGATCCTTTTCCCACGTACCTTATGACAGAATGTTGAGTAGTCTTCTCTTGGTATTTCGTAGGTCTTGGTGATTATATATTTCACCTGTGTTTGTATATGTCTGTTAATGCCAATATCCTAATGCATCCAATCCTCACACCTTTCCATTGGTGAACCATAAGTTTGCTTAATGAATCTGTGATTGCCCTTCTCTGTGGAAGTATCTTCACTGGTATCAATTTTTATGTAACACCTATAAGTGATATCATATGATATGTGTCTTTCTTTTTCTGACTTACTACAAGTCATGTGATTACCTCTAGACTCATCTACGGTGCTGCACATGGCATTGTGTCCTTTTTTTCCTTGGCTAATATTCCGTCTGCGCATGTACCAGTTCTTCTTTGTCCACTCATCTGTTGATGGACTTTTTGGTTGCTTCCATGTCATGGCTATTGTAATGCTGCGGCAATGCACATTTGCCTGCCTGTGTCTTTGCAATTCTGTCTTCTTAGGTTATAGGCCCAGGAGTGGGCCTGCTGGATCATATGGTAGCAAAATGTTTACCTTATACCGGCACCTCCATTCTGTTCTCATTAGTGGCTCCTACCAGGTTATGTCACACTTAAAGTTGACGGTATGCACTTCTCCACAACACCCTGAGCATTTATTGTTTGTAGATTTTTTTGCTGACGTTTATTCTGACTAATGTGAGCTGATACCACTTTGTGGTTGGATTTGCATGCGTCTCATAATCACTTGAAATTCAGCTCTCTGGCATGTCCTTTTTTCCTTCAAACTGTGAGTACAGCTTACCTCTTCAAACTGTGTTCGTGAAGTATGTGTGACATTTAGAAATATTTTTGCCTTTACCTCCCTCAAGACATTCGGAGGGCAGGTTTCATTTACAGACCTCCAGTACTGGTGCATAAGAAGTGACCCTCAGCACACGTTTTAAAGCTGCTGTTGCAGGTAATGGCCAGAGGGCATCAACATTTCTGCTTTTCCCAATCTGGTAACTACGGAAACAGACCATCCTGACAGTGGTGTTCCTCAGTTATATATTAGAGTGGAATGTGACCCCAAAACCTGATGTGTCCTTACTTATGTTTGTTTTATAAATTGAATTTATATTTTTTATTGGAGTCATATTCCATTGTGTACATGGACCACTGTTTCTTTGTGCATTCCTCTGTCGATGGACATTTTCGTAGCTTCCAAGTGTTGGCTATGGTAAATATTGCTGGAGTGCAGGTTTGCCAGCCTGTGTCTTTATTAATTTTTTTTTTTTGCGTGGTACGTGTGCCTCTCACTGCTGTGGACACTCCCATTGCAGAGCACAGGGTCCGGATGCGCAGGCCCAGCAGCCATAGCTCACTGGACCAGCCGCTCCGCGGCATGTGGGATCTTCCCGAAACGGGGCATGAACCCATGTCTCCTGCATTGGCAGGCGGACTCTCAACCACTGCGCCACCAGTGAAGCCCAGCCTGTGTCTTTTTGATTCTCATCCCCTCAGGCGATAGGCCCAGCAGTGGGTATGCTTGATTGAATGGTAGCTCAGTATTTACCTTTACATTATTGGCTCATGTCCCACGTTGAACCAAGGGTAGGCATTTCTCCAAAACCCCTTCAGCATTTATTGTTTGCAGAATTTTTGCTGATGGCCATTCTGACTGGTGTGAGCTGATAGGTTTTTGTAATTTGGATTTGCATATCTTTAATTATTCCTAATGTTCAGCATTTTTCCACGCCTTTTAAAATTTCTGCTACAGAAAAACAGAAAAAAACGGAGAGTACAATTAACCTCTTGAAATTGTCTTCGTGGATGGTTGCCCTCTTTTGAATTTTGTGGTCAATTTTCGACCCCAGGATTGTTTTTGAGGGCAGGTGTCATTTACAGGCCTGCAATGAGTGTGAATATTTAGTGACCATTAGCACTGGGTTTAAAGCTGCTGTTGTGTGAAACGGCCACAAGGCAGCAGCATTTCTCCATTCCCAAATCTGGTTACTAGGGCAGCAGAGCCTTTCTGGGACCAATGGAATACAGAAGAAGGCATCATTGAATTCTAATACAGAGTACCATGTCCTGGTGGATGGTAGAATGACCAGCAGGGTGTAGGAATTAGGAACGACTGGATGTATATCCTCGGTGGCTTCACTGACTGTCCTGACATCCTTTACCAGGTCCCCAGCCGCCCACGGGGCTCTGGTGGTCAGGCCACTCCCAGGTTACGGAGTTCACCTGTGCAACTACCCAGCAGCACATGGGGCTCTTGTAGTCAGGCCCCTTCCAGGATATGGGCCTAACCTGGGCATGTCCCCAGCAGCCCACAGGGCTCTCATGGTCAGGCCACTCCCAGGTTATGGAGCTCACCTGTGCATCTACCCAGCAGCCCATGGGGCTCTCGTGGTCAGGCCCCTCCCAGGATATGGAGCTCACCGGGGCAGGTCCCCAGCAGCCAACGGGGCTCTCATGGTCAGGGCACTCCCAGGTTATGGAGCTCACCTGTGCAACTACCCAGCAGCACATGGGGCTCTCGTAGTCAGGCCCCTCCCAGGATATGGGCCTAACCTGGGCATGTCCCCAGCAGCCCACCGGGCTCTCATGGTCAGGCCACTCCCAGGTTATGGAGCTCACCTGTGCATCTCCCCAGCAGCCTATGGGGCTCTCATAGTCAGGCCCTTCCCAGGATACGGAGCTCCCCTGGGCAGGTACCCCGGCAGGGCTGGGCACACAGGAACCATGCACATAGCCCTCATTGCAGAGCACCCCAGATCGCCTGTCACTCAGAGCTGACACAGAGCACCTCAGAGCAGACTTGAGCTAACAAACAGCAAGTCTGACAGGTCTGTGACCCTGGGCATCACTCTGTGTGGCTTCACTCTGCCTGGTCTTCCAGACACTTCCACTGCAGCCGGGGCACCAAGCCTCTGTCTCCACCCATCACCCCTCCTCTCCCTGACTCCTGAGTTCCTCTCATTAGGAGAGGGTCTTCTTGAAGTTGTCTCCCACTCATGGGCCAGATAAAATGATTAGAAAACAAGCCGGAGCTACAGCCCCTTGTGTATCGTGACTCTCAGGAGCCCACACCTGTTCCTTGGACGTGGTCGGTTCAGCGAGGTCCATTTTCGGCAATGTGAGCCCCTGAGGGGTGAGGATTGGCTGACCTGGGCAGCCTGACCCTGCCGTCCAGCCCTCCCCAGGTGTGCCTGGGTTGAGGTCAATATAAACACCGCTCCAGGCAGCAAGAGCCCGTGCAGTTGTGCCTGACGCCATATTCTCTGCCCCATCAGCAGTCTCGGGGCTGTGCTGGTGGGAGTGAGTGAGGGGACACAGCTTTGTGGGAGGCCCGGTGTCAGTGGGGCTCTGCTGGACTTTCTGCAGGAGTTGCCAGGCTGCCATCTGCTAAAGAAGAGGATGTGTCACCCATACCTATCGCTGGAATTGCTCCCCGGGCAGAGGTGAGGAAGGAAAAAGGCAGTGGGGCCCGGGACAGGAGGGGTATCTCAGGCAGGGAAATGGAAAGCTTCCAGAAGAGTGCCCGGGGCCAGGACCATCCTGGCTGGACTGCAGGCACCAAGTCGGCCTGCGTGCTGTCGCTGGTGTGGCTCCAGGGCCCTTCCTCTAGGCTTTCAAGTCCTTGTACATATTCAGGTGTTTTACCTGGGAAGGGTGGGAACAGTTCAGCAGCAGCTGGCCTGGGGCTCAACTCACGTTTACTCACAGACGCCTCGGCATGGTCCCCCAGCTTTGCAATGAGGACGCTCCTTGCCGGGGGCTGCTGGCTGCATGGCAGATGTTCAGAATTGTTGACCACTGGAGCAAGTGCCCTGATAGGATTTTCCTCTGTATAACTGGCGGTGTCTGTTTTTTTTTTTTTTTTCCTTTTTTGGTTCAAGGTAGCTTTTATTCCTCTTTAATGTATTTATAGATATAAGCATGGAAATTATTCATTCATATAATTACATCTTTGTGAAGGGAAGAACAGTTTTCTGTTTTATATTTTTAAATTTTATAACTTTCAAAAATTTTTGAAATTTTATTTTATTTATTTTTTATACAGCAGGTTATTATTAGTTATCTATATTATACATATACATGTATACAGGTCAATCTCAGTCTCCCAACTCATCCCACCACCACCACCCCATGGCTTCCCCTCCTTGATGTCCATAGGTTTGTTCTCTACCTCTGTGTCTCTATTTCTGCCCTGCAAACCTGTTCATCTGTACCATTTCTCTAGGTTCCACATATATGCATTAATATACAATATTTGTTTTTCTCTTTCTGACTTACTTCACTCTGTATGACAGTCTCTAGGTCCACCGACATCTCTACAAAAGATCCAGTTTCATCCCTTTCTATGGCTGAGTAATATTCCATTTTATATATGTACCACATCTTTATCCATTCCTCTGTCTGTGGGCATTTAGGTTGCTTCCATTACCTGGCTATTGTAAATAGTGCTGCAATGAACATTGTGGTGAATGTGTCTTTTTGATTTATGGTTTTCTCTGGGTATATGCCCAGAAGTGGGATTGCTGGATCATATGGTAATTCTATTTTTCGTTTTTTAAGGGACCTCCATACTGTTCTCCATAGTGACTGTATCAATTTACATTCCCACCAATAGTGGAAGAGGGTTCCTTTTGTCCACACCCTCCCCAGCATTTGTTGTTTGTAGATTTTCTGATGATGCCCATTCTAACAGGTGTGAGGTGATACCTCATTGTAGTTTGGATTTACAGTTCTCTAATAATTAATGATGTTGAGCAGCTTTTCATGTGCATCTTGGCCATCTCTATGTCTTCTTTGAAGAAAGGTCAATTTAGATGTTCTACCCATTTTTGTATTGGGTTGTTTGTTTTTTTAATATTAAGCTGAATGAGCTGTTTATATATATTGGAGATTAAAGCTTTGTCCACTGATTCGTTTGCAAATATTTTCTCCCATTCTGAGGGTTGCCTCTTTCCATTCCCGTTGTTTTAACAAAAAAAGAAAGAAAGAAAAAGAAGCAGAACACAAATGTGCATAAAATATGTCTCTTGAAACTGTCGTTTTGAAATGTGGACGTCTTTTGAAATTTTTGGTCGATATACGACCCCAGGATTTGTTTTCAGAGCAGGTGTCATTTACAGGCCTGCAATTATTTTGAATATCCACTGACCATTAGCGCTGGGATTAAAGCTGCTGTTGTGTGAAACGGCCACAAGGTGGCAGCAGTTCTCCTTTACTGAATCTGGTTACTAGGGCAACAGATCCTCAATGGAAGTCGTGTTCTAGGTTGTAATTTAGAAGGGAATGTGCCAGGAGAAAGCCCCTTATGTTTGTCTCACTATTCTTGTTCTTTCTTTAAATTTAATTTTTATTTTTATATCACAGCAAGTTTGATTAAAATGTTTGGCTTGGTGTAGGTGTGCAAGATATGGTTCTTTTACACATATACATATGTCTGTTCTTCCTGGGATCCTTTTCCCACGTACCTTATGACAGAATGTTGAGTAGTCTTCTCTTGGTATTTCGTAGGTCTTGGTGATTATATATTTCACCTGTGTTTGTATATGTCTGTTAATGCCAATATCCTAATGCATCCAATCCTCACACCTTTCCATTGGTGAACCATAAGTTTGCTTAATGAATCTGTGATTGCCCTTCTCTGTGGAAGTATCTTCACTGGTATCAATTTTTATGTAACACCTATAAGTGATATCATATGATATGTGTCTTTCTTTTTCTGACTTACTACAAGTCATGTGATTACCTCTAGACTCATCTACGGTGCTGCACATGGCATTGTGTCCTTTTTTTCCTTGGCTAATATTCCGTCTGCGCATGTACCAGTTCTTCTTTGTCCACTCATCTGTTGATGGACTTTTTGGTTGCTTCCATGTCATGGCTATTGTAATGCTGCGGCAATGCACATTTGCCTGCCTGTGTCTTTGCAATTCTGTCTTCTTAGGTTATAGGCCCAGGAGTGGGCCTGCTGGATCATATGGTAGCAAAATGTTTACCTTATACCGGCACGTCCATTCTGTTCTCATTAGTGGCTCCTACCAGGTTATGTCACACTTAAAGTTGACGGTATGCACTTCTCCACAACACCCTGAGCATTTATTGTTTGTAGATTTTATTTTGCTGATGTTTATTCTGACTAATGTGAGCTGATACCACTTTGTGGTTGGATTTGCATGCGTCTCATAATCACTTGAAATTCAGCTCTCTGGCATGTCCTTTTTTCCTTCAAACTGTGAGTACAGCTTACCTCTTCAAACTGTGTTCGTGAAGTATGTGTGACATTTAGAAATATTTTTGCCTTTACCTCCCTCAAGACATTCGGAGGGCAGGTTTCACTTACAGACCTCCAGTACTGGTGCATAAGAAGTGACCCTCAGCACACGTTTTAAAGCTGCTGTTGCAGGTAATGGCCAGAGGGCATCAACATTTCTGCTTTTCCCAATCTGGTAACTACGGAAACAGACCATCCTGACAGTGGTGTTCCTCAGTTATATATTAGAGTGGAATGTGACCCCAAAACCTGATGTGTCCTTACTTATGTTTGTTTTATAAATTGAATTTATATTTTTTATTGGAGTCATATTCCATTGTGTACATGGACCACTGTTTCTTTGTGCATTCCTCTGTCGATGGACATTTTCGTAGCTTCCAAGTGTTGGCTATGGTAAATATTGCTGGAGTGCAGGTTTGCCAGCCTGTGTCTTTATTAATTTTTTTTTTTTTGCGTGGTACGTGTGCCTCTCACTGCTGTGGACACTCCCATTGCAGAGCACAGGGTCCGGATGCGCAGGCCCAGCAGCCATAGCTCACTGGACCAGCCGCTCCGCGGCATGTGGGATCTTCCCGAAACGGGGCATGAACCCATGTCTCCTGCATTGGCAGGCGGACTCTCAACCACTGCGCCACCAGTGAAGCCCAGCCTGTGTCTTTTTGATTCTCATCCCCTCAGGCGATAGGCCCAGCAGTGGGTATGCTTGATTGAATGGTAGCTCAGTATTTACCTTTACATTATTGGCTCATGTCCCACGTTGAACCAAGGGTAGGCATTTCTCCAAAACCCCTTCAGCATTTATTGTTTGCAGAATTTTTGCTGATGGCCATTCTGACTGGTGTGAGCTGATAGGTTTTTGTAATTTGGATTTGCATATCTTTAATTATTCCTAATGTTCAGCATTTTTCCACGCCTTTTAAAATTTCTGCTACAGAAAAACAGAAAAAAACGGAGAGTACAATTAACCTCTTGAAATTGTCTTTGTGGATGGTTGCCCTCTTTTGAATTTTGTGGTCAATTTTCGACCCCAGGATTGTTTTTGAGGGCAGGTGTCATTTACAGGCCTGCAATGAGTGTGAATATTTAGTGACCATTAGCACTGGGTTTAAAGCTGCTGTTGTGTGAAACGGCCACAAGGCAGCAGCATTTCTCCATTCCCAAATCTGGTTACTAGGGCAGCAGAGCCTTTCTGGGACCAATGGAATACAGAAGAAGGCATCATTGAATTCTAATACAGAGTACCATGTCCTGGTGGATGGTAGAATGACCAGCAGGGTGTAGGAATTAGGAACGACTGGATGTATATCCTCGGTGGCTTCACTGACTGTCCTGACATCCTTTACCAGGTCCCCAGCCGCCCACGGGGCTCTGGTGGTCAGGCCACTCCCAGGTTACGGAGTTCACCTGTGCAACTACCCAGCAGCACATGGGGCTCTTGTAGTCAGGCCCCTTCCAGGATATGGGCCTAACCTGGGCATGTCCCCAGCAGCCCACAGGGCTCTCATGGTCAGGCCACTCCCAGGTTATGGAGCTCACCTGTGCATCTACCCAGCAGCCCATGGGGCTCTCGTGGTCAGGCCCCTCCCAGGATATGGAGCTCACCGGGGCAGGTCCCCAGCAGCCAACGGGGCTCTCATGGTCAGGGCACTCCCAGGTTATGGAGCTCACCTGTGCAACTACCCAGCAGCACATGGGGCTCTCGTAGTCAGGCCCCTCCCAGGATATGGGCCTAACCTGGGCATGTCCCCAGCAGCCCACCGGGCTCTCATGGTCAGGCCACTCCCAGGTTATGGAGCTCACCTGTGCATCTCCCCAGCAGCCTATGGGGCTCTCATAGTCAGGCCCTTCCCAGGATACGGAGCTCCCCTGGGCAGGTACCCCGGCAGGGCTGGGCACACAGGAACCATGCACATAGCCCTCATTGCAGAGCACCCCAGATCGCCTGTCACTCAGAGCTGACACAGAGCACCTCAGAGCAGACTTGAGCTAACAAACAGCAAGTCTGACAGGTCTGTGACCCTGGGCATCACTCTGTGTGGCTTCACTCTGCCTGGTCTTCCAGACACTTCCACTGCAGCCGGGGCACCAAGCCTCTGTCTCCACCCATCACCCCTCCTCTCCCTGACTCCTGAGTTCCTCTCATTAGGAGAGGGTCTTCTTGAAGTTGTCTCCCACTCATGGGCCAGATAAAATGATTAGAAAACAAGCCGGAGCTACAGCCCCTTGTGTATCGTGACTCTCAGGAGCCCACACCTGTTCCTTGGACGTGGTCGGTTCAGCGAGGTCCATTTTCGGCAATGTGAGCCCCTGAGGGGTGAGGATTGGCTGACCTGGGCAGCCTGACCCTGCCGTCCAGCCCTCCCCAGGTGTGCCTGGGTTGAGGTCAATATAAACACCGCTCCAGGCAGCAAGAGCCCGTGCAGTTGTGCCTGACGCCATATTCTCTGCCCCATCAGCAGTCTCGGGGCTGTGCTGGTGGGAGTGAGTGAGGGGACACAGCTTTGTGGGAGGCCCGGTGTCAGTGGGGCTCTGCTGGACTTTCTGCAGGAGTTGCCAGGCTGCCATCTGCTAAAGAAGAGGATGTGTCACCCATACCTATCGCTGGAATTGCTCCCCGGGCAGAGGTGAGGAAGGAAAAAGGCAGTGGGGCCCGGGACAGGAGGGGTATCTCAGGCAGGGAAATGGAAAGCTTCCAGAAGAGTGCCCGGGGCCAGGACCATCCTGGCTGGACTGCAGGCACCAAGTCGGCCTGCGTGCTGTCGCTGGTGTGGCTCCAGGGCCCTTCCTCTAGGCTTTCAAGTCCTTGTACATATTCAGGTGTTTTACCTGGGAAGGGTGGGAACAGTTCAGCAGCAGCTGGCCTGGGGCTCAACTCACGTTTACTCACAGACGCCTCGGCATGGTCCCCCAGCTTTGCAATGAGGACGCTCCTTGCCGGGGGCTGCTGGCTGCATGGCAGATGTTCAGAATTGTTGACCACTGGAGCAAGTGCCCTGATAGGATTTTCCTCTGTATAACTGGCGGTGTCTGTTTTTTTTTTTTTTTCCTTTTTTGGTTCAAGGTAGCTTTTATTCCTCTTTAATGTATTTATAGATATAAGCATGGAAATTATTCATTCATATAATTACATCTTTGTGAAGGGAAGAACAGTTTTCTGTTTTATATTTTTAAATTTTATAACTTTCAAAAATTTTTGAAATTTTATTTTATTTATTTTTTATACAGCAGGTTATTATTAGTTATCTATATTATACATATACATGTATACAGGTCAATCTCAGTCTCCCAACTCATCCCACCACCACCACCCCATGGCTTCCCCTCCTTGATGTCCATAGGTTTGTTCTCTACCTCTGTGTCTCTATTTCTGCCCTGCAAACCTGTTCATCTGTACCATTTCTCTAGGTTCCACATATATGCATTAATATACAATATTTGTTTTTCTCTTTCTGACTTACTTCACTCTGTATGACAGTCTCTAGGTCCACCGACATCTCTACAAAAGATCCAGTTTCATCCCTTTCTATGGCTGAGTAATATTCCATTTTATATATGTACCACATCTTTATCCATTCCTCTGTCTGTGGGCATTTAGGTTGCTTCCATTACCTGGCTATTGTAAATAGTGCTGCAATGAACATTGTGGTGAATGTGTCTTTTTGATTTATGGTTTTCTCTGGGTATATGCCCAGAAGTGGGATTGCTGGATCATATGGTAATTCTATTTTTCGTTTTTTAAGGGACCTCCATACTGTTCTCCATAGTGACTGTATCAATTTACATTCCCACCAATAGTGGAAGAGGGTTCCTTTTGTCCACACCCTCCCCAGCATTTGTTGTTTGTAGATTTTCTGATGATGCCCATTCTAACAGGTGTGAGGTGATACCTCATTGTAGTTTGGATTTACAGTTCTCTAATAATTAATGATGTTGAGCAGCTTTTCATGTGCATCTTGGCCATCTCTATGTCTTCTTTGAAGAAAGGTCAATTTAGATGTTCTACCCATTTTTGTATTGGGTTGTTTGTTTTTTTAATATTAAGCTGAATGAGCTGTTTATATATATTGGAGATTAAAGCTTTGTCCACTGATTCGTTTGCAAATATTTTCTCCCATTCTGAGGGTTGCCTTTTTCCATTCCCGTTGTTTTAACAAAAAAAGAAAGAAAGAAAAAGAAGCAGAACACAAATGTGCATAAAATATGTCTCTTGAAACTGTCGTTTTGAAATGTGGACGTCTTTTGAAATTTTTGGTCGATATACGACCCCAGGATTTGTTTTCAGAGCAGGTGTCATTTACAGGCCTGCAATTATTTTGAATATCCACTGACCATTTGCACTGGGATTTAAGCTGCTGTTGTGTGAAACGGCCACAAGGTGGCAGCAGTTCTCCTTTACCGAATCTGGTTACTAGGGCAACAGAGCCTCAATGGAAGTCGTGTTCTAGGTTGTAATTTAGAAGGGAATGTGCCAGGAGAAAGCCCCTTATGTATGTCTCACTATTCTTGTTCTTTCTTTAAATTTAATTTTGATTTTTATATCACAGCAAGTTTGATTAAAATGTTTGGCTTGGTGTAGGTGTGCAAGATATGGTTCTTTTACACATATACATATGTCTGTTCTTCCTGGGATCCTTTTCCCACGTACCTTATGACAGAATGTTGAGTAGTCTTCTCTTGGTATTTCGTAGGTCTTGGTGATTATATATTTCACCTGTGTTTGTATATGTCTGTTAATGCCAATATCCTAATGCATCCAATCCTCACACCTTTCCATTGGTGAACCATAAGTTTGCTTAATGAATCTGTGATTGCCCTTCTCTGTGGAAGTATCTTCACTGGTATCAATTTTTATGTAACACCTATAAGTGATATCATATGATATGTGTCTTTCTTTTTCTGACTTACTACAAGTCATGTGATTACCTCTAGACTCATCTACGGTGCTGCACATGGCATTGTGTCCTTTTTTTCCTTGGCTAATATTCCGTCTGCGCATGTACCAGTTCTTCTTTGTCCACTCATCTGTTGATGGACTTTTTGGTTGCTTCCATGTCATGGCTATTGTAATGCTGCGGCAATGCACATTTGCCTGCCTGTGTCTTTGCAATTCTGTCTTCTTAGGTTATAGGCCCAGGAGTGGGCCTGCTGGATCATATGGTAGCAAAATGTTTACCTTATACCGGCACGTCCATTCTGTTCTCATTAGTGGCTCCTACCAGGTTATGTCACACTTAAAGTTGACGGTATGCACTTCTCCACAACACCCTGAGCATTTATTGTTTGTAGATTTTATTTTGCTGATGTTTATTCTGACTAATGTGAGCTGATACCACTTTGTGGTTGGATTTGCATGCGTCTCATAATCACTTGAAATTCAGCTCTCTGGCATGTCCTTTTTTCCTTCAAACTGTGAGTACAGCTTACCTCTTCAAACTGTGTTCGTGAAGTATGTGTGACATTTAGAAATATTTTTGCCTTTACCTCCCTCAAGACATTCGGAGGGCAGGTTTCACTTACAGACCTCCAGTACTGGTGCATAAGAAGTGACCCTCAGCACACGTTTTAAAGCTGCTGTTGCAGGTAATGGCCAGAGGGCATCAACATTTCTGCTTTTCCCAATCTGGTAACTACGGAAACAGACCATCCTGACAGTGGTGTTCCTCAGTTATATATTAGAGTGGAATGTGACCCCAAAACCTGATGTGTCCTTACTTATGTTTGTTTTATAAATTGAATTTATATTTTTTATTGGAGTCATATTCCATTGTGTACATGGACCACTGTTTCTTTGTGCATTCCTCTGTCGATGGACATTTTCGTAGCTTCCAAGTGTTGGCTATGGTAAATATTGCTGGAGTGCAGGTTTGCCAGCCTGTGTCTTTATTAATTTTTTTTTTTTTGCGTGGTACGTGTGCCTCTCACTGCTGTGGACACTCCCATTGCAGAGCACAGGGTCCGGATGCGCAGGCCCAGCAGCCATAGCTCACTGGACCAGCCGCTCCGCGGCATGTGGGATCTTCCCGAAACGGGGCATGAACCCATGTCTCCTGCATTGGCAGGCGGACTCTCAACCACTGCGCCACCAGTGAAGCCCAGCCTGTGTCTTTTTGATTCTCATCCCCTCAGGCGATAGGCCCAGCAGTGGGTATGCTTGATTGAATGGTAGCTCAGTATTTACCTTTACATTATTGGCTCATGTCCCACGTTGAACCAAGGGTAGGCATTTCTCCAAAACCCCTTCAGCATTTATTGTTTGCAGAATTTTTGCTGATGGCCATTCTGACTGGTGTGAGCTGATAGGTTTTTGTAATTTGGATTTGCATATCTTTAATTATTCCTAATGTTCAGCATTTTTCCACGCCTTTTAAAATTTCTGCTACAGAAAAACAGAAAAAAACGGAGAGTACAATTAACCTCTTGAAATTGTCTTTGTGGATGGTTGCCCTCTTTTGAATTTTGTGGTCAATTTTCGACCCCAGGATTGTTTTTGAGGGCAGGTGTCATTTACAGGCCTGCAATGAGTGTGAATATTTAGTGACCATTAGCACTGGGTTTAAAGCTGCTGTTGTGTGAAACGGCCACAAGGCAGCAGCATTTCTCCATTCCCAAATCTGGTTACTAGGGCAGCAGAGCCTTTCTGGGACCAATGGAATACAGAAGAAGGCATCATTGAATTCTAATACAGAGTACCATGTCCTGGTGGATGGTAGAATGACCAGCAGGGTGTAGGAATTAGGAACGACTGGATGTATATCCTCGGTGGCTTCACTGACTGTCCTGACATCCTTTACCAGGTCCCCAGCCGCCCACGGGGCTCTGGTGGTCAGGCCACTCCCAGGTTACGGAGTTCACCTGTGCAACTACCCAGCAGCACATGGGGCTCTTGTAGTCAGGCCCCTTCCAGGATATGGGCCTAACCTGGGCATGTCCCCAGCAGCCCACAGGGCTCTCATGGTCAGGCCACTCCCAGGTTATGGAGCTCACCTGTGCATCTACCCAGCAGCCCATGGGGCTCTCGTGGTCAGGCCCCTCCCAGGATATGGAGCTCACCGGGGCAGGTCCCCAGCAGCCAACGGGGCTCTCATGGTCAGGGCACTCCCAGGTTATGGAGCTCACCTGTGCAACTACCCAGCAGCACATGGGGCTCTCGTAGTCAGGCCCCTCCCAGGATATGGGCCTAACCTGGGCATGTCCCCAGCAGCCCACCGGGCTCTCATGGTCAGGCCACTCCCAGGTTATGGAGCTCACCTGTGCATCTCCCCAGCAGCCTATGGGGCTCTCATAGTCAGGCCCTTCCCAGGATACGGAGCTCCCCTGGGCAGGTACCCCGGCAGGGCTGGGCACACAGGAACCATGCACATAGCCCTCATTGCAGAGCACCCCAGATCGCCTGTCACTCAGAGCTGACACAGAGCACCTCAGAGCAGACTTGAGCTAACAAACAGCAAGTCTGACAGGTCTGTGACCCTGGGCATCACTCTGTGTGGCTTCACTCTGCCTGGTCTTCCAGACACTTCCACTGCAGCCGGGGCACCAAGCCTCTGTCTCCACCCATCACCCCTCCTCTCCCTGACTCCTGAGTTCCTCTCATTAGGAGAGGGTCTTCTTGAAGTTGTCTCCCACTCATGGGCCAGATAAAATGATTAGAAAACAAGCCGGAGCTACAGCCCCTTGTGTATCGTGACTCTCAGGAGCCCACACCTGTTCCTTGGACGTGGTCGGTTCAGCGAGGTCCATTTTCGGCAATGTGAGCCCCTGAGGGGTGAGGATTGGCTGACCTGGGCAGCCTGACCCTGCCGTCCAGCCCTCCCCAGGTGTGCCTGGGTTGAGGTCAATATAAACACCGCTCCAGGCAGCAAGAGCCCGTGCAGTTGTGCCTGACGCCATATTCTCTGCCCCATCAGCAGTCTCGGGGCTGTGCTGGTGGGAGTGAGTGAGGGGACACAGCTTTGTGGGAGGCCCGGTGTCAGTGGGGCTCTGCTGGACTTTCTGCAGGAGTTGCCAGGCTGCCATCTGCTAAAGAAGAGGATGTGTCACCCATACCTATCGCTGGAATTGCTCCCCGGGCAGAGGTGAGGAAGGAAAAAGGCAGTGGGGCCCGGGACAGGAGGGGTATCTCAGGCAGGGAAATGGAAAGCTTCCAGAAGAGTGCCCGGGGCCAGGACCATCCTGGCTGGACTGCAGGCACCAAGTCGGCCTGCGTGCTGTCGCTGGTGTGGCTCCAGGGCCCTTCCTCTAGGCTTTCAAGTCCTTGTACATATTCAGGTGTTTTACCTGGGAAGGGTGGGAACAGTTCAGCAGCAGCTGGCCTGGGGCTCAACTCACGTTTACTCACAGACGCCTCGGCATGGTCCCCCAGCTTTGCAATGAGGACGCTCCTTGCCGGGGGCTGCTGGCTGCATGGCAGATGTTCAGAATTGTTGACCACTGGAGCAAGTGCCCTGATAGGATTTTCCTCTGTATAACTGGCGGTGTCTGTTTTTTTTTTTTTTTCCTTTTTTGGTTCAAGGTAGCTTTTATTCCTCTTTAATGTATTTATAGATATAAGCATGGAAATTATTCATTCATATAATTACATCTTTGTGAAGGGAAGAACAGTTTTCTGTTTTATATTTTTAAATTTTATAACTTTCAAAAATTTTTGAAATTTTATTTTATTTATTTTTTATACAGCAGGTTATTATTAGTTATCTATATTATACATATACATGTATACAGGTCAATCTCAGTCTCCCAACTCATCCCACCACCACCACCCCATGGCTTCCCCTCCTTGATGTCCATAGGTTTGTTCTCTACCTCTGTGTCTCTATTTCTGCCCTGCAAACCTGTTCATCTGTACCATTTCTCTAGGTTCCACATATATGCATTAATATACAATATTTGTTTTTCTCTTTCTGACTTACTTCACTCTGTATGACAGTCTCTAGGTCCACCGACATCTCTACAAAAGATCCAGTTTCATCCCTTTCTATGGCTGAGTAATATTCCATTTTATATATGTACCACATCTTTATCCATTCCTCTGTCTGTGGGCATTTAGGTTGCTTCCATTACCTGGCTATTGTAAATAGTGCTGCAATGAACATTGTGGTGAATGTGTCTTTTTGATTTATGGTTTTCTCTGGGTATATGCCCAGAAGTGGGATTGCTGGATCATATGGTAATTCTATTTTTCGTTTTTTAAGGGACCTCCATACTGTTCTCCATAGTGACTGTATCAATTTACATTCCCACCAATAGTGGAAGAGGGTTCCTTTTGTCCACACCCTCCCCAGCATTTGTTGTTTGTAGATTTTCTGATGATGCCCATTCTAACAGGTGTGAGGTGATACCTCATTGTAGTTTGGATTTACAGTTCTCTAATAATTAATGATGTTGAGCAGCTTTTCATGTGCATCTTGGCCATCTCTATGTCTTCTTTGAAGAAAGGTCAATTTAGATGTTCTACCCATTTTTGTATTGGGTTGTTTGTTTTTTTAATATTAAGCTGAATGAGCTGTTTATATATATTGGAGATTAAAGCTTTGTCCACTGATTCGTTTGCAAATATTTTCTCCCATTCTGAGGGTTGCCTTTTTCCATTCCCGTTGTTTTAACAAAAAAAGAAAGAAAGAAAAAGAAGCAGAACACAAATGTGCATAAAATATGTCTCTTGAAACTGTCGTTTTGAAATGTGGACGTCTTTTGAAATTTTTGGTCGATATACGACCCCAGGATTTGTTTTCAGAGCAGGTGTCATTTACAGGCCTGCAATTATTTTGAATATCCACTGACCATTTGCACTGGGATTTAAGCTGCTGTTGTGTGAAACGGCCACAAGGTGGCAGCAGTTCTCCTTTACCGAATCTGGTTACTAGGGCAACAGAGCCTCAATGGAAGTCGTGTTCTAGGTTGTAATTTAGAAGGGAATGTGCCAGGAGAAAGCCCCTTATGTATGTCTCACTATTCTTGTTCTTTCTTTAAATTTAATTTTGATTTTTATATCACAGCAAGTTTGATTAAAATGTTTGGCTTGGTGTAGGTGTGCAAGATATGGTTCTTTTACACATATACATATGTCTGTTCTTCCTGGGATCCTTTTCCCACGTACCTTATGACAGAATGTTGAGTAGTCTTCTCTTGGTATTTCGTAGGTCTTGGTGATTATATATTTCACCTGTGTTTGTATATGTCTGTTAATGCCAATATCCTAATGCATCCAATCCTCACACCTTTCCATTGGTGAACCATAAGTTTGCTTAATGAATCTGTGATTGCCCTTCTCTGTGGAAGTATCTTCACTGGTATCAATTTTTATGTAACACCTATAAGTGATATCATATGATATGTGTCTTTCTTTTTCTGACTTACTACAAGTCATGTGATTACCTCTAGACTCATCTACGGTGCTGCACATGGCATTGTGTCCTTTTTTTCCTTGGCTAATATTCCGTCTGCGCATGTACCAGTTCTTCTTTGTCCACTCATCTGTTGATGGACTTTTTGGTTGCTTCCATGTCATGGCTATTGTAATGCTGCGGCAATGCACATTTGCCTGCCTGTGTCTTTGCAATTCTGTCTTCTTAGGTTATAGGCCCAGGAGTGGGCCTGCTGGATCATATGGTAGCAAAATGTTTACCTTATACCGGCACCTCCATTCTGTTCTCATTAGTGGCTCCTACCAGGTTATGTCACACTTAAAGTTGACGGTATGCACTTCTCCACAACACCCTGAGCATTTATTGTTTGTAGATTTTTTTGCTGACGTTTATTCTGACTAATGTGAGCTGATACCACTTTGTGGTTGGATTTGCATGTGTCTCATAATCACTTGAAATTCAGCTCTCTGGCATGTCCTTTTTTCCTTCAAACTGTGAGTACAGCTTACCTCTTCAAACTGTGTTCGTGAAGTATGTGTGACATTTAGAAATATTTTTGCCTTTACCTCCCTCAAGACATTCGGAGGGCAGGTTTCATTTACAGACCTCCAGTACTGGTGCATAAGAAGTGACCCTCAGCACACGTTTTAAAGCTGCTGTTGCAGGTAATGGCCAGAGGGCATCAACATTTCTGCTTTTCCCAATCTGGTAACTACGGAAACAGACCATCCTGACAGTGGTGTTCCTCAGTTATATATTAGAGTGGAATGTGACCCCAAAACCTGATGTGTCCTTACTTATGTTTGTTTTATAAATTGAATTTATATTTTTTATTGGAGTCATATTCCATTGTGTACATGGACCACTGTTTCTTTGTGCATTCCTCTGTCGATGGACATTTTCGTAGCTTCCAAGTGTTGGCTATGGTAAATATTGCTGGAGTGCAGGTTTGCCAGCCTGTGTCTTTATTAATTTTTTTTTTTTTGCGTGGTACGTGTGCCTCTCACTGCTGTGGACACTCCCATTGCAGAGCACAGGGTCCGGATGCGCAGGCCCAGCAGCCATAGCTCACTGGACCAGCCGCTCCGCGGCATGTGGGATCTTCCCGAAACGGGGCATGAACCCATGTCTCCTGCATTGGCAGGCGGACTCTCAACCACTGCGCCACCAGTGAAGCCCAGCCTGTGTCTTTTTGATTCTCATCCCCTCAGGCGATAGGCCCAGCAGTGGGTATGCTTGATTGAATGGTAGCTCAGTATTTACCTTTACATTATTGGCTCATGTCCCACGTTGAACCAAGGGTAGGCATTTCTCCAAAACCCCTTCAGCATTTATTGTTTGCAGAATTTTTGCTGATGGCCATTCTGACTGGTGTGAGCTGATAGGTTTTTGTAATTTGGATTTGAATATCTTTAATTATTCCTAATGTTCAGCATTTTTCCACGCCTTTTAAAATTTCTGCTACAGAAAAACAGAAAAAAACGGAGAGTACAATTAACCTCTTGAAATTGTCTTCGTGGATGGTTGCCCTCTTTTGAATTTTGTGGTCAATTTTCGACCCCAGGATTGTTTTTGAGGGCAGGTGTCATTTACAGGCCTGCAATGAGTGTGAATATTTAGTGACCATTAGCACTGGGTTTAAAGCTGCTGTTGTGTGAAACGGCCACAAGGCAGCAGCATTTCTCCATTCCCAAATCTGGTTACTAGGGCAGCAGAGCCTTTCTGGGACCAATGGAATACAGAAGAAGGCATCATTGAATTCTAATACAGAGTACCATGTCCTGGTGGATGGTAGAATGACCAGCAGGGTGTAGGAATTAGGAACGACTGGATGTATATCCTCGGTGGCTTCACTGACTGTCCTGACATCCTTTAGCAGGTCCCCAGCCGCCCACGGGGCTCTGGTGGTCAGGCCACTCCCAGGTTACGGAGTTCACCTGTGCAACTACCCAGCAGCACATGGGGCTCTTGTAGTCAGGCCCCTTCCAGGATATGGGCCTAACCTGGGCATGTCCCCAGCAGCCCACAGGGCTCTCATGGTCAGGCCACTCCCAGGTTATGGAGCTCACCTGTGCATCTACCCAGCAGCCCATGGGGCTCTCGTGGTCAGGCCCCTCCCAGGATATGGAGCTCACCGGGGCAGGTCCCCAGCAGCCAACGGGGCTCTCATGGTCAGGGCACTCCCAGGTTATGGAGCTCACCTGTGCAACTACCCAGCAGCACATGGGACTCTCGTAGTCAGGCCCCTCCCAGGATATGGGCCTAACCTGGGCATGTCCCCAGCAGCCCACCGGGCTCTCATGGTCAGGCCACTCCCAGGTTATGGAGCTCACCTGTGCATCTCCCCAGCAGCCTATGGGGCTCTCATAGTCAGGCCCTTCCCAGGATACGGAGCTCCCCTGGGCAGGTACCCCGGCAGGGCTGGGCACACAGGAACCATGCACATAGCCCTCATTGCAGAGCACCCCAGATCGCCTGTCACTCAGAGCTGACACAGAGCACCTCAGAGCAGACTTGAGCTAACAAACAGCAAGTCTGACAGGTCTGTGACCCTGGGCATCACTCTGTGTGGCTTCACTCTGCCTGGTCTTCCAGACACTTCCACTGCAGCCGGGGCACCAAGCCTCTGTCTCCACCCATCACCCCTCCTCTCCCTGACTCCTGAGTTCCTCTCATTAGGAGAGGGTCTTCTTGAAGTTGTCTCCCACTCATGGGCCAGATAAAATGATTAGAAAACAAGCCGGAGCTACAGCCCCTTGTGTATCGTGACTCTCAGGAGCCCACACCTGTTCCTTGGACGTGGTCGGTTCAGCGAGGTCCATTTTCGGCAATGTGAGCCCCTGAGGGGTGAGGATTGGCTGACCTGGGCAGCCTGACCCTGCCGTCCAGCCCTCCCCAGGTGTGCCTGGGTTGAGGTCAATATAAACACCGCTCCAGGCAGCAAGAGCCCGTGCAGTTGTGCCTGACGCCATATTCTCTGCCCCATCAGCAGTCTCGGGGCTGTGCTGGTGGGAGTGAGTGAGGGGACACAGCTTTGTGGGAGGCCCGGTGTCAGTGGGGCTCTGCTGGACTTTCTGCAGGAGTTGCCAGGCTGCCATCTGCTAAAGAAGAGGATGTGTCACCCATACCTATCGCTGGAATTGCTCCCCGGGCAGAGGTGAGGAAGGAAAAAGGCAGTGGGGCCCGGGACAGGAGGGGTATCTCAGGCAGGGAAATGGAAAGCTTCCAGAAGAGTGCCCGGGGCCAGGACCATCCTGGCTGGACTGCAGGCACCAAGTCGGCCTGCGTGCTGTCGCTGGTGTGGCTCCAGGGCCCTTCCTCTAGGCTTTCAAGTCCTTGTACATATTCAGGTGTTTTACCTGGGAAGGGTGGGAACAGTTCAGCAGCAGCTGGCCTGGGGCTCAACTCACGTTTACTCACAGACGCCTCGGCATGGTCCCCCAGCTTTGCAATGAGGACGCTCCTTGCCGGGGGCTGCTGGCTGCATGGCAGATGTTCAGAATTGTTGACCACTGGAGCAAGTGCCCTGATAGGATTTTCCTCTGTATAACTGGCGGTGTCTGTTTTTTTTTTTTTTTCCTTTTTTGGTTCAAGGTAGCTTTTATTCCTCTTTAATGTATTTATAGATATAAGCATGGAAATTATTCATTCATATAATTACATCTTTGTGAAGGGAAGAACAGTTTTCTGTTTTATATTTTTAAATTTTATAACTTTCAAAAATTTTTGAAATTTTATTTTATTTATTTTTTATACAGCAGGTTATTATTAGTTATCTATATTATACATATACATGTATACAGGTCAATCTCAGTCTCCCAACTCATCCCACCACCACCACCCCATGGCTTCCCCTCCTTGATGTCCATAGGTTTGTTCTCTACCTCTGTGTCTCTATTTCTGCCCTGCAAACCTGTTCATCTGTACCATTTCTCTAGGTTCCACATATATGCATTAATATACAATATTTGTTTTTCTCTTTCTGACTTACTTCACTCTGTATGACAGTCTCTAGGTCCACCGACATCTCTACAAAAGATCCAGTTTCATCCCTTTCTATGGCTGAGTAATATTCCATTTTATATATGTACCACATCTTTATCCATTCCTCTGTCTGTGGGCATTTAGGTTGCTTCCATTACCTGGCTATTGTAAATAGTGCTGCAATGAACATTGTGGTGAATGTGTCTTTTTGATTTATGGTTTTCTCTGGGTATATGCCCAGAAGTGGGATTGCTGGATCATATGGTAATTCTATTTTTCGTTTTTTAAGGGACCTCCATACTGTTCTCCATAGTGACTGTATCAATTTACATTCCCACCAATAGTGGAAGAGGGTTCCTTTTGTCCACACCCTCCCCAGCATTTGTTGTTTGTAGATTTTCTGATGATGCCCATTCTAACAGGTGTGAGGTGATACCTCATTGTAGTTTGGATTTACAGTTCTCTAATAATTAATGATGTTGAGCAGCTTTTCATGTGCATCTTGGCCATCTCTATGTCTTCTTTGAAGAAAGGTCAATTTAGATGTTCTACCCATTTTTGTATTGGGTTGTTTGTTTTTTTAATATTAAGCTGAATGAGCTGTTTATATATATTGGAGATTAAAGCTTTGTCCACTGATTCGTTTGCAAATATTTTCTCCCATTCTGAGGGTTGCCTTTTTCCATTCCCGTTGTTTTAACAAAAAAAGAAAGAAAGAAAAAGAAGCAGAACACAAATGTGCATAAAATATGTCTCTTGAAACTGTCGTTTTGAAATGTGGACGTCTTTTGAAATTTTTGGTCGATATACGACCCCAGGATTTGTTTTCAGAGCAGGTGTCATTTACAGGCCTGCAATTATTTTGAATATCCACTGACCATTAGCGCTGGGATTAAAGCTGCTGTTGTGTGAAACGGCCACAAGGTGGCAGCAGTTCTCCTTTACTGAATCTGGTTACTAGGGCAACAGATCCTCAATGGAAGTCGTGTTCTAGGTTGTAATTTAGAAGGGAATGTGCCAGGAGAAAGCCCCTTATGTTTGTCTCACTATTCTTGTTCTTTCTTTAAATTTAATTTTTATTTTTATATCACAGCAAGTTTGATTAAAATGTTTGGCTTGGTGTAGGTGTGCAAGATATGGTTCTTTTACACATATACATATGTCTGTTCTTCCTGGGATCCTTTTCCCACGTACCTTATGACAGAATGTTGAGTAGTCTTCTCTTGGTATTTCGTAGGTCTTGGTGATTATATATTTCACCTGTGTTTGTATATGTCTGTTAATGCCAATATCCTAATGCATCCAATCCTCACACCTTTCCATTGGTGAACCATAAGTTTGCTTAATGAATCTGTGATTGCCCTTCTCTGTGGAAGTATCTTCACTGGTATCAATTTTTATGTAACACCTATAAGTGATATCATATGATATGTGTCTTTCTTTTTCTGACTTACTACAAGTCATGTGATTACCTCTAGACTCATCTACGGTGCTGCACATGGCATTGTGTCCTTTTTTTCCTTGGCTAATATTCCGTCTGCGCATGTACCAGTTCTTCTTTGTCCACTCATCTGTTGATGGACTTTTTGGTTGCTTCCATGTCATGGCTATTGTAATGCTGCGGCAATGCACATTTGCCTGCCTGTGTCTTTGCAATTCTGTCTTCTTAGGTTATAGGCCCAGGAGTGGGCCTGCTGGATCATATGGTAGCAAAATGTTTACCTTATACCGGCACCTCCATTCTGTTCTCATTAGTGGCTCCTACCAGGTTATGTCACACTTAAAGTTGACGGTATGCACTTCTCCACAACACCCTGAGCATTTATTGTTTGTAGATTTTTTTGCTGACGTTTATTCTGACTAATGTGAGCTGATACCACTTTGTGGTTGGATTTGCATGTGTCTCATAATCACTTGAAATTCAGCTCTCTGGCATGTCCTTTTTTCCTTCAAACTGTGAGTACAGCTTACCTCTTCAAACTGTGTTCGTGAAGTATGTGTGACATTTAGAAATATTTTTGCCTTTACCTCCCTCAAGACATTCGGAGGGCAGGTTTCATTTACAGACCTCCAGTACTGGTGCATAAGAAGTGACCCTCAGCACACGTTTTAAAGCTGCTGTTGCAGGTAATGGCCAGAGGGCATCAACATTTCTGCTTTTCCCAATCTGGTAACTACGGAAACAGACCATCCTGACAGTGGTGTTCCTCAGTTATATATTAGAGTGGAATGTGACCCCAAAACCTGATGTGTCCTTACTTATGTTTGTTTTATAAATTGAATTTATATTTTTTATTGGAGTCATATTCCATTGTGTACATGGACCACTGTTTCTTTGTGCATTCCTCTGTCGATGGACATTTTCGTAGCTTCCAAGTGTTGGCTATGGTAAATATTGCTGGAGTGCAGGTTTGCCAGCCTGTGTCTTTATTAATTTTTTTTTTTTGCGTGGTACGTGTGCCTCTCACTGCTGTGGACACTCCCATTGCAGAGCACAGGGTCCGGATGCGCAGGCCCAGCAGCCATAGCTCACTGGACCAGCCGCTCCGCGGCATGTGGGATCTTCCCGAAACGGGGCATGAACCCATGTCTCCTGCATTGGCAGGCGGACTCTCAACCACTGCGCCACCAGTGAAGCCCAGCCTGTGTCTTTTTGATTCTCATCCCCTCAGGCGATAGGCCCAGCAGTGGGTATGCTTGATTGAATGGTAGCTCAGTATTTACCTTTACATTATTGGCTCATGTCCCACGTTGAACCAAGGGTAGGCATTTCTCCAAAACCCCTTCAGCATTTATTGTTTGCAGAATTTTTGCTGATGGCCATTCTGACTGGTGTGAGCTGATAGGTTTTTGTAATTTGGATTTGCATATCTTTAATTATTCCTAATGTTCAGCATTTTTCCACGCCTTTTAAAATTTCTGCTACAGAAAAACAGAAAAAAACGGAGAGTACAATTAACCTCTTGAAATTGTCTTCGTGGATGGTTGCCCTCTTTTGAATTTTGTGGTCAATTTTCGACCCCAGGATTGTTTTTGAGGGCAGGTGTCATTTACAGGCCTGCAATGAGTGTGAATATTTAGTGACCATTAGCACTGGGTTTAAAGCTGCTGTTGTGTGAAACGGCCACAAGGCAGCAGCATTTCTCCATTCCCAAATCTGGTTACTAGGGCAGCAGAGCCTTTCTGGGACCAATGGAATACAGAAGAAGGCATCATTGAATTCTAATACAGAGTACCATGTCCTGGTGGATGGTAGAATGACCAGCAGGGTGTAGGAATTAGGAACGACTGGATGTATATCCTCGGTGGCTTCACTGACTGTCCTGACATCCTTTAGCAGGTCCCCAGCCGCCCACGGGGCTCTGGTGGTCAGGCCACTCCCAGGTTACGGAGTTCACCTGTGCAACTACCCAGCAGCACATGGGGCTCTTGTAGTCAGGCCCCTTCCAGGATATGGGCCTAACCTGGGCATGTCCCCAGCAGCCCACAGGGCTCTCATGGTCAGGCCACTCCCAGGTTATGGAGCTCACCTGTGCATCTACCCAGCAGCCCATGGGGCTCTCGTGGTCAGGCCCCTCCCAGGATATGGAGCTCACCGGGGCAGGTCCCCAGCAGCCAACGGGGCTCTCATGGTCAGGGCACTCCCAGGTTATGGAGCTCACCTGTGCAACTACCCAGCAGCACATGGGACTCTCGTAGTCAGGCCCCTCCCAGGATATGGGCCTAACCTGGGCATGTCCCCAGCAGCCCACCGGGCTCTCATGGTCAGGCCACTCCCAGGTTATGGAGCTCACCTGTGCATCTCCCCAGCAGCCTATGGGGCTCTCATAGTCAGGCCCTTCCCAGGATACGGAGCTCCCCTGGGCAGGTACCCCGGCAGGGCTGGGCACACAGGAACCATGCACATAGCCCTCATTGCAGAGCACCCCAGATCGCCTGTCACTCAGAGCTGACACAGAGCACCTCAGAGCAGACTTGAGCTAACAAACAGCAAGTCTGACAGGTCTGTGACCCTGGGCATCACTCTGTGTGGCTTCACTCTGCCTGGTCTTCCAGACACTTCCACTGCAGCCGGGGCACCAAGCCTCTGTCTCCACCCATCACCCCTCCTCTCCCTGACTCCTGAGTTCCTCTCATTAGGAGAGGGTCTTCTTGAAGTTGTCTCCCACTCATGGGCCAGATAAAATGATTAGAAAACAAGCCGGAGCTACAGCCCCTTGTGTATCGTGACTCTCAGGAGCCCACACCTGTTCCTTGGACGTGGTCGGTTCAGCGAGGTCCATTTTCGGCAATGTGAGCCCCTGAGGGGTGAGGATTGGCTGACCTGGGCAGCCTGACCCTGCCGTCCAGCCCTCCCCAGGTGTGCCTGGGTTGAGGTCAATATAAACACCGCTCCAGGCAGCAAGAGCCCGTGCAGTTGTGCCTGACGCCATATTCTCTGCCCCATCAGCAGTCTCGGGGCTGTGCTGGTGGGAGTGAGTGAGGGGACACAGCTTTGTGGGAGGCCCGGTGTCAGTGGGGCTCTGCTGGACTTTCTGCAGGAGTTGCCAGGCTGCCATCTGCTAAAGAAGAGGATGTGTCACCCATACCTATCGCTGGAATTGCTCCCCGGGCAGAGGTGAGGAAGGAAAAAGGCAGTGGGGCCCGGGACAGGAGGGGTATCTCAGGCAGGGAAATGGAAAGCTTCCAGAAGAGTGCCCGGGGCCAGGACCATCCTGGCTGGACTGCAGGCACCAAGTCGGCCTGCGTGCTGTCGCTGGTGTGGCTCCAGGGCCCTTCCTCTAGGCTTTCAAGTCCTTGTACATATTCAGGTGTTTTACCTGGGAAGGGTGGGAACAGTTCAGCAGCAGCTGGCCTGGGGCTCAACTCACGTTTACTCACAGACGCCTCGGCATGGTCCCCCAGCTTTGCAATGAGGACGCTCCTTGCCGGGGGCTGCTGGCTGCATGGCAGATGTTCAGAATTGTTGACCACTGGAGCAAGTGCCCTGATAGGATTTTCCTCTGTATAACTGGCGGTGTCTGTTTTTTTTTTTTTTTTCCTTTTTTGGTTCAAGGTAGCTTTTATTCCTCTTTAATGTATTTATAGATATAAGCATGGAAATTATTCATTCATATAATTACATCTTTGTGAAGGGAAGAACAGTTTTCTGTTTTATATTTTTAAATTTTATAACTTTCAAAAATTTTTGAAATTTTATTTTATTTATTTTTTATACAGCAGGTTATTATTAGTTATCTATATTATACATATACATGTATACAGGTCAATCTCAGTCTCCCAACTCATCCCACCACCACCACCCCATGGCTTCCCCTCCTTGATGTCCATAGGTTTGTTCTCTACCTCTGTGTCTCTATTTCTGCCCTGCAAACCTGTTCATCTGTACCATTTCTCTAGGTTCCACATATATGCATTAATATACAATATTTGTTTTTCTCTTTCTGACTTACTTCACTCTGTATGACAGTCTCTAGGTCCACCGACATCTCTACAAAAGATCCAGTTTCATCCCTTTCTATGGCTGAGTAATATTCCATTTTATATATGTACCACATCTTTATCCATTCCTCTGTCTGTGGGCATTTAGGTTGCTTCCATTACCTGGCTATTGTAAATAGTGCTGCAATGAACATTGTGGTGAATGTGTCTTTTTGATTTATGGTTTTCTCTGGGTATATGCCCAGAAGTGGGATTGCTGGATCATATGGTAATTCTATTTTTCGTTTTTTAAGGGACCTCCATACTGTTCTCCATAGTGACTGTATCAATTTACATTCCCACCAATAGTGGAAGAGGGTTCCTTTTGTCCACACCCTCCCCAGCATTTGTTGTTTGTAGATTTTCTGATGATGCCCATTCTAACAGGTGTGAGGTGATACCTCATTGTAGTTTGGATTTACAGTTCTCTAATAATTAATGATGTTGAGCAGCTTTTCATGTGCATCTTGGCCATCTCTATGTCTTCTTTGAAGAAAGGTCAATTTAGATGTTCTACCCATTTTTGTATTGGGTTGTTTGTTTTTTAATATTAAGCTGCATGAGTTGTTTATATATATTGGAGATTAAAGCTTTGTCCACTGATTCGTTTGCAAATATTTTCTCCCATTCTGAGGGTTGCCTCTTTCCATTCCCGTTGTTTTAACAAAAAAAGAAAGAAAGAAAAAGAAGCAGAACACAAATGTGCATAAAATATGTCTCTTGAAACTGTCGTTTTGAAATGTGGACGTCTTTTGAAATTTTTGGTCGATATACGACCCCAGGATTTGTTTTCAGAGCAGGTGTCATTTACAGGCCTGCAATTATTTTGAATATCCACTGACCATTAGCGCTGGGATTAAAGCTGCTGTTGTGTGAAACGGCCACAAGGTGGCAGCAGTTCTCCTTTACTGAATCTGGTTACTAGGGCAACAGATCCTCAATGGAAGTCGTGTTCTAGGTTGTAATTTAGAAGGGAATGTGCCAGGAGAAAGCCCCTTATGTTTGTCTCACTATTCTTGTTCTTTCTTTAAATTTAATTTTTATTTTTATATCACAGCAAGTTTGATTAAAATGTTTGGCTTGGTGTAGGTGTGCAAGATATGGTTCTTTTACACATATACATATGTCTGTTCTTCCTGGGATCCTTTTCCCACGTACCTTATGACAGAATGTTGAGTAGTCTTCTCTTGGTATTTCGTAGGTCTTGGTGATTATATATTTCACCTGTGTTTGTATATGTCTGTTAATGCCAATATCCTAATGCATCCAATCCTCACACCTTTCCATTGGTGAACCATAAGTTTGCTTAATGAATCTGTGATTGCCCTTCTCTGTGGAAGTATCTTCACTGGTATCAATTTTTATGTAACACCTATAAGTGATATCATATGATATGTGTCTTTCTTTTTCTGACTTACTACAAGTCATGTGATTACCTCTAGACTCATCTACGGTGCTGCACATGGCATTGTGTCCTTTTTTTCCTTGGCTAATATTCCGTCTGCGCATGTACCAGTTCTTCTTTGTCCACTCATCTGTTGATGGACTTTTTGGTTGCTTCCATGTCATGGCTATTGTAATGCTGCGGCAATGCACATTTGCCTGCCTGTGTCTTTGCAATTCTGTCTTCTTAGGTTATAGGCCCAGGAGTGGGCCTGCTGGATCATATGGTAGCAAAATGTTTACCTTATACCGGCACCTCCATTCTGTTCTCATTAGTGGCTCCTACCAGGTTATGTCACACTTAAAGTTGACGGTATGCACTTCTCCACAACACCCTGAGCATTTATTGTTTGTAGATTTTTTTGCTGACGTTTATTCTGACTAATGTGAGCTGATACCACTTTGTGGTTGGATTTGCATGCGTCTCATAATCACTTGAAATTCAGCTCTCTGGCATGTCCTTTTTTCCTTCAAACTGTGAGTACAGCTTACCTCTTCAAACTGTGTTCGTGAAGTATGTGTGACATTTAGAAATATTTTTGCCTTTACCTCCCTCAAGACATTCGGAGGGCAGGTTTCATTTACAGACCTCCAGTACTGGTGCATAAGAAGTGACCCTCAGCACACGTTTTAAAGCTGCTGTTGCAGGTAATGGCCAGAGGGCATCAACATTTCTGCTTTTCCCAATCTGGTAACTACGGAAACAGACCATCCTGACAGTGGTGTTCCTCAGTTATATATTAGAGTGGAATGTGACCCCAAAACCTGATGTGTCCTTACTTATGTTTGTTTTATAAATTGAATTTATATTTTTTATTGGAGTCATATTCCATTGTGTACATGGACCACTGTTTCTTTGTGCATTCCTCTGTCGATGGACATTTTCGTAGCTTCCAAGTGTTGGCTATGGTAAATATTGCTGGAGTGCAGGTTTGCCAGCCTGTGTCTTTATTAATTTTTTTTTTTTTGCGTGGTACGTGTGCCTCTCACTGCTGTGGACACTCCCATTGCAGAGCACAGGGTCCGGATGCGCAGGCCCAGCAGCCATAGCTCACTGGACCAGCCGCTCCGCGGCATGTGGGATCTTCCCGAAACGGGGCATGAACCCATGTCTCCTGCATTGGCAGGCGGACTCTCAACCACTGCGCCACCAGTGAAGCCCAGCCTGTGTCTTTTTGATTCTCATCCCCTCAGGCGATAGGCCCAGCAGTGGGTATGCTTGATTGAATGGTAGCTCAGTATTTACCTTTACATTATTGGCTCATGTCCCACGTTGAACCAAGGGTAGGCATTTCTCCAAAACCCCTTCAGCATTTATTGTTTGCAGAATTTTTGCTGATGGCCATTCTGACTGGTGTGAGCTGATAGGTTTTTGTAATTTGGATTTGCATATCTTTAATTATTCCTAATGTTCAGCATTTTTCCACGCCTTTTAAAATTTCTGCTACAGAAAAACAGAAAAAAACGGAGAGTACAATTAACCTCTTGAAATTGTCTTTGTGGATGGTTGCCCTCTTTTGAATTTTGTGGTCAATTTTCGACCCCAGGATTGTTTTTGAGGGCAGGTGTCATTTACAGGCCTGCAATGAGTGTGAATATTTAGTGACCATTAGCACTGGGTTTAAAGCTGCTGTTGTGTGAAACGGCCACAAGGCAGCAGCATTTCTCCATTCCCAAATCTGGTTACTAGGGCAGCAGAGCCTTTCTGGGACCAATGGAATACAGAAGAAGGCATCATTGAATTCTAATACAGAGTACCATGTCCTGGTGGATGGTAGAATGACCAGCAGGGTGTAGGAATTAGGAACGACTGGATGTATATCCTCGGTGGCTTCACTGACTGTCCTGACATCCTTTACCAGGTCCCCAGCCGCCCACGGGGCTCTGGTGGTCAGGCCACTCCCAGGTTACGGAGTTCACCTGTGCAACTACCCAGCAGCACATGGGGCTCTTGTAGTCAGGCCCCTTCCAGGATATGGGCCTAACCTGGGCATGTCCCCAGCAGCCCACAGGGCTCTCATGGTCAGGCCACTCCCAGGTTATGGAGCTCACCTGTGCATCTACCCAGCAGCCCATGGGGCTCTCGTGGTCAGGCCCCTCCCAGGATATGGAGCTCACCGGGGCAGGTCCCCAGCAGCCAATGGGGCTCTCATGGTCAGGGCACTCCCAGGTTATGGAGCTCACCTGTGCAACTACCCAGCAGCACATGGGGCTCTCATAGTCAGGCCCCTCCCAGGATATGGGCCTAACCTGGGCATGTCCCCAGCAGCCCACCGGGCTCTCATGGTCAGGCCACTCCCAGGTTATGGAGCTCACCTGTGCATCTCCCCAGCAGCCTATGGGGCTCTCATAGTCAGGCCCTTCCCAGGATACGGAGCTCCCCTGGGCAGGTACCCCGGCAGGGCTGGGCACACAGGAACCATGCACATAGCCCTCATTGCAGAGCACCCCAGATCGCCTGTCACTCAGAGCTGACACAGAGCACCTCAGAGCAGACTTGAGCTAACAAACAGCAAGTCTGACAGGTCTGTGACCCTGGGCATCACTCTGTGTGGCTTCACTCTGCCTGGTCTTCCAGACACTTCCACTGCAGCCGGGGCACCAAGCCTCTGTCTCCACCCATCACCCCTCCTCTCCCTGACTCCTGAGTTCCTCTCATTAGGAGAGGGTCTTCTTGAAGTTGTCTCCCACTCATGGGCCAGATAAAATGATTAGAAAACAAGCCGGAGCTACAGCCCCTTGTGTATCGTGACTCTCAGGAGCCCACACCTGTTCCTTGGACGTGGTCGGTTCAGCGAGGTCCATTTTCGGCAATGTGAGCCCCTGAGGGGTGAGGATTGGCTGACCTGGGCAGCCTGACCCTGCCGTCCAGCCCTCCCCAGGTGTGCCTGGGTTGAGGTCAATATAAACACCGCTCCAGGCAGCAAGAGCCCGTGCAGTTGTGCCTGACGCCATATTCTCTGCCCCATCAGCAGTCTCGGGGCTGTGCTGGTGGGAGTGAGTGAGGGGACACAGCTTTGTGGGAGGCCCGGTGTCAGTGGGGCTCTGCTGGACTTTCTGCAGGAGTTGCCAGGCTGCCATCTGCTAAAGAAGAGGATGTGTCACCCATACCTATCGCTGGAATTGCTCCCCGGGCAGAGGTGAGGAAGGAAAAAGGCAGTGGGGCCCGGGACAGGAGGGGTATCTCAGGCAGGGAAATGGAAAGCTTCCAGAAGAGTGCCCGGGGCCAGGACCATCCTGGCTGGACTGCAGGCACCAAGTCGGCCTGCGTGCTGTCGCTGGTGTGGCTCCAGGGCCCTTCCTCTAGGCTTTCAAGTCCTTGTACATATTCAGGTGTTTTACCTGGGAAGGGTGGGAACAGTTCAGCAGCAGCTGGCCTGGGGCTCAACTCACGTTTACTCACAGACGCCTCGGCATGGTCCCCCAGCTTTGCAATGAGGACGCTCCTTGCCGGGGGCTGCTGGCTGCATGGCAGATGTTCAGAATTGTTGACCACTGGAGCAAGTGCCCTGATAGGATTTTCCTCTGTATAACTGGCGGTGTCTGTTTTTTTTTTTTTTCCTTTTTTGGTTCAAGGTAGCTTTTATTCCTCTTTAATGTATTTATAGATATAAGCATGGAAATTATTCATTCATATAATTACATCTTTGTGAAGGGAAGAACAGTTTTCTGTTTTATATTTTTAAATTTTATAACTTTCAAAAATTTTTGAAATTTTATTTTATTTATTTTTTATACAGCAGGTTATTATTAGTTATCTATATTATACATATACATGTATACAGGTCAATCTCAGTCTCCCAACTCATCCCACCACCACCACCCCATGGCTTCCCCTCCTTGATGTCCATAGGTTTGTTCTCTACCTCTGTGTCTCTATTTCTGCCCTGCAAACCTGTTCATCTGTACCATTTCTCTAGGTTCCACATATATGCATTAATATACAATATTTGTTTTTCTCTTTCTGACTTACTTCACTCTGTATGACAGTCTCTAGGTCCACCGACATCTCTACAAAAGATCCAGTTTCATCCCTTTCTATGGCTGAGTAATATTCCATTTTATATATGTACCACATCTTTATCCATTCCTCTGTCTGTGGGCATTTAGGTTGCTTCCATTACCTGGCTATTGTAAATAGTGCTGCAATGAACATTGTGGTGAATGTGTCTTTTTGATTTATGGTTTTCTCTGGGTATATGCCCAGAAGTGGGATTGCTGGATCATATGGTAATTCTATTTTTCGTTTTTTAAGGGACCTCCATACTGTTCTCCATAGTGACTGTATCAATTTACATTCCCACCAATAGTGGAAGAGGGTTCCTTTTGTCCACACCCTCCCCAGCATTTGTTGTTTGTAGATTTTCTGATGATGCCCATTCTAACAGGTGTGAGGTGATACCTCATTGTAGTTTGGATTTACAGTTCTCTAATAATTAATGATGTTGAGCAGCTTTTCATGTGCATCTTGGCCATCTCTATGTCTTCTTTGAAGAAAGGTCAATTTAGATGTTCTACCCATTTTTGTATTGGGTTGTTTGTTTTTTAATATTAAGCTGCATGAGTTGTTTATATATATTGGAGATTAAAGCTTTGTCCACTGATTCGTTTGCAAATATTTTCTCCCATTCTGAGGGTTGCCTTTTTCCATTCCCGTTGTTTTAACAAAAAAAGAAAGAAAGAAAAAGAAGCAGAACACAAATGTGCATAAAATATGTCTCTTGAAACTGTCGTTTTGAAATGTGGACGTCTTTTGAAATTTTTGGTCGATATACGACCCCAGGATTTGTTTTCAGAGCAGGTGTCATTTACAGGCCTGCAATTATTTTGAATATCCACTGACCATTAGCGCTGGGATTAAAGCTGCTGTTGTGTGAAACGGCCACAAGGTGGCAGCAGTTCTCCTTTACCGAATCTGGTTACTAGGGCAACAGAGCCTCAATGGAAGTCGTGTTCTAGGTTGTAATTTAGAAGGGAATGTGCCAGGAGAAAGCCCCTTATGTTTGTCTCACTATTCTTGTTCTTTCTTTAAATTTAATTTTGATTTTTATATCACAGCAAGTTTGATTAAAATGTTTGGCTTGGTGTAGGTGTGCAAGATATGGTTCTTTTACACATATACATATGTCTGTTCTTCCTGGGATCCTTTTCCCACGTACCTTATGACAGAATGTTGAGTAGTCTTCTCTTGGTATTTCGTAGGTCTTGGTGATTATATATTTCACCTGTGTTTGTATATGTCTGTTAATGCCAATATCCTAATGCATCCAATCCTCACACCTTTCCATTGGTGAACCATAAGTTTGCTTAATGAATCTGTGATTGCCCTTCTCTGTGGAAGTATCTTCACTGGTATCAATTTTTATGTAACACCTATAAGTGATATCATATGATATGTGTCTTTCTTTTTCTGACTTACTACAAGTCATGTGATTACCTCTAGACTCATCTACGGTGCTGCACATGGCATTGTGTCCTTTTTTTCCTTGGCTAATATTCCGTCTGCGCATGTACCAGTTCTTCTTTGTCCACTCATCTGTTGATGGACTTTTTGGTTGCTTCCATGTCATGGCTATTGTAATGCTGCGGCAATGCACATTTGCCTGCCTGTGTCTTTGCAATTCTGTCTTCTTAGGTTATAGGCCCAGGAGTGGGCCTGCTGGATCATATGGTAGCAAAATGTTTACCTTATACCGGCACCTCCATTCTGTTCTCATTAGTGGCTCCTACCAGGTTATGTCACACTTAAAGTTGACGGTATGCACTTCTCCACAACACCCTGAGCATTTATTGTTTGTAGATTTTTTTGCTGACGTTTATTCTGACTAATGTGAGCTGATACCACTTTGTGGTTGGATTTGCATGCGTCTCATAATCACTTGAAATTCAGCTCTCTGGCATGTCCTTTTTTCCTTCAAACTGTGAGTACAGCTTACCTCTTCAAACTGTGTTCGTGAAGTATGTGTGACATTTAGAAATATTTTTGCCTTTACCTCCCTCAAGACATTCGGAGGGCAGGTTTCATTTACAGACCTCCAGTACTGGTGCATAAGAAGTGACCCTCAGCACACGTTTTAAAGCTGCTGTTGCAGGTAATGGCCAGAGGGCATCAACATTTCTGCTTTTCCCAATCTGGTAACTACGGAAACAGACCATCCTGACAGTGGTGTTCCTCAGTTATATATTAGAGTGGAATGTGACCCCAAAACCTGATGTGTCCTTACTTATGTTTGTTTTATAAATTGAATTTATATTTTTTATTGGAGTCATATTCCATTGTGTACATGGACCACTGTTTCTTTGTGCATTCCTCTGTCGATGGACATTTTCGTAGCTTCCAAGTGTTGGCTATGGTAAATATTGCTGGAGTGCAGGTTTGCCAGCCTGTGTCTTTATTAATTTTTTTTTTTTTTGCGTGGTACGTGTGCCTCTCACTGCTGTGGACACTCCCATTGCAGAGCACAGGGTCCGGATGCGCAGGCCCAGCAGCCATAGCTCACTGGACCAGCCGCTCCGCGGCATGTGGGATCTTCCCGAAACGGGGCATGAACCCATGTCTCCTGCATTGGCAGGCGGACTCTCAACCACTGCGCCACCAGTGAAGCCCAGCCTGTGTCTTTTTGATTCTCATCCCCTCAGGCGATAGGCCCAGCAGTGGGTATGCTTGATTGAATGGTAGCTCAGTATTTACCTTTACATTATTGGCTCATGTCCCACGTTGAACCAAGGGTAGGCATTTCTCCAAAACCCCTTCAGCATTTATTGTTTGCAGAATTTTTGCTGATGGCCATTCTGACTGGTGTGAGCTGATAGGTTTTTGTAATTTGGATTTGCATATTTTTAATTATTCCTAATGTTCAGCATTTTTCCACGCCTTTTAAAATTTCTGCTACAGAAAAACAGAAAAAAACGGAGAGTACAATTAACCTCTTGAAATTGTCTTCTTGGATGGTTGCCCTCTTTTGAATTTTGTGGTCAATTTTCGACCCCAGGATTGATTTTGAGGGCAGGTGTCATTTACAGGCCTGCAATGAGTGTGAATATTTAGTGACCATTAGCACTGGGTTTAAAGCTGCTGTTGTGTGAAACGGCCACAAGGCAGCAGCATTTCTCCATTCCCAAATCTGGTTACTAGGGCAGCAGAGCCTTTCTGGGACCAATGGAATACAGAAGAAGGCATCATTGAATTCTCATACAGAGTACCATGTCCTGGTGGATGGTAGAATGACCAGCAGGGTGTAAGAATTAGGAACGACTGGATGTATATCCTCGGTGGCTTCACTGACTGTCCTGACATCCTTTACCAGGTCCCCAGCCGCCCACGGGGCTCTGGTGGTCAGGCCACTCCCAGGTTACGGAGTTCACCTGTGCAACTACCCAGCAGCACATGGGGCTCTTGTAGTCAGGCCCCTTCCAGGATATGGGCCTAACCTGGGCATGTCCCCAGCAGCCCACAGGGCTCTCATGGTCAGGCCACTCCCAGGTTATGGAGCTCACCTGTGCATCTACCCAGCAGCCCATGGGGCTCTCGTGGTCAGGCCCCTCCCAGGATATGGAGCTCACCGGGGCAGGTCCCCAGCAGCCAACGGGGCTCTCATGGTCAGGGCACTCCCAGGTTATGGAGCTCAGCTGTGCAACTACCCAGCAGCACATGGGGCTCTCGTAGTCAGGCCCCTCCCAGGATATGGACCTAACCTGGGCATGTCCCCAGCAGCCCACCGATCTCTCATGGTCAGGCCACTCCCAGGTTATGGAGCTCACCTGTGCATCTCCCCAGCAGCCTATGGGGCTCTCATAGTCAGGCCCTTCCCAGGATACGGAGCTCCCCTTGTCAGGTACCCCGGCAGGGCTGGGCACACAGGAACCATGCACATAGCCCTCATTGCAGAGCACCCCAGATCGCCTGTCACTCAGAGCTGACACAGAGCACCTCAGAGCAGACATGAGCTAACAAACAGCAAGTCTGACAGGTCTGTGACCCTGGGAATCACTCTGTGTGGCTTCACTCTGCCTGGTCTTCCAGACACTTCCACTGCAGCCGGGGCACCAAGCCTCTGTCTCCACCCATCACCCCTCCTCTCCCTGACTCCTGAGTTCCTCTCATTAGGAGAGGGTCTTCTTGAAGTTGTCTCCCACTCATGGGCCAGATAAAATGATTAGAAAACAAGCCGGAGCTATAGCCCCTTGTGTATCGTGACTCTCAGGAGCCCACATCTGTTCCTTGGACGTGGTCGGTTCAGCGAGGTCCATTTTCGGCAATGTGAGCCCCTGAGGGGTGAGGATTGGCTGACCTGGGCAGCCTGACCCTGCCGTCCAGCCCTCCCCAGGTGTGCCTGGGTTGAGGTCAATATAAACACCGCTCCAGGCAGCAAGAGCCCGTGCAGTTGTGCCTGACGCCATATTCTCTGCCCCATCAGCAGTCTCGGGGCTGTGCTGGTGGGAGTGAGTGAGGGGACACAGCTTTGTGGGAGGCCCGGTGTCAGTGGGGCTCTGCTGGACTTTCTGCAGGAGTTGCCAGGCTGCCATCTGCTAAAGAAGAGGATGTGTCACCCATACCTATCGCTGGAATTGCTCCCCGGGCAGAGGTGAGGAAGGAAAAAGGCAGTGGGGCCCGGGACAGGAGGGGTATCTCAGGCAGGGAAATGGAAAGCTTCCAGAAGAGCGCCCGGGGCCAGGACCATCCTGGATGGACTGCAGGCACCAAGTCGGCCTGCGTGCTGTCGCTGGTGTGGCTCCAGGGCCCTTCCTCTAGGCTTTCAAGTCCTTGTACATATTCAGGTGTTTTACCTGGGAAGGGTGGGAACAGTTCAGCAGCAGCTGGCCTGGGGCTCAACTCACGTTTACTCACAGACGCCTGAGCACGGTCCCCCAGCTTTGCAATGAGGACGCTCCTTGCCGGGGGCTGCTGGCTGCATGGCAGATGTTCAGAATGGTTGACCACTGGAGCAAGTGCCCTGATAGGATTTTCCTCTGTATAACTGGTGGTGTCTGTTTTTTTTCTTTTTTTGTTCAAGGTAGATTTTATTCCTCTTTAATGTATTTATAGATATAGGCATAGAAATTATTCATTCGTATAATTACATCTTTGTGATGGGAAGAACATTTTTCTGTTTTATATTTTTAAATTTTATTTCTTTTAAAAATTTTTGAAATTTTATTTTATTTATTTTTTATACAGCAGGTTATTATTAGTTATCTATATTATACATATACATGTATACAGGTCAATCTCAGTCTCCCAACACATCCCACCACCACCACACGATGGCATCCCCTCCTTGATGTCCATAGGTTTGTTCTCTACCTCTGTGTCTCTATTTCTGCCCTGCAAACCTGTTCATCTGTACCATTTCTCTAGTTTCCACATATTTGCCTTAATATAAAATATTTGTTTTTCTCTTTCTGACTTACTTCCCTCTGTATGACAGTCTCTAGGTCCATCGACGTCTCTACAAATGATCCAGTTTCATCCCTTTCTATGGCTGAGTAATATTCCATTTTATATATGTACCACATCTTTATCCATTCCTCTGTCTGTGGGCATTTAGGTTGCTTCCATTACCTGGCTATTGTAAATAGTGCGGCAATGCACATTGTGGTGAATGTGTCTTTTTGATTTATGGTTTTCTCTGGGTATATGCCCAGAAGTGGGATTGCTGGATCATATGGTAATTCTATTTTTCGTTTTTTAAGGGACCTCCATACTGTTCTCCATAGTGACTGTATCAATTTACATTCCCACCAATAGTGGAAGAGGGTTCCTTTTGTCCACACCCTCCCCAGCATTTGTTGTTTGTAGATTTTCTGATGATGCCCATTCTAACAGGTGTGAGGTGATATCTCATTGTAGTTTGGATTTACAGTTCTCTAATAATTTATGATTTTAAGCAGCTTTTCATGTGCATCTTGGCCATCTCTATGTCTTCTTTGAAGAAAGGTCAATTTAGATGTTCTACCCATTTTTGTATTGGGTTGTTTGTTTTTTTTAATATTAAGCTGCATGAGCTGTTTATATATATTGGAGATTAAAGCTTTGTCCACTGATTCGTTTGCAAATATTTTCTCCCATTCTGAGGGTTGCCTTTTTCCATTCCCGTTGTTTTAACAAAACAAGAAAGAAAGAAAAAGAAGCAGAACACAAATGTGCATAAAATATGTCTCTTGAAACTGTCGTTTTGAAATGTGGACGTCTTTTGAAATTTTTGGTCGATATACAACCCCAGGATTTGTTTTCAGAGCAGGTGTCATTTACAGGCCTGCAATTATTTTGAATATCCACTGACCATTTGCACTGGGATTTAAGCTGCTGTTGTGTGAAACGGCCACAAGGTGGCAGCAGTTCTCCTTTACCGAATCTGGTTACTAGGGCAACAGAGCCTCAATGGAAGTCGTGTTCTAGGTTGTAATTTAGAAGGGAATGTGCCAGGAGAAAGCCCCTTATGTATGTCTCACTATTCTTGTTCTTTCTTTAAATTTAATTTTGATTTTTATATCACAGCAAGTTTGATTAAAATGTTTGGCTTGGTGTAGGTGTGCAAGATATGGTTCTTTTACACATATACATATGTCTGTTCTTCCTGGGATCCTTTTCCCACGTACCTTATGACAGAATGTTGAGTAGTCTTCTCTTGGTATTTCGTAGGTCTTGGTGATTATATATTTCACCTGTGTTTGTATATGTCTGTTAATGCCAATATCCTAATGCATCCAATCCTCACACCTTTCCATTGGTGAACCATAAGTTTGCTTAATGAATCTGTGATTGCCCTTCTCTGTGGAAGTATCTTCACTGGTATCAATTTTTATGTAACACCTATAAGTGATATCATATGATATGTGTCTTTCTTTTTCTGACTTACTACAAGTCATGTGATTACCTCTAGACTCATCTACGGTGCTGCACATGGCATTGTGTCCTTTTTTTCCTTGGCTAATATTCCGTCTGCGCATGTACCAGTTCTTCTTTGTCCACTCATCTGTTGATGGACTTTTTGGTTGCTTCCATGTCATGGCTATTGTAATGCTGCGGCAATGCACATTTGCCTGCCTGTGTCTTTGCAATTCTGTCTTCTTAGGTTATAGGCCCAGGAGTGGGCCTGCTGGATCATATGGTAGCAAAATGTTTACCTTATACCGGCACCTCCATTCTGTTCTCATTAGTGGCTCCTACCAGGTTATGTCACACTTAAAGTTGACGGTATGCACTTCTCCACAACACCCTGAGCATTTATTGTTTGTAGATTTTTTTGCTGACGTTTATTCTGACTAATGTGAGCTGATACCACTTTGTGGTTGGATTTGCATGCGTCTCATAATCACTTGAAATTCAGCTCTCTGGCATGTCCTTTTTTCCTTCAAACTGTGAGTACAGCTTACCTCTTCAAACTGTGTTCGTGAAGTATGTGTGACATTTAGAAATATTTTTGCCTTTACCTCCCTCAAGACATTCGGAGGGCAGGTTTCATTTACAGACCTCCAGTACTGGTGCATAAGAAGTGACCCTCAGCACACGTTTTAAAGCTGCTGTTGCAGGTAATGGCCAGAGGGCATCAACATTTCTGCTTTTCCCAATCTGGTAACTACGGAAACAGACCATCCTGACAGTGGTGTTCCTCAGTTATATATTAGAGTGGAATGTGACCCCAAAACCTGATGTGTCCTTACTTATGTTTGTTTTATAAATTGAATTTATATTTTTTATTGGAGTCATATTCCATTGTGTACATGGACCACTGTTTCTTTGTGCATTCCTCTGTCGATGGACATTTTCGTAGCTTCCAAGTGTTGGCTATGGTAAATATTGCTGGAGTGCAGGTTTGCCAGCCTGTGTCTTTATTAATTTTTTTTTTTTTGCGTGGTACGTGTGCCTCTCACTGCTGTGGACACTCCCATTGCAGAGCACAGGGTCCGGATGCGCAGGCCCAGCAGCCATAGCTCACTGGACCAGCCGCTCCGCGGCATGTGGGATCTTCCCGAAACGGGGCATGAACCCATGTCTCCTGCATTGGCAGGCGGACTCTCAACCACTGCGCCACCAGTGAAGCCCAGCCTGTGTCTTTTTGATTCTCATCCCCTCAGGCGATAGGCCCAGCAGTGGGTATGCTTGATTGAATGGTAGCTCAGTATTTACCTTTACATTATTGGCTCATGTCCCACGTTGAACCAAGGGTAGGCATTTCTCCAAAACCCCTTCAGCATTTATTGTTTGCAGAATTTTTGCTGATGGCCATTCTGACTGGTGTGAGCTGATAGGTTTTTGTAATTTGGATTTGCATATTTTTAATTATTCCTAATGTTCAGCATTTTTCCACGCCTTTTAAAATTTCTGCTACAGAAAAACAGAAAAAAACGGAGAGTACAATTAACCTCTTGAAATTGTCTTCTTGGATGGTTGCCCTCTTTTGAATTTTGTGGTCAATTTTCGACCCCAGGATTGATTTTGAGGGCAGGTGTCATTTACAGGCCTGCAATGAGTGTGAATATTTAGTGACCATTAGCACTGGGTTTAAAGCTGCTGTTGTGTGAAACGGCCACAAGGCAGCAGCATTTCTCCATTCCCAAATCTGGTTACTAGGGCAGCAGAGCCTTTCTGGGACCAATGGAATACAGAAGAAGGCATCATTGAATTCTCATACAGAGTACCATGTCCTGGTGGATGGTAGAATGACCAGCAGGGTGTAAGAATTAGGAACGACTGGATGTATATCCTCGGTGGCTTCACTGACTGTCCTGACATCCTTTACCAGGTCCCCAGCCGCCCACGGGGCTCTGGTGGTCAGGCCACTCCCAGGTTACGGAGTTCACCTGTGCAACTACCCAGCAGCACATGGGGCTCTTGTAGTCAGGCCCCTTCCAGGATATGGGCCTAACCTGGGCATGTCCCCAGCAGCCCACAGGGCTCTCATGGTCAGGCCACTCCCAGGTTATGGAGCTCACCTGTGCATCTACCCAGCAGCCCATGGGGCTCTCGTGGTCAGGCCCCTCCCAGGATATGGAGCTCACCGGGGCAGGTCCCCAGCAGCCAACGGGGCTCTCATGGTCAGGGCACTCCCAGGTTATGGAGCTCAGCTGTGCAACTACCCAGCAGCACATGGGGCTCTCGTAGTCAGGCCCCTCCCAGGATATGGGCCTAACCTGGGCATGTCCCCAGCAGCCCACCGATCTCTCATGGTCAGGCCACTCCCAGGTTATGGAGCTCACCTGTGCATCTCCCCAGCAGCCTATGGGGCTCTCATAGTCAGGCCCTTCCCAGGATACGGAGCTCCCCTTGTCAGGTACCCCGGCAGGGCTGGGCACACAGGAACCATGCACATAGCCCTCATTGCAGAGCACCCCAGATCGCCTGTCACTCAGAGCTGACACAGAGCACCTCAGAGCAGACATGAGCTAACAAACAGCAAGTCTGACAGGTCTGTGACCCTGGGAATCACTCTGTGTGGCTTCACTCTGCCTGGTCTTCCAGACACTTCCACTGCAGCCGGGGCACCAAGCCTCTGTCTCCACCCATCACCCCTCCTCTCCCTGACTCCTGAGTTCCTCTCATTAGGAGAGGGTCTTCTTGAAGTTGTCTCCCACTCATGGGCCAGATAAAATGATTAGAAAACAAGCCGGAGCTATAGCCCCTTGTGTATCGTGACTCTCAGGAGCCCACATCTGTTCCTTGGACGTGGTCGGTTCAGCGAGGTCCATTTTCGGCAATGTGAGCCCCTGAGGGGTGAGGATTGGCTGACCTGGGCAGCCTGACCCTGCCGTCCAGCCCTCCCCAGGTGTGCCTGGGTTGAGGTCAATATAAACACCGCTCCAGGCAGCAAGAGCCCGTGCAGTTGTGCCTGACGCCATATTCTCTGCCCCATCAGCAGTCTCGGGGCTGTGCTGGTGGGAGTGAGTGAGGGGACACAGCTTTGTGGGAGGCCCGGTGTCAGTGGGGCTCTGCTGGACTTTCTGCAGGAGTTGCCAGGCTGCCATCTGCTAAAGAAGAGGATGTGTCACCCATACCTATCGCTGGAATTGCTCCCCGGGCAGAGGTGAGGAAGGAAAAAGGCAGTGGGGCCCGGGACAGGAGGGGTATCTCAGGCAGGGAAATGGAAAGCTTCCAGAAGAGCGCCCGGGGCCAGGACCATCCTGGATGGACTGCAGGCACCAAGTCGGCCTGCGTGCTGTCGCTGGTGTGGCTCCAGGGCCCTTCCTCTAGGCTTTCAAGTCCTTGTACATATTCAGGTGTTTTACCTGGGAAGGGTGGGAACAGTTCAGCAGCAGCTGGCCTGGGGCTCAACTCACGTTTACTCACAGACGCCTGAGCACGGTCCCCCAGCTTTGCAATGAGGACGCTCCTTGCCGGGGGCTGCTGGCTGCATGGCAGATGTTCAGAATGGTTGACCACTGGAGCAAGTGCCCTGATAGGATTTTCCTCTGTATAACTGGTGGTGTCTGTTTTTTTTCTTTTTTTGTTCAAGGTAGATTTTATTCCTCTTTAATGTATTTATAGATATAGGCATAGAAATTATTCATTCGTATAATTACATCTTTGTGATGGGAAGAACATTTTTCTGTTTTATATTTTTAAATTTTATTTCTTTTAAAAATTTTTGAAATTTTATTTTATTTATTTTTTATACAGCAGGTTATTATTAGTTATCTATATTATACATATACATGTATACAGGTCAATCTCAGTCTCCCAACACATCCCACCACCACCACACGATGGCATCCCCTCCTTGATGTCCATAGGTTTGTTCTCTACCTCTGTGTCTCTATTTCTGCCCTGCAAACCTGTTCATCTGTACCATTTCTCTAGTTTCCACATATTTGCCTTAATATAAAATATTTGTTTTTCTCTTTCTGACTTACTTCCCTCTGTATGACAGTCTCTAGGTCCATCGACGTCTCTACAAATGATCCAGTTTCATCCCTTTCTATGGCTGAGTAATATTCCATTTTATATATGTACCACATCTTTATCCATTCCTCTGTCTGTGGGCATTTAGGTTGCTTCCATTACCTGGCTATTGTAAATAGTGCGGCAATGCACATTGTGGTGAATGTGTCTTTTTGATTTATGGTTTTCTCTGGGTATATGCCCAGAAGTGGGATTGCTGGATCATATGGTAATTCTATTTTTCGTTTTTTAAGGGACCTCCATACTGTTCTCCATAGTGACTGTATCAATTTACATTCCCACCAATAGTGGAAGAGGGTTCCTTTTGTCCACACCCTCCCCAGCATTTGTTGTTTGTAGATTTTCTGATGATGCCCATTCTAACAGGTGTGAGGTGATATCTCATTGTAGTTTGGATTTACAGTTCTCTAATAATTTATGATTTTAAGCAGCTTTTCATGTGCATCTTGGCCATCTCTATGTCTTCTTTGAAGAAAGGTCAATTTAGATGTTCTACCCATTTTTGTATTGGGTTGTTTGTTTTTTTTAATATTAAGCTGCATGAGCTGTTTATATATATTGGAGATTAAAGCTTTGTCCACTGATTCGTTTGCAAATATTTTCTCCCATTCTGAGGGTTGCCTTTTTCCATTCCCGTTGTTTTAACAAAACAAGAAAGAAAGAAAAAGAAGCAGAACACAAATGTGCATAAAATATGTCTCTTGAAACTGTCGTTTTGAAATGTGGACGTCTTTTGAAATTTTTGGTCGATATACAACCCCAGGATTTGTTTTCAGAGCAGGTGTCATTTACAGGCCTGCAATTATTTTGAATATCCACTGACCATTTGCACTGGGATTTAAGCTGCTGTTGTGTGAAACGGCCACAAGGTGGCAGCAGTTCTCCTTTACCGAATCTGGTTACTAGGGCAACAGAGCCTCAATGGAAGTCGTGTTCTAGGTTGTAATTTAGAAGGGAATGTGCCAGGAGAAAGCCCCTTATGTATGTCTCACTATTCTTGTTCTTTCTTTAAATTTAATTTTGATTTTTATATCACAGCAAGTTTGATTAAAATGTTTGGCTTGGTGTAGGTGTGCAAGATATGGTTCTTTTACACATATACATATGTCTGTTCTTCCTGGGATCCTTTTCCCACGTACCTTATGACAGAATGTTGAGTAGTCTTCTCTTGGTATTTCGTAGGTCTTGGTGATTATATATTTCACCTGTGTTTGTATATGTCTGTTAATGCCAATATCCTAATGCATCCAATCCTCACACCTTTCCATTGGTGAACCATAAGTTTGCTTAATGAATCTGTGATTGCCCTTCTCTGTGGAAGTATCTTCACTGGTATCAATTTTTATGTAACACCTATAAGTGATATCATATGATATGTGTCTTTCTTTTTCTGACTTACTACAAGTCATGTGATTACCTCTAGACTCATCTACGGTGCTGCACATGGCATTGTGTCCTTTTTTTCCTTGGCTAATATTCCGTCTGCGCATGTACCAGTTCTTCTTTGTCCACTCATCTGTTGATGGACTTTTTGGTTGCTTCCATGTCATGGCTATTGTAATGCTGCGGCAATGCACATTTGCCTGCCTGTGTCTTTGCAATTCTGTCTTCTTAGGTTATAGGCCCAGGAGTGGGCCTGCTGGATCATATGGTAGCAAAATGTTTACCTTATACCGGCACCTCCATTCTGTTCTCATTAGTGGCTCCTACCAGGTTATGTCACACTTAAAGTTGACGGTATGCACTTCTCCACAACACCCTGAGCATTTATTGTTTGTAGATTTTTTTGCTGACGTTTATTCTGACTAATGTGAGCTGATACCACTTTGTGGTTGGATTTGCATGCGTCTCATAATCACTTGAAATTCAGCTCTCTGGCATGTCCTTTTTTCCTTCAAACTGTGAGTACAGCTTACCTCTTCAAACTGTGTTCGTGAAGTATGTGTGACATTTAGAAATATTTTTGCCTTTACCTCCCTCAAGACATTCGGAGGGCAGGTTTCATTTACAGACCTCCAGTACTGGTGCATAAGAAGTGACCCTCAGCACACGTTTTAAAGCTGCTGTTGCAGGTAATGGCCAGAGGGCATCAACATTTCTGCTTTTCCCAATCTGGTAACTACGGAAACAGACCATCCTGACAGTGGTGTTCCTCAGTTATATATTAGAGTGGAATGTGACCCCAAAACCTGATGTGTCCTTACTTATGTTTGTTTTATAAATTGAATTTATATTTTTTATTGGAGTCATATTCCATTGTGTACATGGACCACTGTTTCTTTGTGCATTCCTCTGTCGATGGACATTTTCGTAGCTTCCAAGTGTTGGCTATGGTAAATATTGCTGGAGTGCAGGTTTGCCAGCCTGTGTCTTTATTAATTTTTTTTTTTTTGCGTGGTACGTGTGCCTCTCACTGCTGTGGACACTCCCATTGCAGAGCACAGGGTCCGGATGCGCAGGCCCAGCAGCCATAGCTCACTGGACCAGCCGCTCCGCGGCATGTGGGATCTTCCCGAAACGGGGCATGAACCCATGTCTCCTGCATTGGCAGGCGGACTCTCAACCACTGCGCCACCAGTGAAGCCCAGCCTGTGTCTTTTTGATTCTCATCCCCTCAGGCGATAGGCCCAGCAGTGGGTATGCTTGATTGAATGGTAGCTCAGTATTTACCTTTACATTATTGGCTCATGTCCCACGTTGAACCAAGGGTAGGCATTTCTCCAAAACCCCTTCAGCATTTATTGTTTGCAGAATTTTTGCTGATGGCCATTCTGACTGGTGTGAGCTGATAGGTTTTTGTAATTTGGATTTGCATATTTTTAATTATTCCTAATGTTCAGCATTTTTCCACGCCTTTTAAAATTTCTGCTACAGAAAAACAGAAAAAAACGGAGAGTACAATTAACCTCTTGAAATTGTCTTCTTGGATGGTTGCCCTCTTTTGAATTTTGTGGTCAATTTTCGACCCCAGGATTGATTTTGAGGGCAGGTGTCATTTACAGGCCTGCAATGAGTGTGAATATTTAGTGACCATTAGCACTGGGTTTAAAGCTGCTGTTGTGTGAAACGGCCACAAGGCAGCAGCATTTCTCCATTCCCAAATCTGGTTACTAGGGCAGCAGAGCCTTTCTGGGACCAATGGAATACAGAAGAAGGCATCATTGAATTCTCATACAGAGTACCATGTCCTGGTGGATGGTAGAATGACCAGCAGGGTGTAGGAATTAGGAACGACTGGATGTATATCCTCGGTGGCTTCACTGACTGTCCTGACATCCTTTACCAGGTCCCCAGCCGCCCACGGGGCTCTGGTGGTCAGGCCACTCCCAGGTTACGGAGTTCACCTGTGCAACTACCCAGCAGCACATGGGGCTCTTGTAATCAGGCCCCTTCCAGGATATGGGCCTAACCTGGGCATGTCCCCAGCAGCCCACAGGGCTCTCATGGTCAGGCCACTCCCAGGTTATGGAGCTCACCTGTGCATCTACCCAGCAGCCCATGGGGCTCTCGTGGTCAGGCCCCTCCCAGGATATGGAGCTCACCGGGGCAGGTCCCCAGCAGCCAACGGGGCTCTCATGGTCAGGGCACTCCCAGGTTATGGAGCTCAGCTGTGCAACTACCCAGCAGCACATGGGGCTCTCGTAGTCAGGCCCCTCCCAGGATATGGACCTAACCTGGGCATGTCCCCAGCAGCCCACCGATCTCTCATGGTCAGGCCACTCCCAGGTTATGGAGCTCACCTGTGCATCTCCCCAGCAGCCTATGGGGCTCTCATAGTCAGGCCCTTCCCAGGATATGGAGCTCCCCTGGGCAGGTACCCCGGCAGGGCTGGGCACACAGGAACCATGCACATAGCCCTCATTGCAGAGCACCCCAGATCGCCTGTCACTCAGAGCTGACACAGAGCACCTCAGAGCAGACATGAGCTAACAAACAGCAAGTCTGACAGGTCTGTGACCCTGGGAATCACTCTGTGTGGCTTCACTCTGCCTGGTCTTCCAGACACTTCCACTGCAGCCGGGGCACCAAGCCTCTGTCTCCACCCATCACCCCTCCTCTCCCTGACTCCTGAGTTCCTCTCATTAGGAGAGGGTCTTCTTGAAGTTGTCTCCCACTCATGGGCCAGATAAAATGATTAGAAAACAAGCCGGAGCTATAGCCCCTTGTGTATCGTGACTCTCAGGAGCCCACATCTGTTCCTTGGACGTGGTCGGTTCAGCGAGGTCCATTTTCGGCAATGTGAGCCCCTGAGGGGTGAGGATTGGCTGACCTGGGCAGCCTGACCCTGCCGTCCAGCCCTCCCCAGGTGTGCCTGGGTTGAGGTCAATATAAACACCGCTCCAGGCAGCAAGAGCCCGTGCAGTTGTGCCTGACGCCATATTCTCTGCCCCATCAGCAGTCTCGGGGCTGTGCTGGTGGGAGTGAGTGAGGGGACACAGCTTTGTGGGAGGCCCGGTGTCAGTGGGGCTCTGCTGGACTTTCTGCAGGAGTTGCCAGGCTGCCATCTGCTAAAGAAGAGGATGTGTCACCCATACCTATCGCTGGAATTGCTCCCCGGGCAGAGGTGAGGAAGGAAAAAGGCAGTGGGGCCCGGGACAGGAGGGGTATCTCAGGCAGGGAAATGGAAAGCTTCCAGAAGAGCGCCCGGGGCCAGGACCATCCTGGATGGACTGCAGGCACCAAGTCGGCCTGCGTGCTGTCGCTGGTGTGGCTCCAGGGCCCTTCCTCTAGGCTTTCAAGTCCTTGTACATATTCAGGTGTTTTACCTGGGAAGGGTGGGAACAGTTCAGCAGCAGCTGGCCTGGGGCTCAACTCACGTTTACTCACAGACGCCTGAGCACGGTCCCCCAGCTTTGCAATGAGGACGCTCCTTGCCGGGGGCTGCTGGCTGCATGGCAGATGTTCAGAATGGTTGACCACTGGAGCAAGTGCCCTGATAGGATTTTCCTCTGTATAACTGGTGGTGTCTGTTTTTTTTCTTTTTTTGTTCAAGGTAGATTTTATTCCTCTTTAATGTATTTATAGATATAGGCATAGAAATTATTCATTCGTATAATTACATCTTTGTGATGGGAAGAACATTTTTCTGTTTTATATTTTTAAATTTTATTTCTTTTAAAAATTTTTGAAATTTTATTTTATTTATTTTTTATACAGCAGGTTATTATTAGTTATCTATATTATACATATACATGTATACAGGTCAATCTCAGTCTCCCAACACATCCCACCACCACCACACGATGGCATCCCCTCCTTGATGTCCATAGGTTTGTTCTCTACCTCTGTGTCTCTATTTCTGCCCTGCAAACCTGTTCATCTGTACCATTTCTCTAGTTTCCACATATTTGCCTTAATATAAAATATTTGTTTTTCTCTTTCTGACTTACTTCCCTCTGTATGACAGTCTCTAGGTCCATCGACGTCTCTACAAATGATCCAGTTTCATCCCTTTCTATGGCTGAGTAATATTCCATTTTATATATGTACCACATCTTTATCCATTCCTCTGTCTGTGGGCATTTAGGTTGCTTCCATTACCTGGCTATTGTAAATAGTGCGGCAATGCACATTGTGGTGAATGTGTCTTTTTGATTTATGGTTTTCTCTGGGTATATGCCCAGAAGTGGGATTGCTGGATCATATGGTAATTCTATTTTTCGTTTTTTAAGGGACCTCCATACTGTTCTCCATAGTGACTGTATCAATTTACATTCCCACCAATAGTGGAAGAGGGTTCCTTTTGTCCACACCCTCCCCAGCATTTGTTGTTTGTAGATTTTCTGATGATGCCCATTCTAACAGGTGTGAGGTGATATCTCATTGTAGTTTGGATTTACAGTTCTCTAATAATTTATGATTTTAAGCAGCTTTTCATGTGCATCTTGGCCATCTCTATGTCTTCTTTGAAGAAAGGTCAATTTAGATGTTCTACCCATTTTTGTATTGGGTTGTTTGTTTTTTTTAATATTAAGCTGCATGAGCTGTTTATATATATTGGAGATTAAAGCTTTGTCCACTGATTCGTTTGCAAATATTTTCTCCCATTCTGAGGGTTGCCTTTTTCCATTCCCGTTGTTTTAACAAAACAAGAAAGAAAGAAAAAGAAGCAGAACACAAATGTGCATAAAATATGTCTCTTGAAACTGTCGTTTTGAAATGTGGACGTCTTTTGAAATTTTTGGTCGATATACAACCCCAGGATTTGTTTTCAGAGCAGGTGTCATTTACAGGCCTGCAATTATTTTGAATATCCACTGACCATTTGCACTGGGATTTAAGCTGCTGTTGTGTGAAACGGCCACAAGGTGGCAGCAGTTCTCCTTTACCGAATCTGGTTACTAGGGCAACAGAGCCTCAATGGAAGTCGTGTTCTAGGTTGTAATTTAGAAGGGAATGTGCCAGGAGAAAGCCCCTTATGTATGTCTCACTATTCTTGTTCTTTCTTTAAATTTAATTTTGATTTTTATATCACAGCAAGTTTGATTAAAATGTTTGGCTTGGTGTAGGTGTGCAAGATATGGTTCTTTTACACATATACATATGTCTGTTCTTCCTGGGATCCTTTTCCCACGTACCTTATGACAGAATGTTGAGTAGTCTTCTCTTGGTATTTCGTAGGTCTTGGTGATTATATATTTCACCTGTGTTTGTATATGTCTGTTAATGCCAATATCCTAATGCATCCAATCCTCACACCTTTCCATTGGTGAACCATAAGTTTGCTTAATGAATCTGTGATTGCCCTTCTCTGTGGAAGTATCTTCACTGGTATCAATTTTTATGTAACACCTATAAGTGATATCATATGATATGTGTCTTTCTTTTTCTGACTTACTACAAGTCATGTGATTACCTCTAGACTCATCTACGGTGCTGCACATGGCATTGTGTCCTTTTTTTCCTTGGCTAATATTCCGTCTGCGCATGTACCAGTTCTTCTTTGTCCACTCATCTGTTGATGGACTTTTTGGTTGCTTCCATGTCATGGCTATTGTAATGCTGCGGCAATGCACATTTGCCTGCCTGTGTCTTTGCAATTCTGTCTTCTTAGGTTATAGGCCCAGGAGTGGGCCTGCTGGATCATATGGTAGCAAAATGTTTACCTTATACCGGCACCTCCATTCTGTTCTCATTAGTGGCTCCTACCAGGTTATGTCACACTTAAAGTTGACGGTATGCACTTCTCCACAACACCCTGAGCATTTATTGTTTGTAGATTTTTTTGCTGACGTTTATTCTGACTAATGTGAGCTGATACCACTTTGTGGTTGGATTTGCATGCGTCTCATAATCACTTGAAATTCAGCTCTCTGGCATGTCCTTTTTTCCTTCAAACTGTGAGTACAGCTTACCTCTTCAAACTGTGTTCGTGAAGTATGTGTGACATTTAGAAATATTTTTGCCTTTACCTCCCTCAAGACATTCGGAGGGCAGGTTTCATTTACAGACCTCCAGTACTGGTGCATAAGAAGTGACCCTCAGCACACGTTTTAAAGCTGCTGTTGCAGGTAATGGCCAGAGGGCATCAACATTTCTGCTTTTCCCAATCTGGTAACTACGGAAACAGACCATCCTGACAGTGGTGTTCCTCAGTTATATATTAGAGTGGAATGTGACCCCAAAACCTGATGTGTCCTTACTTATGTTTGTTTTATAAATTGAATTTATATTTTTTATTGGAGTCATATTCCATTGTGTACATGGACCACTGTTTCTTTGTGCATTCCTCTGTCGATGGACATTTTCGTAGCTTCCAAGTGTTGGCTATGGTAAATATTGCTGGAGTGCAGGTTTGCCAGCCTGTGTCTTTATTAATTTTTTTTTTTTTGCGTGGTACGTGTGCCTCTCACTGCTGTGGACACTCCCATTGCAGAGCACAGGGTCCGGATGCGCAGGCCCAGCAGCCATAGCTCACTGGACCAGCCGCTCCGCGGCATGTGGGATCTTCCCGAAACGGGGCATGAACCCATGTCTCCTGCATTGGCAGGCGGACTCTCAACCACTGCGCCACCAGTGAAGCCCAGCCTGTGTCTTTTTGATTCTCATCCCCTCAGGCGATAGGCCCAGCAGTGGGTATGCTTGATTGAATGGTAGCTCAGTATTTACCTTTACATTATTGGCTCATGTCCCACGTTGAACCAAGGGTAGGCATTTCTCCAAAACCCCTTCAGCATTTATTGTTTGCAGAATTTTTGCTGATGGCCATTCTGACTGGTGTGAGCTGATAGGTTTTTGTAATTTGGATTTGCATATTTTTAATTATTCCTAATGTTCAGCATTTTTCCACGCCTTTTAAAATTTCTGCTACAGAAAAACAGAAAAAAACGGAGAGTACAATTAACCTCTTGAAATTGTCTTCTTGGATGGTTGCCCTCTTTTGAATTTTGTGGTCAATTTTCGACCCCAGGATTGATTTTGAGGGCAGGTGTCATTTACAGGCCTGCAATGAGTGTGAATATTTAGTGACCATTAGCACTGGGTTTAAAGCTGCTGTTGTGTGAAACGGCCACAAGGCAGCAGCATTTCTCCATTCCCAAATCTGGTTACTAGGGCAGCAGAGCCTTTCTGGGACCAATGGAATACAGAAGAAGGCATCATTGAATTCTCATACAGAGTACCATGTCCTGGTGGATGGTAGAATGACCAGCAGGGTGTAGGAATTAGGAACGACTGGATGTATATCCTCGGTGGCTTCACTGACTGTCCTGACATCCTTTACCAGGTCCCCAGCCGCCCACGGGGCTCTGGTGGTCAGGCCACTCCCAGGTTACGGAGTTCACCTGTGCAACTACCCAGCAGCACATGGGGCTCTTGTAATCAGGCCCCTTCTAGGATATGGGCCTAACCTGGGCATGTCCCCAGCAGCCCACAGGGCTCTCATGGTCAGGCCACTCCCAGGTTATGGAGCTCACCTGTGCATCTACCCAGCAGCCCATGGGGCTCTCGTGGTCAGGCCCCTCCCAGGATATGGAGCTCACCGGGGCAGGTCCCCAGCAGCCAACGGGGCTCTCATGGTCAGGGCACTCCCAGGTTATGGAGCTCAGCTGTGCAACTACCCAGCAGCACATGGGGCTCTCGTAGTCAGGCCCCTCCCAGGATATGGACCTAACCTGGGCATGTCCCCAGCAGCCCACCGATCTCTCATGGTCAGGCCACTCCCAGGTTATGGAGCTCACCTGTGCATCTCCCCAGCAGCCTATGGGGCTCTCATAGTCAGGCCCTTCCCAGGATACGGAGCTCCCCTGGGCAGGTACCCCGGCAGGGCTGGGCACACAGGAACCATGCACATAGCCCTCATTGCAGAGCACCCCAGATCGCCTGTCACTCAGAGCTGACACAGAGCACCTCAGAGCAGACATGAGCTAACAAACAGCAAGTCTGACAGGTCTGTGACCCTGGGAATCACTCTGTGTGGCTTCACTCTGCCTGGTCTTCCAGACACTTCCACTGCAGCCGGGGCACCAAGCCTCTGTCTCCACCCATCACCCCTCCTCTCCCTGACTCCTGAGTTCCTCTCATTAGGAGAGGGTCTTCTTGAAGTTGTCTCCCACTCATGGGCCAGATAAAATGATTAGAAAACAAGCCGGAGCTATAGCCCCTTGTGTATCGTGACTCTCAGGAGCCCACATCTGTTCCTTGGACGTGGTCGGTTCAGCGAGGTCCATTTTCGGCAATGTGAGCCCCTGAGGGGTGAGGATTGGCTGACCTGGGCAGCCTGACCCTGCCGTCCAGCCCTCCCCAGGTGTGCCTGGGTTGAGGTCAATATAAACACCGCTCCAGGCAGCAAGAGCCCGTGCAGTTGTGCCTGACGCCATATTCTCTGCCCCATCAGCAGTCTCGGGGCTGTGCTGGTGGGAGTGAGTGAGGGGACACAGCTTTGTGGGAGGCCCGGTGTCAGTGGGGCTCTGCTGGACTTTCTGCAGGAGTTGCCAGGCTGCCATCTGCTAAAGAAGAGGATGTGTCACCCATACCTATCGCTGGAATTGCTCCCCGGGCAGAGGTGAGGAAGGAAAAAGGCAGTGGGGCCCGGGACAGGAGGGGTATCTCAGGCAGGGAAATGGAAAGCTTCCAGAAGAGCGCCCGGGGCCAGGACCATCCTGGATGGACTGCAGGCACCAAGTCGGCCTGCGTGCTGTCGCTGGTGTGGCTCCAGGGCCCTTCCTCTAGGCTTTCAAGTCCTTGTACATATTCAGGTGTTTTACCTGGGAAGGGTGGGAACAGTTCAGCAGCAGCTGGCCTGGGGCTCAACTCACGTTTACTCACAGACGCCTGAGCACGGTCCCCCAACTTTGCAATGAGGACGCTCCTTGCCGGGGGCTGCTGGCTGCATGGCAGATGTTCAGAATGGTTGACCACTGGAGCAAGTGCCCTGATAGGATTTTCCTCTGTATAACTGGTGGTGTCTGTTTTTTTTTCTTTTTTGGTTCAAGGTAGATTTTATTCCTCTTTAATGTATTTATAGATATAGGCATAGAAATTATTCATTCGTATAATTACATCTTTGTGATGGGAAGAACATTTTTCTGTTTTATATTTTTAAATTTTATTTCTTTTAAAAATTTTTGAAATTTTATTTTATTTATTTTTTATACAGCAGGTTATTATTAGTTATCTATATTATACATATACATGTATACAGGTCAATCTCAGTCTCCCAACACATCCCCCCAACACCACACGATGGCATCCCCTCCTTGATGTCCATAGGTTTGTTCTCTACCTCTGTGTCTCTATTTCTGCCCTGCAAACCTGTTCATCTGTACCATTTCTCTAGTTTCCACATATATGCCTTAATATAAAATATTTGTTTTTCTCTTTCTGACTTACTTCACTCTGTATGACAGTCTCTAGGTCCATCGACGTCTCTACAAATGATCCAGTTTCATCCCTTTCTATGGCTGAGTAATATTCCATTTTATATATGTACCACATCTTTATCCATTCCTCTGTCTGTGGGCATTTAGGTTGCTTCCATTACCTGGCTATTGTAAATAGTGCGGCAATGCACATTGTGGTGAATGTGTCTTTTTGATTTATGGTTTTCTCTGGGTATATGCCCAGAAGTGGGATTGCTGGATCATATGGTAATTCTATTTTTCGTTTTTTAAGGGACCTCCATACTGTTCTCCATAGTGACTGTATCAATTTACATTCCCACCAATAGTGGAAGAGGGTTCCTTTTGTCCACACCCTCCCCAGCATTTGTTGTTTGTAGATTTTCTGATGATGCCCATTCTAACAGTTGTGAGGTGATACCTCATTGTAGTTTGGATTTACAGTTCTCTAATAATTTATGATTTTAAGCAGCTTTTCATGTGCATCTTGGCCATTTCTATGTCTTCTTTGAAGAAAGGTCAATTTAGATGTTCTACCCATTTTTGTATTGGGTTGTTTGTTTTTTTTAATATTAAGCTGCATGAGCTGTTTATATATATTGGAGATTAAGCTTTGTCCACTGATTCGTTTGCAAATATTTTCTCCCATTCTGAGGGTTGCCTTTTTCCATTCCCGTTGTTTTAACAAAACAAGAAAGAAAGAAAAAGAAGCAGAACACAAATGTGCATAAAATATGTCTCTTGAAACTGTCGTTTTGAAATGTGGACGTCTTTTGAAATTTTTGGTCGATATACGACCCCAGGATTTGTTTTCAGAGCAGGTGTCATTTACAGGCCTGCAATTATTTTGAATATCCACTGACCATTTGCACTGGGATTTAAGCTGCTGTTGTGTGAAACGGCCACAAGGTGGCAGCAGTTCTCCTTTACCGAATCTGGTTACTAGGGCAACAGAGCCTCAATGGAAGTCGTGTTCTAGGTTGTAATTTAGAAGGGAATGTGCCAGGAGAAAGCCCCTTATGTATGTCTCACTATTCTTGTTCTTTCTTTAAATTTAATTTTGATTTTTATATCACAGCAAGTTTGATTAAAATGTTTGGCTTGGTGTAGGTGTGCAAGATATGGTTCTTTTACACATATACATATGTCTGTTCTTCCTGGGATCCTTTTCCCACGTACCTTATGACAGAATGTTGAGTAGTCTTCTCTTGTTATTTCGTAGGTCTTGGTGATTATATATTTCGCCTGTGTTTGTATATGTCTGTTAACGCCAATATCCTAATGTATCCAAGCCTCACACCTTTCCACTGGTGAACCATAAGTTTGTTTAATGAATCTGTGATTGCCCTTCTCTGTGGAAGTATCTTCACTGGTATCAATTTTTATGTAACACCTATAAGTGATATCATATGATATGTGTCTTTCTTTTTCTGACTTACTACAAGTCATGTGATTACCTCTAGATTCATCTATGGTGCTAAACATGGCATTGTGTCCTTTTTTTCCTTGGCTAATATTCCGTCTGCACATGTACCAGTTCTTCTTTGCCCACTCATCTGTTGATGGACTTTTTGGTTGCTTCCATGTCATGGCTATTGTAATGCTGCGGAAATGCACATTTGTCTGCCTGTCTTTGCAATTCTGTCTTCTTAGTTTATAGGCCCAGGAGTGGGCCTGCTGGATCAAATAGTAGCAAAATATTTACCTTATAGAGGCACTTCCATTCTGTTCTAATTAGTGGCTCTTACCAGGTTATGTCACACTTAAAGTTGATGGTATGCACTTCTCCACAACACCCTCAGCATTTATTGATTGTAGATTTTTTTTTTGGTGATGTTTATTCTGACTAATGTGAGCTGATACCACTTTGTGGTTGGATTTGCATGCGTCTCATAATCACTTGAAATTCAGCTTTCTGGCATGTCCTTTTTTTTCTTCAAACTGTGAGTACAGCTTACCTCTTCAAATTGTTTTCCTGAAGTATGTGTGACATTTAGAAATATTTTGGCCATTACCTCCCTCAAGACATTTGGAGGGCAGGTTTCATTTACAGACCTCCAGTACTGGTGCATAAGAAGTGACCCTCAGGGCTTCCCTGGTGGCGCAGTGGTTGAGAGTCCGCCTGCCGATGCAGGGGACTAGGGTTCGTGCCCCGATCCCGGAGGATCCCACATGCCGTGGAGCGGCTGGGCCCGCGAGCCATGGCCACGGAGCCTGTATGTCCGGAGCCTGTGCTCCGCAGCGGGAGAGGCCACAGCAGTGAGAGGCCCGCGTACAGCAAAAAAAAAAAAAAAAAAAAAAAGAAGAAGTGACCATCAGCACACGTTTTAAAGCTGCTGTTGCAGGTAATGGCCAGAGGGCGTCAGCATTCCTGCTTTTCCCAATCTGGTAACTATGGAAACAGACCATCCTGACAGTGGTGTTCCTCAGTTATATATTAGAGTGGAATGTGACCCCAAAACCTGATGTGTCCTTACTTATGTTTGTTTTATAAATTGAATTTATATTTTTTATTGGAGTCATATTCCATTGTGTACATGGACCACTGTTTCTTTGTGCATTCCTCTGTCGATGGACATTTTCGTAGCTTCCAAGTGTTGGCTATGGTAAATATTGCTGGAGTGCAGGATTGCCAGCCTGTGTCTTTATTTATTTATTTTTTTTCGCGTGGTACGTCTGCCTCTCACTGCTGTGGACACTCCCATTGCAGAGCACAGGCCCCGGATGCGCAGGCACAGCAGCCATAGCTCACGGGACCAGCTGCTCCGTGGCATGTGGGATCTTCCCGAAACGGGGCATGAACCCATGTCTCCTGCATTTGCAGGCGGACTCTCAACCACTGTGCCACCAGTGAAGCCAGCCTGTGTCTTTTTGATACACATCCCCTCTGGCGATAGGCCCAGCAGTGGGTATGCTTGATTGAATGGTAGCTCAGTATTTACCTTTACATTATTGGCTCATGTCCCACGTTGAACCAAGGGTAGGCATTTCTCCAAAACCCCTTCAGCATTTATTGTTTGCAGAATTTTTGCTGATGGCCATTCTGACTGGTGTGAGCTGATAGGTTTTTGTAATTTGGATTTGCATATCTTTAATTATTCCTAATGTTCAGCATTTTTCCACGCCTTTTAAAATTTCTGCTACAAAAAAACAGAAAAAAACGGAGAGTACAATTAACCTCTTGAAATTGTCTTCTTGGATGGTGGCCCTCTTTTGAATTTTGTGGTCAATTTTCGTCCCCAGGATTGTTTTTGAGGGCAGGTGTCATTTACAGGCCTGCAATGAGTGTGAATATTTAGTGACCATTAGCACTGGGTTTAAAGCTGCTGTTGTGTGAAACGGCCATAAGGCAGCAGCATTTCTCCATTCCCAAATCTGGTTACTAGGGCAGCAGAGCCTTTCTGGGACCAATGGAATACAGAATAAGGCATTATTGAATTCTACTACAGAATACCATGTCCTGGTGGATGGTAGAATGACCAGCAGGGTGTAGGAATTAGGAACTGCTGGATGTATATCCTCGGTGGCTTCACTGACTGTCCTGACATCCTATACCATATCCCCAGCCGCCCACGGGGCTCTGGTGGTCAGGCCACTCCCAGGTTACGGAGTTCAGCTGTGCAACTACCCAGCACCACATGGGGCTCTCGTAGTCAGGCCCCTCCCAGGATATAGGCCTAAACTGGGCATGTCCCCAAGAGCCCACGGGGCTCTCATGGTCAGGCCACTCCCAGGTTATGGAGCTCACCTGTGCATCTCCCCAGCAGCCTATGGGGCTCTCATAGTCAGGCCCTTAACAGGATACGGAGCTCCCCTGGGCAGGTACCCAGGCAGGGCTGGGCACACAGGAACCATGCACATAGCCCTCATTGCAGAGCACCCCAGATCGCCTGTCACTCAGAGCTGACACAGAGCACCTCAGAGCAGACTTTATCTAACAAACAGCAACTCTGACAGGTCTGTGACCCTGTGCATCACTCTGTGTGGCTTCACTCTGCCTGGTCCTCCAGAGACTTCCACTTCAGCCGGGGCACCAAGCCTCTCTCTCCACCCATCACCCCTCCACTCCCTGACTCCTGAGTTCCTCTCATTAGGAGAGGGTCTTCTTGAAGTTGTCTCCCACTCATGGGCCAGATAAAATGATTATAAAACAAGCCGGAACTACAGCCCCTTGTGTATCGTGACTCTCAGGAGCCCACACCTGTTCCTTGGACGTGGTCGGTTCAGCGAGGTCCATTTTCGGCAATGTGAGCCCCTGAGGGGTGAGGATTGGCTGACCTGGGCAGCCTGACCCTGCCGTCCAGCCCTCCCCAGGTGTGCCTGGGTTGAGGTCAATATAAACACCGCTCCAGGCAGCAAGAGCCCGTGCAGCTGTGCCTGACGCCATATTCTCTGCCCCGTCAGCAGTCTCGGGGCTGTGCTGGTGGGAGTGAGTGAGGGGCCACAGCTTTGTGGGAGGCCCGGTGTCAGTGGGGCTCTGCTGGACTTTCTGCAGGAGTTGCCAGGCTGCCATCTGCTAAAGAAGAGGATGTGTCACCCATACCAATCGCTGGAATTGCTCCCCGGGCAGAGGTGAGGAAGGAAAGAAGCACTGGGGACCAGGACAGTAGTGTTATCTCAGGCAGGGAAATGGAAAGCTTCCAGAAGAGCGCCCGGGGCCAGGACCATCCTGGATGGACTGCAGGCACCAAGTCGGCCTGCGTGCTGTCGCTGGTGTGGCTCAAGGGCCCTTCCTCTATGCTTTCAAGTCCTTGTACATATTCAGGTGTTTTACCTGGGAAGGGTGGGAACAGTTCAGCAGCAGCTGGCCTGGGGCTCAACACACGTTTACTCACAGACGCCTCGGCACGGTCCCCCAGCTTTGCAGTAAGGACGCTCCTTGCGGGGGACTGCTGGCTGCATGGCAGATGTTTACCCACCTCTGACCAACTTCAGAATTGTTGACCACTGGAGCAAGTGCCCTGATAGGGTTTTCCTCTGTATAACTGGCGGTGTCTGTTTTTTTTTTTTTTCTTTTTTGGTTCAAGGTAGATTTTATTCCTCTTTAATGTATTTATAGATATAAGCATGGAAATTATTCATTCATATAATTATATCTTTGTGAAGGGAAGAACATTTTTCTGTTTTATATTTTTAAATTTTATTTCTTTTAAAAATTTTTGAAATTTTATTTTATTTATTTTTTATACAGCAGGTTATTATTAGTTATCTATATTATACGTATACATGTATACAGGTCAATCTCAGTCTCCCAACTCATCCCAACACCACCACCCCATGGCTTCCCCTCCTTGATGTCCATAGGTTTGTTCTCTACCTCTGTGTCTCTATTTCTGCCCTGCAAACCTGTTCATCTGTACCATTTCTCTAGGTTCCACATATATGCATTAATATACAATATTTGTTTTTCTCTTTCTGACTTACTTCACTCTGTATGACAGTCTCTAGGTCCATTGACGTCTCTACAAATGATCCAGTTTCATTCATTTCTATGGGTGAGTAATATTCCATTTTATATATGTACCACATCTTTATCCATTCCTCTGTCTGTGGGCATTTAGGTTGCTTCCATTACCTGGCTATTGTAAATAGTGCTGCAATGAACATTGTGGTGAATGTGTCTTTTTGATTTATGGTTTTCTCTGGGTACTTGCCCAGAAGTGGGATTGCTGGATCATATGGTAATTCTATTTTTCGTTTTTTAAGGGACCTCCATACTGTTCTCCATAGTGACTGTATCAATTTACATTCCCACGGATAGTGGAATAGGGTTCCTTTTGTCCACACCCTCCCCAGCATTTGTTGTTTGTAGATTTTCTGATGATGCCCATTCTCACAGGCGTGAGGTGATACCTTTTTGTAGTTTGGATTTGCATTTTCTAATAATTAGTGATGTTGAGCAGCTTTTCATGTGCGTCTTGGCCATCTCTGTGTCTTCTTTGAAGAAATGTCAGTTTAGATGTCCTACCCATTTTTGTATTGGGTTGTTTGTTTTTTTAATATTAAGCTGCATGAGCTGTTTATGTGTAATGGAGATTAAACCTTTGTCCATTGATTCTTTTGCAAATATTTTCTCCCATTCTGAGGGTTGTCTTTTCGTCTTGTTTGTAGTTTCCTTTGCTTTGCAAAAGCTTTTACATTTCATTAGGTCCCATTTGTTTAGTTTTCTTTTTTATTGCATTACTCTAGGAGGTGAATCAAAAAAGATCTTGCCGTGATTTATGTCACCGTATTCTTCATATGTTTTCCTCTAAGAGTTTTATACTGTCCGGTTTTACATTAAGGTCTCTAATCCATTTTGAATTTATTTTTGTGTATGGTGTTATGGAGTGTTCTAGATTCATTCTTTTAAATGTAGTTGTCCATTTTTCCCAGCACCACTGATTTAAGAGACTGACTTCTCCATTGTATAGTCTTGCCTCCTTTGTCATAGTTTAGTTGACCATATTTGTGTAGGTGTATCTCTGGGCTTTTTTTTCCTTTTACACCTTTATTGGAGTATAATTGTTTTACAGTAGTGTGTTCGTTTCTGCTGTGTAACAAAGTAAATCATCTAAACTTATACATATATCACCATATCCCCACCCCCTTACATCTCCCTCCCACCATCCTTATTCCACCCCACAAAGCACCGAGCTTAACTCCCTGTTATATGTGTCTGCTTCACAGTAGCTATTGATGTTACATTTGGTAATGTATATATGTCCATGCCACTCCCTCACTTCGTCCCATCTTCCCCTTCCCCCTCCCTGTGTCCTCAAATGCTTTCTCTACGTCTGTGTCCTTAATCCTGTCCGGTCCCTACGTTCTTCCTTTTTGCTGTAGATTCCATATATCTCTGTTAGCATAGGGTATTTGTTTTTCTCTTTCTGACTTACTTCAGTGTGTAGGACTGACTGTACGTCCATCCCCCTCATGTAAACTCATACTTTTACATGTACCTGTCCAGTTTTCCAAGAACATTTATTGAAGAGGCTGTCCTTTCTCCACTGTACATTCTTGCTGCCTTTATCAAAGATAAGGTGACCATATGTGCGTGGGTTTATCTCTGGGCTTTCTATCCTCTTCCATTGATCTATATTTATGTTTTTGTGCCAGTACCATATAGTCTTGACTACTGTAGCTTTGTAGTATAGTCTGAAGTCAAGAAGTATGATTCTTCCTGCTCTTTTAACTTCCCTCAAGACTGCTTTGGCTATTCGGGGTCTTTTTTGTCTCCATACAAATTTTAAGGTTCTTTTGTTCTAGTTCTGTAGAAATTGCCACTGGTAATTTGATAGGGGTTGCATTGAATCTGTAGATTGCTTTGGGTAGTATAGTCATTTTCAAAATATTGATTCTTCTAATCCAAGAACATGGTTTATACCTCCATCTTTTTATATCATCTTTGATTTCTTTCAGGAGTGTCTTATAGTTTTCTGAGTACAGGTCTTTTACCTCCTTAAGTAGGTTCATTCCTACGTATTTTATTCTTTTGGTTGCAGTGGTGAATGGGATTGTTTCCTTAATTTCTCTTTCTGATCTTTCATTGTTAGTGTATAGGAATGCAAGCGATTTCTGTGCATTAATTTTGTATCCTGCAACTTTACCAAATTCATTGATTAGCTCTAGTAGTTTTCTGGTGGCATCTTTAGGATTCACTATGTGCAGTATCATGTCATTTGCAAATAGTGACAAATTTACTTCTTCTTTTACAATTTGTATTCCCTTTATTTCTTTATCTTCTCTGATTGCTGTGTCTGGGACCTCCAAAACTCTGTTGAATAATAGTGGTGAGAGTGGACATCCTTGTCTTGTTCCTGATCTTACAGGAAATGCTTTTAGTTTTTCACCATTGAGAATGATGTTTGCTGTGGGTTTGTCATATACAGCCTTAATTATGTTGAGGTAGATTCCCTCTATGCCTACATTTTGTAGACTTTTTATCACAAATGGGGGTTGAATTTTTCCCAAAGTTTTCCTGCATCTATTGGGATGATCATATTTTTATTCTACAATTTGTTGATATGGTGTATCACATTGATTGATTTGTGTATATTGAAGAATCCTTGCATCCCTGGAATAAACCCCACCTGATCATGGTGTATGATCCTTTTAATGTGATGTTCATTTCTGTTTCCTACTATTTTGTTGAGGACTTTTACATCTATATTCATCAGAGATATTGGTCTCTAAATTTATTTTTCTGTTGTATCTTTGTCTGGTTTTGGTATCAGGGTGATGGTGGCCTCATAGAATGAGTTTGGGAGTGTTCCTTACCCTGAAAATTTCTGAAGAGTTTGAGAAGGTTGGGTGTTAGCTCTTGTCTAAATGTTTGATTGAATTCACCTCTGATTCCATCTGGTTCTGGATTTTTGTTTGTTGGAAGATTTTAATCACAGTTTCAATTTCATTACTTGTGATTTGTCTGTTCATATTTTCTATTTCTACCTGGTTCAGTCTTGGAAGGTTATACCTTCTAAGAATTTGTCCATTTCTTCCAGGTTGTCCATTTTATATGACATAGTGTTGCTTGTAGTAGTCTCTTAGGATGCTTTGTATTTCTGTGGTGTCTGTTGAAACTTCTCCTTTTACATTTCTAATCTTATTGATTTGAGTCCTCTCCCTCTTTTTCTTCAGTCTGGCTAAAGGTTTATCATTTTGGTTTATCTTCTCAAAGAACCAGCTTTTAGTTTTATTGATCTTTGCTATTGCTTTTATTTCATTTATTTTGGCTCTGATATTTATGATTTCTTTCCTTCTAGTAACTTTGGGTTTTGTTCTTCTTTCTCTAGTTCCTTTAGGTGTCAGTTGAGATTGTTTATTTGAGATTTTTCTGGTTTCTTGAGGTACGCTTGTATTGCTATAAACTTCCCTCTTAGAACTGCTTTTGCTGCATCTCATAGGTTTTGTATAATCATGTTTTTGTTGTCATTTGTCTCTAGGTAGTTTTTGATTTCCTCTTTTATTTCTTCAGTGATTTCTTGGTTATTTAGTAACGTATTGTTTAGCCTCCATGTCTTTGTGTTTTTTACGTTTTTTTCCCTGTAATTGATTTCTAATCTCATAGCATTGTGGTTGGTACAGCTGCTTGATATGATTTCAGTTTTCTTAAATTTACTGAGGCTTTATTTGTGACCCAAGATGTGATCTATCCCAGAGAATGTTCCGTGTGCAACTGAGAAGAACGTGTAATCTGCTGCTTTTGGATGGAATGTCCTATAAATAGCCACTAAATCTATCTGGTCTATTGTGTCATTTAAAGCTTGTGTTTCCTTATTAATTTTCTGTCTGGATGATCTCCATTGGTGTAAGTGTGGTGTTAAAATCCCCCACTATTATTGTGTTACTGTCGATTTCCTCTTTCATAACTATTAGCAGTTGCCTTATATATTGAGGTGCTCCTATGTTGGGTACATATATATTTATAATTGTTATATCTTCTTGGATTGATCCCTTGATCATTATGTAGTGTCCTTCCTTGTCTCTTGTAACATTCTTTATTTTAAAATATATTTTATCTGATATGAGTATTGCTACTCCAGCTTTCTTTTGATTTTCCTTTGCATGGAGTATATTTTTCCATCCCCTCACTTTCAGTCTGTATGTTTCCCTAGGTCTGAATTGGGTCTCTTATAGACAGCATATATATGGGTCTTGTTTTTGTTTCCATTCAGCGAGCCTGTGTCTTTTGGTTGGAGCATTAATCCATTCACGTTTAAGGTAATTATTGATATGTATGTGCCTATTACTATTTTCTTAATTGTTATGAGTTTGTCTTGGTGGGTCCTTTTCTTCTCTTGTGTTTCCCACTTAGAGAAGTTCCTTTAGCATTTGTTGTAGAGCTGGTTTCATGGTGCTGAATTCTCTTAGCTTTTGCTTGTCTGTAAAGCTTTTGATTTCTCCGTCAAATCTGAATGAGATCCTTTCTGGGTGGAGTACTCTTGGTGGTAGGTTCTTCCCTTTCATCACTTTAAATTTATCATGTCACTCCCTTCTGGCTTGTAGATTTTCTGCTGAGAAATCAGCTGTTAACCTTATGGGAGTTCTGTTGTATGTTATTTGTCATTTTTCCCTTGTTGCTTTCAATAATTTTTCTTTGTCTTTAATTTTTGTCAATTTGATTACTGTGTGTCTCAGCATTTTTCTCCTTTCGTTTATCCTGCCTGGGACTCTCTGCACTTTGTGGACTTCGGTGGCTATTTCTTTTCCCACACTAGGGAAGTTTTTGACTATAATCTCTTCAAATATTTTCTCAGGTCCTTTCTCTCTCTCTTCTCCATCTGGGACCCCTATAATGTGAATGTTGTTGCATTTATTGTTGTCCCAGAGGTTCCTTAGGGTATCTTCATTTATTTTCATTATTTTTCTTTATTCTGTTCCACGGCAGTGACTTCCACCTTTCTGTCTTCCAGGTCACTTATCCTTTCTTCTGCCACAGTTATTCTGCTACTGATTCCTTTTAGTGTATTTTTCATTTCAGTTATTGTATTGTTCATCTCTGTTTGTTTGTTCTTTAATTTTTCTAGGTGTTTGTTCCTTAGTTCTTCTAGGTCTTTGTTAAGCATTTCTTGTATCTTCTCGATCTTTGCCTCCATTCTTTTTCCAAGGTCTTGGATCATCTTCACTATCATTATTCCGAATTATTTTACTGGAAGATTGCCTATCCCCACCTCATTTCATTGTTTTTCTAAGGATTTATCTTGTTCCTTGAGTTGGTATAAAGTCCTCTGCCTTTTCATTTTCTCTATCTTTCTGTGAATGTGGTTTTCCTTCCACAGGCTGCAGAATTGTAGTTCTTCTTGTTTAGGCTGTCTGCTCTCCAGTGATTGAGTCTATCTTAGAGGCTTGTGCAAGCTTCCTTATGGGAGGGACTGGTGTTGGGTAAAGCTGGGTGTTGCTCTGGTGGGCAGAGCTTTAATCTGCTTGTCTGTGGATTAAATAAAGTTTTAATAAAAAGTTTAATCTGCTTGTCTGCTGAAGCATGGGGCTGGGTTTCCTCCCTGTTGGTTGTTTGGTCTGAGGTGACCCAGCACTGGAGCCTACCTTGCTCTTGGTGGGGCTAATGACGGACTCTGGGAGGGCTCACGTCAAGGAGTATTTCCCAGAAATTCTGCTGCCAGTGTCGTTGTCCCCATGGTGAGCCACAGCCACTCCCTGCCTCTGCAGGAGACCCTCTAACACTAGCAGTTATGTATGGCCATTCACCTATGGGGTGACTACTCCTTCCCCTGGGTCCTGATGTGCACACTACTTTGTGTGTGCCCTCCAAGAGTGGAGTCTCTGTTGAGACTCTGAATCTCTGAGTGCAGTTGAGACTCTGAGACACAGAGTGGAGTTGCCCAGACTCTGGGTCCTGTGAAGCTTCGTTGCTTTGTGGTTCTGAAAATCCTATAGGAGACGGTCCACAGCAGGTGAAGCTAATGCTGTCAGTAGAGGTGGTGAAGCCAAAGATCTGCAGTTCTGATGAGAGGTGCCAATGTACATACAGGACAAAATCATCTTGTGTGAATGTAGTTCAGGCACGTTTAAGATGAATGCAGTCATGTTAATGCCTAACATCTTCTATCTTGTGCCTCTCCTCAGGGACCCCCTCCTCAGTTCCTGAGGCCCCTGTAAGTTATGTACAGGGGAATGGAGAGTGGGCTCTGTCCAGTCGGAGCCCTGTTACCCTGTGTATATCTTAGGATACTTTGTATTTCTGTGGTGGCTGTTGTAACATCATCTCTTTCACTTCTGATTTATTTGGGCCGTCTCTTTTTAACAGAACATACTACTGTTGTCTTTTATAATTTACAGAAGTTTAATAATTGTTTGATCTACTACCCTTACTCTATGTATATTTTTTTCAGTGAGATTTTTATTTTTGTTTCTTTTTCTTGTTACTATCAATAATTAGTGAGACTTCTTTTAAGATACCTTCAAAATTGCTTATAAAACTGCTTTATTAGTGATGACAGAGCTTTAATGGAAGTCATGTTCTGGTTGTAAATTAGAATGCAATGTGCCTGAAAAAAAGCCACTTAAGTGTATGTCTCATTACTTCTTGGTCCTTTTTTAATTTAATTTATATTTTTAATCAGAGCAAATTTCATTAAAATGGTTTGTTTGTTCTAGGTGTGCAAAATGTGGTTCTTTTACTCATATACATGCATCCATACTTCTTCAGATCGTTTTCTCATGTAGGTTATGACACAATGTTGAGTAGTCTTCTCTTGGTATTCTGTAGGTGTCTGGTGATTATATATTTCACATGTGTTTCTATATCTATATTAACCCCAATATCCTAATGTATCCAATCCTCACACCTTTCCATAAGGTGAACCATAACTTTGTTTAATGAATCTGTGATTGCCTTTCTCTGTGGAAATATCTTCATTGGTATCAATTTTTAACTAACACCTATAAGTGATATTATAGGATATGTGTCTTTTGCTCTCTGACTTAGTACAATTTGCCTGATACCTCTAGAATCATCTACGGTGCTGCAAATGGCATTGTTTCATTTTTTTTGCCTAGCTAGTATTCCATCTGTATGTGTACCAGTTTTTCTTTGTCCACTCACCTCTTGATGGACTTCTTGGTTGCCTCCATGTCTTGGCTATTGTAATACTGCTGCAATGCACATTTGCCTGCCTGTGTCTTTCCAATTCTGTCTTCTTATGTTATAGCCCCAGGAGTGGGCCTCCTGTATCATATGGTATCTCAGGGTTTACCTTTTGAATGCACCACGATTCTGTTCTCATTAGTGGCTCTTTCCAGGTTACATCCCACTTAAAGTTCAGGGTATGTGTATCTCCACAACACCTTCAGCATTTATTGTTTGTAGTTTTCTTGCTGATGGATATTCTGACTGGTGTGAGCTGATACATCTTTGTGGTTGAATTTGCATGTGACTCATAATCCGTTGAAATTGAGCTTTAAGGCATGTCCTTTTTATTTTTCATACTGTGATTACAGCTTAGTTCTTCAAAGTGTTTTCTTAAAGTATGTGTCACATTTTGAAATGTATTGGCCATTACATCCCTCAAGACATTTTGAGGGCAGGTTTCATTTACAGCCCTGCAGTACTTGTTCACATGAAGTGACCATTAGCACAGGCTTTAAAGCTGCTTTTGTAGGTAACAGCCAGAGTGCGGTAGCCTTTCTTCATTCCTCATGCTGGTACTAGAGAAACACACCTTCCAGGCAGTGATCTTCCTCAGTTATAAATTAGAGTGGAATGTGCCCGGATAAACCCCCAAAAGCTGATGTCTCCTTACTTTTATTTGTTTTTTTAATTTAATTTATATTTTTATTAGAGTAATATTCCATTGGGTATATGGAAAACTTCTTGGTGCATTCCTCTGTTGATGGACATTTTTTTGCTTCCAAGTGTTGGCTATTTTAAATATTGCTGGAGTGCAAGATTGCCAGCCTGTGACTTTTTGATTCTCAGTTTCTCAGGTGATAGGCCCAGCAGTGGGTGTGACTGATTGACTAGTAGCTCAATGTTGACCTTTTCAAAGCACCTCCACTGTGTTTTCATTAGTGGCTCTTACCACGTCCCCCTTAGAACCGAGGGTATGAAATTCTCCACAATCCCTTCAGCATTTATTGTTTGCAGCATTTTTGCTAATGGCCACTCTGACTGCTGTGACCTGAAAGGTTTTAGTAATTTGGGTTTGCATGTCTTTAAAAATTCCTAAAATTCATGATTTTTCAATTCCTTTTTCTTCTGTTAAAAAATGTGAGTACAATATATCTCTTGAAATTGTCTTCTTGGAAGATTGCCCTCTTGAATTTTTGGTCGATATTCGACACCAGGATATTTTGGAGGGAAGGTGTCATTACAGAACTGCACGTTTGGTGAATATTTAGTGACCATGAGCACTGGGTTTAAAGCTGCTCTTGTGGGAAACGGCCACGAGGCGGCAGCATTTCTCCATTCCCAAATCTGGTTACTAGGGCAGCAGAGTCTTTCTGGAAGTCATGTTCCTAGGTTGTAAGTTAGAATGGAATGTGCCAGCAGAAACGCCCATAAGTTTATATCTCATTACTTCTTGGTTTTTAAAATATATTTAATGGGGGTAATGATTAGATATTGTTTGTACAAGTGTACACAATCTGGTTTATTTGTACAATATATACATCTATTCATGTTCAGATCCTCTTCCCATGTAAAATATTACAGAGAGTTCTGTAGACCTACCTTGCTATATGTTCAGTCTTTTTGATATATGTTATAATATGTATTTGTACATGTATGGTAATACTAATCTTAATTTACCATTCCACCCACCTATCCTTTTATATAAGCATACTTCTAAGTCTGTGAGTGTCTTTCTCTGTGGAAATATGTTCATTTGTGTTAGTTATTAGTTAATGCCTATAAGTGATATCATAGGATATAGGTCTTCTGCTTTCTGACTTACCTCATGTTCTGTGATTATCTCCAACCTCGTCTATGGTGCCTCAAATAGCAGTGTTTCATTGTTTTCCATGGCTAATATTCTGTTGTATACATAGACAACTTCTTCTTTATCCATTCATCTGTTGATGGACATTTTGGTTGCTTCACTATCGTGGCTATTGTAAATAAGGCTGCAGTGCAAGTTTTGAAGCCTGAGTCTTATCGATTCAGGTCTCAGGTGAGAGGCCCAGTGGTGTGACTGCTGGATTGAATAGTACCTCAATTTTTATTTTAATTGCAGCTCCCTTCTGTTCTCATTATTGGCTGTTACCACTTTACACCTCACCGGCAGCTACAGGGTACAGAGTTCTCTAAAACCACTTCAATATTTATTGTTTGTAGACATTTTGCTGATGGCCAGTCGACTGGTGTGAGTTGAAACCTTTTTGTAGATTAGATTTGCATGAGTTTAATAATTACTGAGGTTGAGCTTTTATCCATTTCCCTTGTTTTTTTAAAGAAAGTGAGCCAAATTTACTTCTTCATATAATTTACTTGAAAAATTTGCCAGGTTTGAATTATTTTGGCCATTCCCGACCTCCACACATTTGTAAAGGGCAGATGTCCTTTACAGCCCTGAGTCATTGTGAATATTAAGTGACCTTTACCTGTGGGTTGAAAGACGCTCTTGTGGGAAACGGCCACAAGGCAGCAGCATTTCTACATTTCCAACTCTGGGTTTTTGAGCAACAGAGATTTCCTGGAAATCGTGTTAGTAAGCTGCAAATTAGAGTGGAATGTGCCAGCACAAACACCCAAGAGTTTATATCCCCTAACTTGTTGTTTGTTTTTTAAATTTAATTTTTATTAATTATCAGAGCAAATTTGATAAAAATGTAGATTCTCCTAGGTGTACAGTTTCTGGTTCATCCTATAAGTGTATCTGTCCATTCCTCTTTGGATCCTTTCCCATGTATGTTATTATAGAGTGTTGAGTAGACCTCTCTTCGTATTCCATAGGTATTTTGTGATTATATATTTCATATGTATTAGTACATGTCTGTTAACCCCCATGTCCTAATTCATACATTCCTTACACCTTTCAATTTGGTTAAACATAATTTGGTTTTCTGAATCTATGCGTGTCCTTCTCTTGGAAATTATTTCATGGGTATCAATTTTTAGGTAACACCTATAAGTGATGTCATAAGATGTCTGTCTTTCTCTTTCTTTCTTACTTCAAGTTGGGTGATTATCTCTAGATCCTTTTATGGTGGTGCCATCGGCACTGTTCCATGCTTTTTCATGGCTAATATTCCATTGTGTACATGGACAACTTCTTCTTGGTTCATTTATCTGTTGATAAACATTTTGGTTTCTTCCAGGTCTTGACTATGGTACATGTTGCTGCAGTGCAGGATTGCCAGCCTGTGTCTTTTTGATTCTGGTCTACTCAGGTGAAAGGCCCATGAGTGGGCCTACCAGATCACATAGTAGCTCCATTTTTACCCATAAATTCACCTCCATGCTATTCTCACTACTCGCAGTTAGCAGGTTACATCCCATCAGCAGCTAAGGAGTACACAGTTCTCTAAAACCCCTTCAGCATTTATTCTTTGTAGACATTTTGTTTGCTGATGATCATTTTGATGGCTGTGAGTTGAACTTTTTTGTACACTGGATTTGCATGGTTTTATTAATTCCTGACATTCAGCCTTTTTCCATTCACGTTTTTTTAACTAAGAAAGAAAGAAAAAAAGAAACAGAAGACAAGTTTGCGTAAAAATGCCTCTTGAAACTGTCGTTTTCAAATGTGGATATCTTTTGAATTTTTGATCGATATACGACACCAGGAATTTTTTCAGGGCAGGTGTCATTTACAGGCCAGCAATTATTTTGAATATCAACTGACCTTTAGGCATGGAATTAAAGATGCTGTTTTGTGAAATGGCCACAAGGTGGAAGCAGTTCTCTTTTGCCAAATCCGGTTAGTAGGGCAACAGAGCCTCAATGGAAGTTGTGTTCCAGGTTGTAATTTAGAATGGAATGTGTCAGGAAAAAGTCCCTTTAGTTTATGTCTCACTACTTCTTGTTCGTTTTTTTAACTTAATTTCTATTTTTAATCACAGCAAGTTTGATTACAATTTTTGGCTTGTTCTAGGTGTGCAAGATGTGGTTCTTTTACACATATACATATGTCTATTCTTCTGGGATCCTTGTCCCATGTACGTTATGACAGAATGTTAAGTAGCCTTCTCTTAGTATTCCATAGTTCTTTGGTGATTATATATTTCACCTGTGTTTGTATATGTCTGTTAACCCCAAAATTCTAATGTATCCAATCCTCACACCTTTCCATTGGTGAACCATAAGTTTTTTTTAATGAATCTGTGATTTCCCTTCTCTGTGGAAATATCTTCACTGGTATCAATTTTTAGGTAGCACCTATAAGAGATATCATACAATATGTGTCTTTCCTTTTCTGACTTACTACAAGTCACGTGATTACCTCTAGACTCATCTACGGTGCTGCACATGGCATTGTGTCCTTTTTTTCCTTGGCTAATATTCTGTCTGTACATGTACCAGTTCTTCTTTGTCCACACATCTGTTGATGGACTTCTTCTTTGCTTCCATGTCTTGGCTATTGTAATGCTGAGGCAATGCACATTTGCCTGCATGTGTCTTTCCAATTCTGTCTTCGTAGGTTATAGGCCCAGGAGTGGGCCGGCTGTGTCATATGGTAGCAAAATATTTAACTTGTAGAAACACCTCCATTCTATTCTCATTAGTGGCTCTTACCAGCTTACGTCCCTCGTAAAGTTGACATTAGGAACTTCTCCAAAACAATTTCACCATTTAATGTTTATAGATTTTTTGCTGATGTTTATTGTGACTGGTGTGAGCTGACACCTTTTTGTGGTTGGAATTGCTTGCGTCTCGTAATCCCTTGAAATTCAGCTTTCTGGCATGTCCTTTTTTTCTTGAAACTGTGAGTACAGCTTACCTCTTCAAATTGTTTTCGTGAAGTATGTGTGACATTTAGAAATATTTTGGCCATTACCTCCCTCAAGACATTTTGAGGGCAGGTTTCATTTACAGCACTCCAGTACTGGTGCATATGAAGTGACCCTTACCACAGGTTTTAAAGCTGCTGTTGCAGGTAACGGCAAGAGTGTGGCAGCATTTCTGCTTTTCCCAATGTGGTACCTAGGGAAACAGACTTTCTTGGCAATGGTGTTACTCTGTTAAAAATTAGAGTGGAATGTGCCCAGATAAATCCCCAAATGCTGATGTTTCCTTACATATGTTTGTTTTCTAAATTGAATTTATATTTTTTATTGGAGTCATATTCCATTGTGTACATGGACCGCTTCTTCTTTGTGCATTCCTCTGTTGCTGGACATTTTTGTAGCTTCCATGTGTTGGCTATGGTAAATATTACCGGAGTTCAGGATTGCCAGCCTGTATCTTTTGATTTAGTTTATTGTTTTTTGCGGTACGTGGACTTCTCATTGCCATGGCCCCTACCATTGCAGAGCACAGGCTCCGGATGCACAGGCCCAGCAGCCATAGCTCACGGGACCAGCCGCTCCGCGGCATGTGGGATCTTCCCGAACCGGGGCATGAACCCATGTCTCCTGCATCAGCAGTGGACTCTCAACCACTGCGCCACCAGTGAAGCCCAGAATGTGCCTTTTCGATTCTAATTTGCTCAGGTGTTAGGCCCAGCAGTGGATATGCTTGACTGCATGGTAGCTCAGTACTTACCTTTTAAAAGCACCACCTTTGAGTTTTCCTGACTGGCCCTTATTATGTCCAATGTTGAACTAAGTGTAGGCACTTCTCCACAACACGTTCAGCATTTATTGTTTGTAGAATTTTTTCTGATAAACTTTCTGACTGGAGTGAGCTGATAAGTTTTTTGTAATTTGGATTTGCATGTCTTTAATTATTCCTACTGTTCAGCATTTTTCACGCCTTTTTAAAATTTATGTTAAAAAAAACAGAAAAAAAACGGAGAGTACAATTAAACTCTTGAAATTGTCTCCTTGGATATTTGCCCTCTTTTGAATTTTTGGTCAGTATTCAAACCCAGGATTGTTTTTGAGGCCAGGTGTCATTCAGAGGCCTGTAATGAGTGTGAATATTTAGTGACCATTAGCACTGGGTTTCAAGCTGCTGCTGTGGGAAACGTCCACAAGGCGGCAGCCTTTCTCCATTCCCAAATCTGGTTACTAGGGCAGCAGTGCCTTTCTGGAAATCCTGTTCCTAGGTTGTAAATTAAAATGGAATGTGCCTGGAGAAAACCCAGTAAGTTTATGTCACATTACTTCATGTTCGTTGTTTTAGTATTTTTTTATTTTTTTCTTTATTTTTAATTTTTTTTGCTTTATAACAAATTTAATCAGTTATACATATACATATGTTCCCATATCCCCTCCCTTTTGCATCTCCCTCCCACAATCCCTATCCCACCCCTCCAGGCGGTCACAAAGCACCGAGCTGATCTCCCTGTGCTATGCAGTTGCTTCCCACTAGCTATCTACCTTACGTTTGGTAGTGTATATATGTCCATGCCGCTCTTTCACTTTGTCACAGCTTACCCTTCCCCTTCCCCATATCCTCAAGCCCATTCTCTAGTAGGTCTGTGTCTTTATTCCTGTCTTACCCCTATGTTCTTCATGACATTTTTTTTCTTAAATTCCATATATATGTGTCAGCATACAGTATTTGTCTTTCTCTTTCTGACTTACTTCACTCTGTATGACAGACTCTAGGTCCATCCACCTCATTACAAATAGCTCAATTTCATTTCTTTTTATGGCTGAGTAATATTCCATTGTATATATGTGCCACATCTTCTTTACCCATTCATCCGATGATGGACACTTAGGTTGTTTCCATCTCCAAGTTATTGTAAATAGGGCTGCTATGAACATTTTGGTACATGTCTCTTTTTGAATTATGGTTTTCTCAGGGTATATGCCCAGTAGTGGGATTGCTGGGTAATATGGTAGGTCTATTTGTAGTTTTTTAAGGAACCTCTGTACCATTCTCCATAGTGGCACTACCAATTCACATTCCCACCAGCAGTGCAAGAGTGTTCCCTTTCTTCCACACCCTCTCCAGCATTTATTGTTTCTAGATTTTTTGATGATGGCCATTCTGACTGGTGTGAGATGATATCTCATTGTAGTTTGATTTGCAATTCTCTAATGAGTAAAGATGTTGAGCATCCTTTCATGTGTTTGTTGGCAGTCTGTATATCTTCTGTGGAGAAATGTCTATTTAGGTCTTCTGCCCATTTTTGGATTGGGTTGTTTGTTGTTTTGTTATTGAGCTTCATGAGCTGCTTATAAATTTTGGAGATTAATCCTTTGTCAGTTGCTTCATTTGCAAATATTTTCTCCCATTCTGAGGGTTGTCTTTTGGTCTTGTTTATGGTTTCCTTTGCTGTGCAAAAGCTTTGAAGTTTCATTAGGTCCCATGTGTTTATTTTTGTCTTTATTTCCATTTCTCTAGGATGTGGGTCAAAAAGGATCTTGCTGTGATTTATGTCATAGAGTGTTCTGCCTATGTTTTCCTCTAAGAGTTTGATAGTGTCTGGACTTACATTTAGGTCTTTAATCCATTTTGAGTTTATTTTTGTGTATGGTGTTAGGGAGTGATCTAATCTCATACTTTTACATGTCCCTATGCAGTTTTCCCAGCACCACTTATTGAAGAGACTGTCCTTTCTCCACTGTACATTCCTGCCTCCTTTATCAAAGATAAGGTGACCATATGTCTGTGGGTTTATCTCTGGGCTTTCTATCCTGTTCCATTGATCTATCTTTCTGTTTTTGTGCCAGTACCATACTGTCTTGATTACTGTAGCTTTGTAGTATAGCCTGAAGTCAGGGAGCCTGTTTTAGTATTTTTAATCAGCGTAATTATTGGAATATTGTTTGTGCTAGGTGTACACAATCTGGTTCATTTGTGCATTATATATATATGTGCATTATATATACATAGATATATATATATATATACACATATATATATATATACACACACACACACACACACATATATATATATATATATATATATATATATATATATATATATATATATATATATATATATATATATATATATATATATATATATTCATGTACGGAGCCACTTCCTATGTAAATTATTGCAGAGTGTTCCATAGACCTCCCTTGCTATATGGTCGTTCTTTATGATACATATATTTAATAGGTATTTGTACACGTATGGTAACAGTAATCTTAATTTTTCCATTCCCCTCACTTTTCCTTTAGATAAGCATAGTTTGTTTTCTAAGTCTGTGAGTGTCTTTCTCTATGGAAATGTGTTCCTTTGTGTCAGTTGTTAGATAAGCCTATAAGTGATATCATAGGATATGTCTTTTGATTTCCGACTTACCTCATGTTCTGTGATTATTTCTAGGCTCAACTATGGTGTCTCAAAGAGCAGTGTTTCATTGTTTTCCATGGCTAATATTCCATTGCGTACATGGACCACTTCTTCTTTTTCCACTCATCTGGTGATGGACGTTTTGGTTGCTTCCGTGTCTTGGCTACTGTGAAAATTCATACAGTGCGGCTGTTGAAGCCTGTGCATTCTCGACTCTGGACTTCTCAGGTGAGAGGCTCAGCGATGGGCCTGTTGAATGGAATGGTGGCTCAATTTTTATTTTTCAACGCAGCTCCTTTCTGTTCTCATTATTGGCTGTTACCACTTTACACCTCACCAGCAGCTAGATGGTACACAGTTCTCTAAAACCCCTTCAGCATTTATTGTTTGTATTATTTAAGCTCATGGTAGTTGACATTTGTGAGTTGAACCCTTTTTGGAGGTTAGATTTGCATGAGTCTAATAATTCCTGATGTTGAGCTTTTATCCATTTTTCTCTTTTTTGAAAATGAGTGAGTAAAACTTACCCCTCCATACGAACTCCTTGAAAAATTTGCCAGTTTTGAATTTTTTGGGCCATTCCCTACCTCCACACAATTATTTAGGGCAGGTGTCCTTTACAGCCCTGAGTCCTTGTGAATGTTAAGTGACCATTACCTGGGAGTTTAAAACCTCTCTTGTGGGAAATGGCCACAAGGCGGCAGCATTTCTACATTTCCAACTCTGGGTTTTTGGGAAACTGAGATTTCCTGGAAATCCTGTTACTAAGCTGCAAATTAGAGTGGAATGTGCCAGCGCAAACCCACAAGAGCTTATATCTCCTAAATTTTTGTTTGTATTTTAAATTTAATTTTTATTAATTATGAGAGCAAATTTGATAAAAATTTACATTCTCCTAGGTGTACAGTTTCTGGTTCATCCTATCAATGTATCTGTCTATTCCTCTTTGGATCCTTTCCCGTGTATGTTATTATAGAGTGTTCAGTTGACCTCTCTTTGTATTACATAGGTATTTTGTGATTATATATTTCATATGTATTAGTACATGTCTGTTAACCCCCATGTCCTAATTCATACATTCCTTACACCTTTCAATTTGGTTAAACATAATTTGATTTTCTGAATCTATGTGTGTCCTTCTCTTGAAAATTATTTCATGGGTATCAATTTTTAGGTAACACCTATAAGTGATGTCATAAGATGTCTGTCTTTATCTTTCTTTCTCACTACAAGTTGGGTGATTATCTCTAGATCCTTCTATGGTGGTGCCAACGGCACTGTTCCATGCTGTTTCATGGCTAATATTTCATTGTGTACATGGACGACTCCTTCATGGTGCATTTTTCTATTGATGTACATTTTGGTTTCTTCCAGGTCTTGGTTATGGTACATGTTGCTGCAGTGCATGATTGCCACCCTGTGTTTATTTGATCCTGGTCCACTCATGTGAAAGGCAAATGAGTGGGCATACCAGATCCCATGGTAGCTCCATTTTTATGTTTAAACGTACCTCCATTCTGCTCTCACTACTGGCTGTTACCAGGTTATATCCCACCAGCAGCTAAAGGGTACACAGTTCTCTAAAACCCCATCAGCATTTACTCTTTGTAGACTTTTTTGCTGATGGTCATTCTGACGGCTGTGAGGTGAACTTTTTTGTACACTGGATTTGCATGGCTTTATTAATTCCTGATTTTCAGCCTTTTTCCATTCCTGTTTTCTTAACAAAAAAGGAAGAAACAGAAGACAAATGTGCATAAAATATTCCTCTTGAAACTGTCGTTTTGAAATGTGGACGTCTTTTGAATGTATTAATTGATATACGAACCCAGGATTTGTTTTCAGGGCAGGTGTGATTTACAGGACTTCAATTATTTTGAATATCAACTGACCATTAGCGCTGGGATTAAAGCTGCTGTTGTGTGAAACGGCCACAAGGTGGCAGCAGTTCTCCTTTACCGAATCTGGTTACTAGGGCAACAGAGCCTCAATGGAAGTTGTGTTCTAGGTTGTAATTTAGAATGGAATGTATCAGGAAACAGCCCCTTATGTTTATGTCTCACTACTTCATGTTCTTTTCTTTAATTTAATTTTTATTTTTTGTCTCAGCAAGTTTGATTACAATGTTTGGCATGTTGTAGGTGTGCAAGATGTGGTTCTTTTATACATATGCATATTTTTATTCTTCCTGGGATCCTTGTCCCATGTACGTTTTGACAAAATGTTAAGTAGTCTTCAATTGGTATTCTGTAGGTCTTTGGTGATTATATATTTCACCTTTGTTTGTATATGTCTGTTATCCCCAATATCCTAATGTATCTAATCCTCACACCTTTCCATTGGTGAACAATAAGTTTGTTTAATGAATCTGTGATTGCCCTTCTCTGTTTAAATATCTTCACTGGTATCTATTTTTAGGTAACACCTATAAGTGCTTTCATACAATAAGTGTCTCCCTCTTTCTGACTTACTACAAGTCACGTGATTACCTCTAGACTCCTCTACGGTGCTGCACATGGCATTGTGTCCTTTTTTCCCTTGGCAAATATTCCATCTGTACATGTACCAGTTCTTCTTTGTCCACTCATCTGATGATGGACTTTTTGTTGCTTCCATGTCTTCGCTATTGTAATGCTTCGGAAATGCACATTTGCCTGCCTGTGTCTTTCCAATTCTGTCTTCTTATGTTATAGGTCCTGGAGTGGGCCTGCTGGATCATACGGTAGCAAAATGTTTACCTTGTAAAGGCACCTCCATTCTGTTCTCATTAGTGGCTCTTACCAGGTTACTTCCCTCTTAAAGTTGAGTGTATGCACTTCTCCACAACACCTTCACCATTTATTGCTTGTAGTATTTTTGCTGATGTTTAATCTGACTAGTGTGAGCTGATACCTCTTTGTGGTTGGATTTGCATGCATCTCATAATCCCTTGAAATTGAGCTTTCTGGCATGCCCTTTTTCTCTTCAAAATGTGAGTACAGCTTACCTCTTCAAGTTGTTTTCATGAAGTATGTGTGACATTGAAGAATATTTTGGCCATTACCTCCCTCAAGACATTTTGAGGACAGGTTTCATTTACAGCCTTCCAGTACTGGTGCATATGAAGTGACCCTTAGCACAGGTTTAAAAGCTGCTTTTCCAGGTAACGGCCAGAGGGTGGCAGCATTTCTGCTTTTCCCAATCTGGTAACTACGGAAACGGATCTTCCTGGCAGTGGTGTTCCTGGGTTGTAAAATAGAGAGGAATGTGCCCGGATAAACCCGCAATAGCTGATGTCTCCTTACTTATGATTATTTTCTAAATTGAATTTATATATTTTTTTATTGGAGTCATATTCCATTGTGTACATGGACCACTTCTTCTTTGTGTATTCCTTTGTTGATGGACATTTTCTTACCTTCAAAGTGTTGGTTATGGTAAATATGGCTGGAGTGCAGGATTGCCTGCATATATATATATATATATATATATATATATATATATATATATATATATATATATATATATATATATATATATATATATATAGTGGTACGTGGGCTTCTCACTGCCTTGGCCCCTCCCGTTGAAGAGCAGAGGCTCTGGATGCACAGGACCAGCAGCCATAGTTTATGGAACCAGCTGCTCTACTGCATGAAGGATCTTCCCGAACCAGGGCATGAACCCGTGTTTCCTGCATCAGCGACGGTCTCTCAACCACTGCACCAGAAGTGTAACCCAGCCTGTGCCTTTTTGATTCTCATCCTCTCAGGCGATAGACCCTGCAGTGGGAATGCTTGAATGAACGGTAGCTCAGTATTTACCTTTTCAAGGCACCTACATTTTGTTTTCCTTACTGACTCTTAACATGTCCCACATTGAACCAAGTGTAGGCATTTCTCCACAACCTCTTCAGCATTTATTGTTTGCAGAATTTTTGCTGATGGCCATTCTGACTGGTGTGAGCTGATAGGTTTTTGTAATTTGGATCTGCATGTCTTTAGTTATTCCTAATGTTCAGCATTTTTCCATGACTTTTTTAAGTTTCTGTTAAAAAAAAATAGGAAAAATGGAGAGTACAATTAAACTCTTGAAATTGTCTTCTTGAAAGGATGCACTCTTTTGAAATTTTTGGTCAATTTTCGAACCCAGGATTGTTTTTGAGGGCAGGTTTCATTCACAGTACTGTAAAGAGTGTGGATATTTAGTGACCATTAGCACTGAGTTTAAACTGCTGTTTTGGGACATGGCCACAAGGCGGCAGCATTTCTCCATTCCCAAATCTGGTTACTAGGGCAGCAGAGCCTTTCTGGGAGTCCTGTTCCTAGGTTGTAAATTAAAATGGAATGTGCCAGGAGAAACCCCAATAAGTTTATGTCACATTACTTATTGTTCGTTGTTTTAGTTTTTTTAATTGGTGTAATGATTAGAATATTGTTTGCCCTAGGTGTATACAATCTGGCTCATTTTTGCATTATATATATATATATACACAGAGCCACTTGCCAAGTAACTTATTGCAGTGTTCCATTGACCTCCCTTGCTATATGGACGGTCTTTTTAAATATGTATTTAATAGGTATTTGTACACGTATGGTAACCCTAATCTTAATTTTTCCATTACCCCCAACTTTCCTTTTAGATAAGCATAGTTTCTTTTCTAAGTCTGTGAGTGTCGTTCTCTCTGGAAATATGTTCCTTTGTGTCAGTTGTTACATAACGCTTAGAAGTGGTATCATAACATATGTCTTTTGCTTTCCGACATACCTCATGTTCTGTGATTGTCTCTAGGCTCATCTATGGTGCCTCAAAGAGCAGTGTTTCATTGTTTTTCATGGCTAATATTCCATTATTTACATGGAGCACTTCTTCTTTTTTCACTCATCTGGCAATGGTCATGTTGGATGCTTCCGTGTCTTGGCTATTGTGAAAATTCCATCAGTGCAGCTTTTGAAGCCTGTGCCTTCTAGACTCTGGAGGTCTCAGGTGAGAGGCTCACCTGAGAATGGAATGAAGGCTCAATTTTTCCTTTTAAATGCAACACCTTTCTGTTCTCATTATTGGCTGTTACCAATTTATATCCTACCAGCAGCTAGAGGGTACACAGTTCTACAATACCCCTTCAGCATTTATTGTTTGTAGACTTTTAGCTGATGGTAGGTGACATGTGTGAGTTAAAATCTTTTTTGAGGTTAGATTTGAATGAGAGTAATAATTGCTGAAGTTGAGCTTTCATCCATTTTCCACTTTTTTGAAAATCAGTGAGTAAACTTACCCCTCCATACTATCTCCTTGAAAAATTAGCCAGTTTTGAATTTTTTTGGCCATTCCCTACCTCCGCACAATTATTTAGGGCAGGTGCCATTTACAGCCCTGAGTCCTTGTGAATGTTAAGTGACCATTAGCTGTGGGTTTAAAGCTGCTCTTGCGGGAAACGGCCCAAAGGCGGCAGCATTTCTACATTTCCAACTCTGGGTTTTTGGGCAACAGAGCTTTCCTGGAAATCATGTTAGTAAGCTGCAAATTAAGGTGGAATGTGCCAGCACAAACCCCCAAAACTTATCTCCTAAATTGTTGTTTGGTTTTTAAATTTAATCTTTATTAATTATCAAAGCAAATTTTATAAAAATGTAGATTCTCCTAGGTGTACAGCTTCTGGTTGATCCTATCAATGTATCTCTCTATTCCTCTTTGGATCCTTTCTCGTGTATGTTTTTATAGAGTGATGAGTTTACCTCTCTTCGTATTCCATAGGTATTTTGTGATTATATATTTCATATATATTAGTACATGTCAGTTAACGCCTGTGTCCTAATTCAAACATTCCTTACACATTTCCATTTGGTTAAACATAATTTGATTTTCTGAATCTATGCGTGTCGTTTTCTTGGAAATTTTTTCATAGGTATCAATTTTTAGGTAACACCTATAAGTGGTGTCATAAGATGTCTGTCTTTCGGTTTCTTTCTTACTTCAAGTTGAGTGATTATCTCTAGATCCTTCTATGGTGGTGCCAACAGCACTGTTCCATGCTGTTTCATGGCTAATATTTCATTGTGTACATGGACGACTCCTTCTTGGTGCATTTTTCTGTTGATGGACATTTTGGTTTCTTCCATGTCTTGGTTATGGTACATGTTGCTGCAGTGCAGGATTGCCAGCCTGTGTCTATTTGCTCCTGCTCTACTCAGGTGAAAGGCCCATGAGTGGGCCTACCAGATCACATGGTAGCTCCATTTTTACCCTTACACGCAACTCCATTCTGTTCTCACTATTGGCTGTTACCAGGTTATATCCCACTAGCAGCTAAAGGGTATGCAGTTCTTTAAAACCCCTTCAGCATTTATTCTTTGTAGACTTTTTTGCTGATGATCATTCTGACGGCTGTGAGGTGAACTTTTTTGTACACTGGATTTGCATGGCTTTATTAATTCCTGATATTCAGCTTTTTTCCATTCCCGTTTTTTTAACAAAAAAGAAAGAAACAAAAAGAAACAGAAGACAAATGTGCATAAAATATGCCTCTTGAAACTGTCATTTTGTAATGTGGACGTCTTTTGAATGCTTTAACTGATATACGACCCCAGGATTTGTTTTCAGGGCAGGTGTGATTTACAGGACTTCAATTATTTTGAATATCAACTGACCATTAGCGCTGGGATTAAAGCTGCTGTTGTGTGAAACGGCCACAAGGTGGCAGCCGTTCTCCTTCACCAAATCTGGTTACTAGGGCAACAGAGCCTCAATGGAAGTCTTGTTCTAGGTTGTAATTTAGAATGGAATGTATCAGGAAACAGCCCCTTATGTTTATGTCTCACTATTTTAATTTTTTTTGTGACAGCAAGTTTGATTACAATGTTTGGCGTGTTGTAGGTGTGCAAGATGTGGTTCTTTTTTTTTTTTTTTTTTTTTTTGCTGTACGCGGGCCTCTCACTGCTGTGGCCTCTCCCGTTGCGGAACACAGGCTCCGGACACACAGGCTCCGCGGCCATGGCTCGCGGGCCCAGCCGCTCCGCGGCATGTGGGATCCTCCGGGATCAGGGCACGAACCCGCGTCCCCTGCATCAGCAGGCGGACTCTCAAACACTGCGCCACCAGGGAAGCCCAAGATGTGGTTCTTTTACACATATACATATGTTTTTTCTTCCTGGGATCCTTGTCCCATGTACGTTTTGACAGAATGTTAAGTAGTCTTCTCTTCATATTCCATAGGTCTTTGGTGATTATATATTTCACCTTTGTTTGTATATGTCTGTTAACCCCAAAATCCTAATGTATCCAATCCTCACACCTTTCCATTGGTGAACCATAAGTTTTTTTTAATGAATCTTTGATTGCCCTTCTCTGTGGAAATATTTTCACTGGTATCTATTTTTAGGTAACACCTATAAGTGATATCATATGATATGTTTCTCTCTCTGACTTACTACAAGTCGCCTGATTACCTCTAGACTCATCTGCGGTGCTGTATATGGCATTGTGTCCTTTTTTCCCTTGGCTAATAATTTGTCTGTACATGTACCAGTTCTTCTTTATCCACTCATCTGTTGATGGACTTTTTGGTTGCTTCCATGTCTTGGGTATTGTAATGCTTCGGAAATGCACATTTGCCTGCCTGTGTCTTTCCAGTTCTGTCTTCTTAGGTTATAGGCCCAGGAGTGGGCCTGCTGGATCATACAGTAGCAAAATGTTTACCTTGTAAAGGCACCTCCATTCTGTTCTCATTAGTGGCTCTTACCAGGTTACGTCCCACTTAAATTTGAGGGTATGCTCTTCTCAAGAACATTTTAGCATTTATTGTTTGTAGTATTCTTCCTGATGTTTATGCTGACTAGTGTGAGCTGATACCACTTTGTGTTTGGATTTGCATGCGTCTCAGAATCCCTTGAATTTGTGCTTTCTGGCATTTCCTTTTTTCCTTCAAACTGAGTACAGCTTACCTCTTCAAATTATTTTCGTGAAGTATGTGTTACCTTTAGAAATATTTTGGCCATTACCTCCCTCAAGACATTTTGATGGCAGGTTTCATTTACAACCCTCCAGTACTGGTGCATATGATGTGACCCTTAGCACAGGCTTTAAAGCTGTTGTTGCAGGTAATGGCCATAGGGTGGAATCATTTCTGCTATTCCCAATCAGGAAACTAGGGAAACAGACCTTCTTGGCAGTGGTGTTCCTCGGTTATAAATTAGAGTGGAATGTGCCCAGATAAACCCCCTAAAGCTGATGTCTCCTTACTTATGTTTGTTTTCTAAATTGAATTTATATTTTTTTATTGGAGTCATATTCCATTATGTACATGGACCACTTCTTCTGTGTGCATTCCTTTGTTGATGGACATTTTCATAGCTTCCAAGTGTTGGCTATGGTAAATATTGATGGAGTGCAGGATTGCCTGCTTGTATTTTTTTTTCTTTTTTTATGCTACGTGGGCTTTTCACTGCCATGCACCCTCCCGTTGCAGAGCACAGGCTCCAGATGCACAGGCCCAGCAGCTATAGATTACAGGCTCATCCGCTCCGCGGCCTGTAGTGTCTTCCAGGCCCGGGGAATGAACCCATGTCTCCTGTAACCGTGGTGGACTCTCAACCAGTGCACCAACAGGGAAACCCTGCCTGTGACTTTTTGATTCTCATCCTCTCAGGCAACAGGCCCAGCAGTGGTTATGCTTGACTGAATAGTAGCTCAGTATTTACCTTTTCAAGGCACTTCCTTTGTGTTTTCCTTATTGGCTCTTACCATGTCTCACGTTGAACCAAGTGTAGGCATTTCTCCACAACCCCTTCAGCATTTATTGTTTGCAGAATTTTTGCTGATGGCCATTCTGACTGGTGTGAGCTGATAGGTTTTTTTGTAAATTGGATTTGCATGTCTTTAATTATTCCTAAGTTTCTGCATTTTTCTATGCCTTTTAAAAATTTCTGTTAAAAAACAGAAAAAAAACAGACAGTACAATTAACCTCTTGAAATTGTCTTCTTGAAAGGTTCCCCTGTTTTGAATTTTTTGGTCAATTTTCGAACCCAGGATTGCTTTTGAGGGCAGGTGTCATTCACAGGCCTGTAATGAGTGTGAATATTTAGTGACCATTTGCACTGGGTTTAAAGCTGTTATTTTGGGAAACAGCCACAAGGCGGCAGCATTTCTCCATTCCCAAATCTGGTTACCAGGGCAGCAGAGACTTTCTGGAAGTCCTGTTCCTAGGTTGTAAATTAAAATGGAATGTGCCAGGAGAAACCCCATTAAGTTTATGTCACATTACTTCGTGTTCATTGTTTTACTTTTTTTAATTGAAGTAATGATTAGAATATTGTTTGTCCTAGGTGTACACAGTCTGGTTCATTTGTGCATTATATATATATATATATATATATATATATATATATTCATGTACAGAGCCCCTTCCCATGTAAATTATTGCAGAGTGTTCCATCGACCTCCCTTGCTATATGGTGGGTTTTTTTGTTATATGTATTTAATAGGTATTTGTACAGGTATGGTAACCCTAATCTTAATTTTTCCATTACCCCCACCTTTCCTTTTAGATAAGCATTGTTTGTTTTCTAAATCTGTGACTGTCTTTTGCTGTCAAAATATGTTCATTTGTGTCTGTTGTTAGATAACGCCTATAAGTGATATCATAGGATATGTCTTTTGCTTTCCGACTTACCTCATGTTCTGTGATTATCTCTAGGCTCATCTATGGTGCCTCAAGGAGCAGTGTTTCATTGTTTTCCATGGCTAATATTACATTGTGTACATGGACCACTTCTTCATTTTCCACTCATCTGGTGATGGACATTTTGGTTGCTTCCATGTCCTGGATATTTTGAAAATTCCTGCAGTGCGGTTGTTGAAGCCTGTGCCTTCTCGATACTGGACTTCTCAGATGAGAGGCTCAGAGGTGGGCCTGGTGAATGGAATGGTTGCTCAATTTTTACTTTTAAACGCAGCTCCTTTCTGTTCTCTTTAATTGGTGTTACCAATTTAAATCTCACCAGCAGCTAGAGGGTACACAGTTCTCCAAAATCCCTTCAGCATTTATTGCTTGTAGACTTTTAGCTGATGGTAATTGACATGTGTGAGTTGAAACCTTTTTGGAGGTAAGATTTGCATGAGACTAATAATTGCTGAAGTTGAGCTTTTAACTATTTTGCTTTTTGAAAATGAATGAGTAAAACTTACCTCTCTCCATACTATCTCCTTGAAAAATTTGCCAGTTTTGTATTATTTTGGCCATTTCCTACCTCCACACAGTTATGTAGGGCAGGTGTCCTTTACAGCCCTGAATCCTTGTGAATGTTAAGTAACCACTAGTTGTGGGTTTAAAGCTGCTCTTGTGGGAAAAGGCCACAAGGCGGCAGCATTTCTACATTTCCAACCCCGGGATTTTGGGCAACAGAGCTTTCCTGTAAACCGTGTTAGTGAGCTGCAAATTAGAGAGGAATGTGACAGCACAAACCCCCAAGAGCTTATATCTACTAAATTGTTGTTTGTTTTTTAAATTTAATTTTTATTAATTATCAGAGCAAATTTGATAAAAATGTAGATTCTCCTAGGTGTACAGTTTCTGGTTCATCCTATCAATGTATCTGTCTATTCCTCTTTGGATCCTTTCCCATGTATGTTATTATAGAGTGCTCAGTAGACCTCTCTTCGTAATCCATAGGTACTTTGTGATTATATATTTCATATGTATTAGCACATGTCTGTTAACTTCCATGACCTAAATCATACATTCCTTACACCTTTCCTTTTGGTTAAACATAATTTGGTTTTCCAAGTCTAAGCTTGTCCTTCTCTTGGCAATTATTTCATGGGTATCAATTTTCAGGTAACACCTATAAGTGATGTCATAAGATGTCTGTCTTTCGGTTTCTTTCTTACTTCCAGTTGCTTGATTATCTCTAGATCCTTCTATGGTGGTGCCAACGGCACCGTTCCATGCTGTTTCATGGCTAATACTCCATTGTGTACATGGATGACAGTTTCTTGGTGCATTTTTCTGTTGATGGACATTTTGGTTTCTTCCAGGTGTTGGTTATGGTATATGTTGCTGCAGTGCATGTTTGCCAGCGTGTGTCTATTTGATCCTACTCTACTCAGGTGAAAGGCCCATGAGTGGGCCTACCAGATCACATGGTAGCTCCATTTTTACCCTTAAACGCACCTCCATTCTGTTCTCACTACTGGCTGTTACCAGTTTACATCCCACCAGCAGCTAAAGGGTACGCAGTTCTCTAAAACCCCTTCAGCATTTATTCTTTGTAGACTTTTTTGCTGATGATCATTGTGACGGCTGTGAGGTGAACTTTTTCGTACACTGGATTTGCATGGCTTTATTAATTCCTGATGTTCAGCCTTTTTACATTCCCCTTTTTTCCACAAAAAAGGAAGAAAAAAAAGAAACAGAAGACAAATGTGCGTAAAATATGGCTCTTGAAACTGTCGTTTTGAAACTTGGACATCTTTTGAATGTTTTGATCGATATACGACCCCAGGATTTGTTTTCAGGGCAGCTGTGATTTACAGGCCTGAATTATTTTGAATATCAACTGACCATTAGAACTGGGATTAAAGCTGCTGTTGTGTGAAACGACCACAAGGTGGCAGCAGTTCTCCTTGACCAAGTCTGGTTACTAGGGCATCAGAGCCTCAATGGAAATTGTGTTCTAGGTTGTAATTTAGAATGGAAGGTATCAGAGAAAAGCCCCTTATGTTTATGTCTCACTATTTCTTGTTCATTTCTTTAATTTAATTTTTATTTTATTATCACAGCAAGTTTGATTACAATGTTTGGCTACTTGTAGGTGTGCAAGATATGGTTCTTTTACACTTGTACATATGTATATTCTTCGTGGGATCCTTGTCCCATGTATGTTATGACAGAATGTTGAGTAGTCTTCTCTTGGTGTTCCTTAGGTGTTTGGTGATTATATATTTCACCTGTGTTTGTATATGTATGTTAACCCCAAAATCCTAATGTATCCAATCCTCACACAATTCCTTTGGTGAACCATAAGTTTGCTTAATGAATCTGTGATTGCCATTCTCTGTGGAAATATCACCACTGCAATGAATTTTTAGGTAACACCTATAAGTGATATCATATGATATGTGTCTTTCTCTTTCTGACTTACTACAAGTCACGTGATTACCTCTAGACACATTTACCATGCTGCACATGGCATTGTGTCCTTTTTTCCCTTGGCTAATAATCTGTCTGTACATGTACCTGTTCCTCTTTGTCCACTCACCTGTTGATGGACTTTTTTCATGCTTCCGTGTCTTGGCTATTGTAATGCTGCAGAAATGCACATTTGACTGCCTGTGTCTTTCCAATTTTGTCTTCTTAGGTTGTAGGCCAAAGAGTGGGCCTGCTGGATCATACGGTAGCAAAATATTTACCTTGTAAAGGCACCTCCATTCTTTTCTCATTAGTGGCTCTTACCAGGTTACATCCCACTTAAAGTTGTGGGTATGCCCTTCTCAAAAACATTTTAGCATTAATTGTTTGTAGTATTTTTCCTGATGTTTATTCTGACTAGTGTGAGCTGATACCTCTTAGTGGTTGGATTTGCATGCATCTCATAATCCCTTGAAATTGCACTTTCTGACATGTCCTTTTTTCCTTCAAACTGTGAGTACAGCTTACCTCTTCAAATTGTTTTCGTGAAGAATGTGTGACATTTAGAAATATTTTGGCCATTACCTCCTTCAAGACATCTTGAGGGCATGTTTCATTTACAGCCCTCCAGTACTGGTGCATATGAAGTGACCCTTAGCACAGGTTTTAAAGGTGCTATTGCAAGTAACTGCCAGAGGGGGACATCATTTCTGCTTTTCCCAATCCGGTATCTAGGGAAACAGACCTTCCTGGCAGTGCTGTTCCTCGGTTATAAATTAGAGAGGAAAGTGCCTGAATAAACCCCCAATAGCTGATGTCTCCTTACTTATGTTTGTTTTCTAAATTGAATTTATATTTTTATTAGGATCATATTCCATTGTGTACATGGACCGTTTCTTCTTTTTGCAGTCCTTGTTGATGGATATTTTCATAGCTTCCATGTGTTGGTTATGGTAAATATTGATGGAGTGCAGAATTGCCTGCTATTATCTCTTTTTTGTGGTATGTGGGCTTCTCACTGCCGGAACCCTCCTGTTGCAGAGCACAGGATCCGGAGGTACAGGCCCAGCAGCCATAGCTCACGGGACCAGATGCTCCGCGCCATGTGGCATCTTCCCGAACCGGGGCATGAACCCGTGTCTCCTGCATAGGCGGCGAACTCTCAACCACTGTGCCACAATTGAAGCCCAGCCTGTGCCTTTTTGATTCTCATCCTCTCAGGCGATAAGCCAAGCAGTGGGTATGCTTCACTGAATGGTAGCTCAGTGTTTACCTTTTTAAGCACCTCATTTGTGTTTTCCTTACTGGCTCTTACCATGTCCCACATTGAACCAAGTGTAGGGATTTCTCCACAACCCCTTCAGCATTTATTGTTTGCAGAATTTTTGCTGATGGCCATTCTGACTGGTGTGAGCTGATAGGTTTTTTTGTAATTTGGATTTGCATGTCTTTAATTATTCTGAATGTTCTGCATTTTTCTACGCCTTTTTAAAATTTCTGTTAAAAAACAGAAAAATACGGAGAGTACAATTAACCTCTTGAAATTGTCTTCTTGAAAGGTTGCCCTCTTTTGAAACTTTTGGTCAATTTTCGAACCCAGGATTGTTTTTGAGGGCAGGTGTCATTCAGAGGCCTGTAATGTGTGTTAATATTTAGTGACCATTAGCACTGGGTTTAAAGCTGTTATTTTGGGAAACAACCACAAGGCGGCAGCATTTCTCCATTCCCAAATCTGGTTACCAGGGCAGCAGAGCCTTTCTGGAAGTCCTGTTCTTAGGTTGTAAATTAAAATGGAATGTGCCAGGAGAAACCCGAATGAGTTTATATCACGTTACATTTTGTTCGTTGTTTTAGTTTTTTTAATCGGGATAATGATTAGAATATTGTTTGTCCTAGGTGTACACAGTCTGGTTCATTTGTGCATTATATATATATATATATATTCATGTACAGAACCACTTCCTATGTAAATTATTGCAGCGTGTTCCATAGACCTCTCTTGCTATATGGTCGGTCTTTTTGTTATATGTAGTTAATAGGTATTTGTACATGTATGATAACCCTAATCTTAATTTTTCCATTACCCCCACCTTTCCTTTTAGATAAGCATAGTTTGTTTTCTAAGTCTGAGTGTCTTTCTCTGTGGAAATATGTTCATTTGTGTCAGTTGTTAGATAATGCCTATAAGTGATATCATAGGAAATGTCTTTTGCTTTCCGACTTACCTCATGTTCTGTGATTATCTCTTGGCTCCTCTATGGTGACTCAAAGAGCAGTGTTTCATTGTTTTCCATAGCTCATATTCCATTGTGTACATGGACCACTTCTTCTTTTTCCACTCCTCTGGTGATGTACATTTTGTTTGCTTCTGTGTCTTGGCTATTGTGAAAATTGCTGCAGTGCAGCTGTTGAAGCCTGTTCCTTCTTGACTCTGGACTTCTCAGGTGAGAGGCTCTGTGGTGGACCTGCTGAATGGAATGGTGGCTAAATTTTTAATGTTAAATGCACCACCGTTTTGTTCTCATTATTGGCTGTTACCACTTTACATCTCACCAGCAGCTAGATGGCATACAGTTCTCTGCACCCCCTTTAACATGTATTGTTTGTAGACTTTTAGCTGATGGTAGTTGACATTTTTGAGTCGAAATATTTTTGGAGGTTACATTTGCAAGAGTCTAATAATTCCTGATGTTGACCTTTTATCCATTTTCCTCTTTTTTGAAAATGAGTGAGTAAAACTTACACCTCCATACGATCTCCTTGAAAATTTTGCCAGTTTTGATTTTTTTTGGCCATTCCCTACCTCCACACAATTATTAAGGGCAGGTGTCCTTTACAGCCCTGAGTCCTTGTAAATGTTAAGTGACCATTAGCTGTGGGTTTAAAGCTGCTCTTGTGGGAAACGGCCCCAAGGAGCAGCATTTCTACATTTCCAACTCTGGGATTTTGGGCAACAGAGCTTTCATGGAAATCGTGTTAATAAGCTGAAAATTAGGGTGGAATGTGCCAGCGCAAACCCCCAAGAGCTTATATCTACTAAATTGTTGTGTTTTTTAATTTAATTTTTATTAATTATGAGAGGAAATTTGATAAAAATGTAGATTCTCCTAGGTGTACAGTTTCTGGTTCATCCTATCAATGTAACTGTCTATTCCTCTTTGGATCCTTTCTCGTGTATGTTATTATAGAGTGTTGAGTTGACCTCTCTTCATATTCCATAGGTATTTTGTGATTATATATTTCATATATATTAGTACATGTCTGTTAACTTACATGTCCTAATTCATACATTCCTTACACCTTTCCATTTGGCTAAACATAATTTGGTTTTCTGAATCTATGCGTGTCCTTCTCTTGGAAATTATTTCATGGGTATCAATTTTTACGTAACACCTATAAGTGATGTCACAAGATGTCTGTCTTTTGGTTTCTTTCTTATGTCAAGTGGGGTGATTATCTCTAGATCCTTCTATGGTGGTACCAACGGCACTGTTCCATGCTTTTTCATGGCTAATATTCCATTGTATACATGGCCGACTCCTTCTTGATGCATTTTTCTGTTGGTGGACATTTCGGTTTCTTTCAGAACTTACCTATGGTACTTGTGGCTGCAGTGCAGGATTGCCAGCCTGCGTCTATTTGCTCCTGCTCTACTCAGGTGAAAGGCCCATGAGTGGGCCTACCAGATCACATGGTAGCTCCATTTGTACCCTTAAACTTACCTCCATTCTGTTCTCACTACTGGCTGTTACCAGGTTATATCCCACCAGAAGCTAAAGTGTACAAAGTTCTCTAAAACCCCTTCAGCATTTATTCTTTGTAGACTGTTTTGCTGATGATCATTTTGACGGCTGTGATGTGAACTTTTTTGTACACTGGATTTGAATGGATTTATTAATTCCTGATGTTCAGCCTTTTTCCATTCCCGTTTTTTTTAACAAAAAAGAAAGAAAAACAAGCAGAACACAAATGTGCATAAAATATGTCTCTTAAAAGTGTCGTTTTGAAATGTGGACATCTTTTGAATGTTTTGATTGATATCTGACCCCAGGATTTGTTTTCAGGGCAGGTGTGATTTATAGGCCTTCAATTATTTTGAATATCTACTGACCATTAGCACTGGGATTAAAGCTGCTGTTGTGTGAAACAGGCACAAGGTGGCAGCCATTCTCCTTTACCAAATCTGGTTACTAGGGCAACAGAGCCTCAATGGAAGTCGTGTTCTAGGTTGTAATTTAGAATGGAATATATCAGGAAACAGAACCTTATATTTATGTCTCACTACTTCATGTTCTTTAATTTAACGTTTATTTTCTGTCACAGCAAGATTGATTACAATGTTTGGCTTGTTGTAGGTTTGCAAGATGTGGTTCTTTTACACATATACATATGTCTATTCTTCCTGTGATCCTTGTGCCATGTACGTTATGAGAGAATGTTGAGTAGTCTTCTCTTGGTATTCTGTAGGTGTTTGGTGATTATATATTTCACCTGTGTCTGTATATGTCTGTTAACCCCAATATCCTAATGCATCCAATCCTCACACCTTTCCATTGGTGAACCATAAATTTGTTTAATGAATCTGTGATTGCCCTTCTCTGTGGAAGTATCTTCACTGGTATCAATTTTTATGTAACACCTATAAGTGATATCATATGATATGTGTCTTTCTTTTTCTGACTTACTACAAGTCATGTGATTACCTCTAGACTCATCTACGGTGCTGCACATGGCATTGTGTCCTTTTTTTTCCTTGGCTAATAATCCGTCTGTAAATGTACCAGTTCTTCTTTGTCCACACATCTGTTGATGGTCTTTTTGGTTGCTTCCATGTCTTGGCTATTGTAATGCTGTTGCAAGGCACATTTGCCTGCCTGTGTCTTTCCAATTCTGTCTTCTTAGGTTATAGGCCCAGGAGTGGGCCTGCTGGATCATATGGTAGCAAAATGTTTACTTGTCAAAGGCATCTCCATCCTGTTCTCATTAGTGGCTCTTACCAGGTTATGTCACACTTAAAGTTGACAGTATGCACTTGTCCACAACACCTTCAGCATTTATTGTTTGCATCAGTTTTGCTGATGTTTATTCTAACTAGTGTGAGCTGATACCTCTTTGTGGTTGGATTTGCATGCGTCTCATAATCCCTTGAAATTGAGCTTTCTGGCATGTCCTTTTTTTCTTCAAACTGTGAGTACAGCTTACCTCTTCAAATTGTTTTCGTGAAGTATGTGTGACATTTACAAATATTTTGGCCATTACCTCCCTCAAGACATTTGGAGGGCAGGTTTCATTTACAGCCCTCCAGTACTGGTGCATATGAAATGATCTTTAGCACAGGTTTTAAAGCTGCTGTTGCTGGTAACGCCCAGTGTGCAGCAGCATTTCACAATTCTATGAAATGTAATTAAACACACAATATGTATTTTTTTCTTTTAAATTTCCATTGTTACTTTTTTTTTTTTTTTTGCTGTACGCGGGCCTCTCACTGCTGTGGCCTCTCCCGTTGCGGAGCACAGGCTCCGCACACACAGGCTCCGCGGCCATGGCTCGCGGGCCCAGCCACTCCGCGGCATGTGGGATCTTCCGGGATCGGGGCACGAACCCGTGTCCCCTGCATCGGCAGGCAGACTCTCAACCACTGCGCCACCAGGGAAGCCCCATTGTTACTTTTTTAAAGTACAATTATAATTCAAGTTCTTAGTACGAAGTGAAATTTTAAAACATTAAAGTAAAATATTTTACTAGTTGCTTTCCTTACACATTGACTGAAACGACCAGCATAATGTGTAGATTTCTCACTTTATATATGTGTGGAACATTATGTTTCTCCCTGTAGAAAAACAGATTTAGCTCTCAAACTTTTTATAGGCTACATATCAGTCCCTAGAACAGAAGTACTCAGTATTTCAGATTGGACTTTTTAAGGGACTCAGGATACTTTGTGCTTTATTTTGTTGTTCTTCTACTTTGTTTTAACTCCAGAAAAATATATTTTTTAAATAGAAAATAAAAATTAAGCTAGGAGTAATGATTAGGATTTAGGGTACAGGTTAAGATTAGGGAACATGTTTGGTTACCAGTTTGGGTAGTGTTTAGTGCTACAGTAAGGGAATGGGTAGAGTTAGCAAACGGATATGCTTTACAGTAAAAGTAGGGGTACAAAAACGACTTAGGGTCAGGGTACAGCTTAGGAAATGGGTACAGTTTTGGATACACATTAGGTTATGACAACATGTTACAGTTAGGGTACATGTTATGGTATGGGTTAACGAAAGGGTAAGTTTTAGAGTACAGGTTAGGGTACAAAAACGGGATAGGCTTAGGGTACTGGTTAGCAAAAGAGTTAGGGATAGGGAACATGTATGGTTTAGGATACAGGTAAAGGTACAAAAATGGGTTAGAATGCGTTCTGGGGTATCCATACGTGTTAGTGTACGGGTTAGGTTTAGGGACAGTGAACAGGTAAGCTGTAGGGTACAAGATAGTGTAAGAAAACGGATTGTCAGCTACCATTAAATCAAGCATACCCACCTCTGTGCTTAGCGCCTGACAGGATGAGAATCAAAAACTCACAGGCAGGGCTTCAATGGTGGGGCAGTGGTTGAGAGTCCGCCTGCCCATGCAGGGGACACCAGTTCGTGCCACGGTCCAGGAAGATCGCACATGCTGCAGAGGGGCTGGTCCCATGAGCTATGGCTACAGGGCCTAAACGTCTGGAGCCTGTGCTCAGCATTAGGAGAGGCCACTGCAGTGAGAGGCCTGCATACCGCAAAAAACAAACAAACAAAATGACACAGGCTGGCAATCCTGCACTCCAGCAATATTTACCATAGCGAACAAGTAGAAGCTACCAAAATGTCCATCAACAGAGCAATGCACAAAGAAGAAGTGGTCCATGTACACAATGGAATATGACTCCAATAAAAAATATATATAAATTCAATTTATAAAACAAACATAAGTAAGGAGACATCAACTTTTGGGTATTTATCAGGGCATATTACACTCTAATTTATAACCGAGGAACACCACTGCCAGGAAGGTCTGTTTCCCTAGTTACCAGATTGGGAAAAGCAGAAATGCTGACGCCCTCTGGCCATTACCTGCAACAGCAGCTTTAAAACGTGTGCTGAGGGTCACTTCTTATGCACCAGTACTGGAGGTCTGTAAATGAAACCTGCCCTCCGAATGTCTTGAGGGAGGTAATGGCCAAAATATTTCTAAATGTCACACATATTTTATGAAAACAATTTGAAGAGGCAAGCTGTACTCACAGTTTGAAGAAAAAAAGGACATGCCAGAAAGCTCAATTTTAAGGGATTATGAGATGCATGCAAATCCAACCACAAAGAGGTAGCAGCTCACACTAGTTAGAATAAACACCAGCAAAACTGCTGCAAACAATAAATGCTGAAGGTGTTGTGGACAAGTGCATACTGTCAACTTTAAGTGTGACATAACCTGGTAAGAACCACTAATGAGGACAGAATGGAGGTGCCTCTATAAGGTAAACATTTTGCTACCATATGATCCAGCAGGCCCACTCCTGGGCCTATAACCTGAGAAAACAGAATTGGAAAGACACAGGCAGGCAAATGTGCCTTGCAACAGCATTACAATAGCCAAGACATGGAAGCAACCAAAAAGACCATCAACAGATGTGTGGACAAAGAAGAACTGGTACGTGTACAGACGGATTATTAGCCAAGGAAAAAAAAGGACACAATGCCATGTGCAGCACCGTAGATGAGTCTAGAGGTAATCACATGACTTGTAGTAAGTCAGAAAAAGAAAGACACATATCATATGATATCACTTATAGGTGTTACATAAAAATTGATACCAGTGAAGATACTTCCACAGAGAAGGGCAATCACAGATTCATTAAACAAACTTATGGTTCACCAATGGAAAGGTGTGAGGATTGGATGCATTAGGATATTGGCATTAACAGACATATACAAACACAGGTGAAATATATAATCTCCAAACACCTACAGAATACCAAGAGAAGACTACTCAACATTCTGTCATAACGTACATGGGACAAGGATCCCAGGAAGAATAGATATATGTGTAAAACAACCACACCTTGCACACTTACAACAAGCCTAACATTGTAATCAAACTTGCTGTGATAAAAAATTAAATTTAAAAAATGAACAAGAAGTAGTGAGACATAAACTTAAGGGGATTTTTTCTGATACATTCCATGATAATTACAACCTAGAACACGACTTCCATTGAGGCTCTTTTGCCCTAGTAACCACATTTGGTAAAGGAAAACCGCTGCCACCTTGTGGACGTTTCACACAACCGCAGCTTTAATCCTAGCGCTAATGGTCAGTTGATATTCAAAATAATGGCAGGCCTGTAAATCACACCTGCCCTGAAAACAAATACAGGGGTCGGATATCAGTCAATACATTCAAAAGACATCCAGATTTCAAAACGACAGTTTCAAAAGGCATATTTTATGCACATTTGTCTTCTCTTTTTCTTTTTTCTTTTTCGTTAAAAAAAACGGGAATGGAAAATGGCTGAACATCAGGAATTAATAGAGCCAGGAAACTCCAGTGTACCAATAAGTTCACCTCACAGCCGTCAGAATGATCATCAGCAAAAAAGTCTACAAAGAATAAATGCTGAAGAGGTTTTAGAGAACTGCGTACCCTTTAGCTGCTGGTGGGATGTAACCTGGTAACTGCCAGTAGTGAGAACAGAATGGAGGTGCATTTAAGGGTAAAAATGGATGTACCATGTGGTCTGGTAGGCCCACTCATGGGCCTTTCTCCTGAGTAGAGTAGGATCAAATAGACATACGCTGGCAATCCTGCACTGCAGCAACATGTACCATAGCCAAGACCTGGAAATACCAAAATGTCCATCAACAGAAAAATGCACCAAGAAGGAGTCGTCCATGTACACAATGGAATATTAGCCATGAAACAGCATGGAACAGTGCTGTTGGCACCACCATAGAAGGATCTAGAGATAATCACCCTACTTGAAATAAGAGAAAGTGAAAGACAGACATCGTATGACATCACTTATAGGTGTTACCTAAATATTTGTACCCATGAAATAATTTCCAAGAGAAGGACATGCATAGATTCATAAAACCAAATTATGTTTAACCAAATGGAAAGCTGTAAGGAATGTATGAAATAGGACATGGGGGTTAACAGACATGTACTAATACATATGAAATATATAATCACAAAATACCTATGGAATATGAAGAGAGGTCTATTGAACACTCTATAATAACATACATGGGAATGGATCCAAAGAGGAATAGACAGTTACATTGATAGGATGAACCAGAAACTGTTCACCTAGGAGAATCTACATTTTTATCAAATTTGCTCTGATAATTAATAAAAATTAAATTTAAAAACAAACAATTTAGGAGATATAAGCTATTGGGGGTTTGCACTTGCACATTCCACCCTAATTTGCAGCTTATTAACACAATTTCCAGAAAAGCTCTGTTGCCCAAAATCCCAGATTTGGAAATGTAGAAATGCTGCCGCCTTGTGGCCGTTTCCCACAAGAGCAGCTTTAAACCCACAGCTAATGGTCACTTAACATTCAAAAGGACTCAGGACTGTAAAGGACACCTGCCACAAATAATTGTGCACAGGTAGTGAATACCCCAAAAAATGCAAAAGTGGCAAATTTTTCAAGGAGATCGTGTGGAGGTGTAAGTTTTACTCACCTATTTTTTTTTCTATACGCGGGACTCTCACTGCTGTGGCCTCTTCCATTTCGGCGCACAGGCTCTGGACTTGCAGGCTCAGCGGCCATGGCTCACCAGCCTAGCTGCTCCGTGGCATGTGGGATCTTCCCGGACTGGGGCATGAACCCGTGTCCCCTGCATCGGCAGGCGGACTTTCAACCACTGCTCCACCAGGGGAGCCCACTCACTCATTTTTAAAAAGGAGGAAAATTGATAAAAGCACAGCATCAGGAATCATTAGACTCATGAAAATCTAACCTCCAAAAAGGTTTCAACTCACACTGGTCAAATACCATCAGCTAAATGTCTACAAACTATAAATGCTGAAGGGGTTTTAGAGAAGTGTGTCCCCTCTAGCTGCTGGTGAGATGTAAAGTGGTAACAGCCAAAAATGAGAACAGAAAGGAGCTGCGTTGAAAAGTAAAAATTGAGCCACCATTCCATTCAGCAGGTACACCGCTGAGCCTCTCACCTGAGAAGTCCAGAGTCGAGAAGGCACAGGCTTCAAGGCCTGCACCACAGGAATTTTCACAATAACCAAGACACGGAAGCAACTAAAATGTACATAACCAGATGAGTGGAAAAAGAAGAAGTGGTCCATGGACACAATGGAATATTAGTCATGGAAACAATGAAACACTCCTCTTTGAGGCACCATAGATGAGCCTAGAGACAATCACAGAACATGAGGTTAGTCGGAAAGCAAAAGACATATCCTATGATATTACTTATAGGCGTTATATAACAACTGACACAAATGAACATATTTCCACAGAAATAGACACACAGAGACTTATAAAAAAACTATGCTTAGGGCTTCCCTGATGGGGCAGTGTTTGTGAGTCCGCCTGCCGATGCAGGGGATACGGGTTCATGCCCCGGTCTGGGAAGATCCCACATGCCACGGAGCAGGTGGGCCCGTGAGCCATGACCACTGAGCCTGCATGACCGGAGCCTTTGCTCTGCAACGGAAGAGGCCACAACAGTGAGAGGCCCATGTACCACAAAAAAAAATCTATGCTTCTCTAAAAGTAAAAGTGGGGGTAATGGAAAGTTTACGATTAGGGTTACCATAAGTGTACAAATACCTATTAAATACATATATCATAAAGACCGATCATATAGCAAGGGAGGTCCATGGAACACTCTGCAATAATTTACACGGGAAGTGGCTCTGTACATGAATATATATATATATATATATATATATATATATATATATATATATATATATATATATATACATATTATGCACAAATGAACGAGATTGTATACACCTAGAACAAACAATATGCTAATCATTACACTGATTAAAAAAACTAAAACAATGAATACGAAGTAATGTGACACAATCTTATTGGGGTTTCACATGGCACATTCCATTTTAATTTACAACCTAGGAACAGGAATTCCAGAAAGGCTCTGCTGCCCTAGTAACCAGATTTGGGAATGGAAAAAGGCTACCGCCTTGTGGCCATTTCCCAAAACAGCAGATTTAAACACAGTGTTAATGGTCACTAAATATTCACACCCTTCACAGGCCTGTGAATGACACCTGCCTTCAAAAACAATCCTGGGTTTGAATATTGATAAAAAAATTCAAAAGAGGGCAAGCTTTCTACAAGACAATTTCAAGAGTTTAATTGTACTCTCCATTCTTTTCGGTTTATTTAACAGAAATTTTAAAAAGGCGTAGAAAATTGCTGAACACTAGGAATAATTAAACACATGAATATCCAAATTAAAAAAAAAACTATCAGCTCATACCAGTCAGAATGGCCATCAGCAAAAATTCTGCAAGCAATAAATGCTGAAGGGGTTTTGGAGAAATGCCTACCCTTGGTTCAACGTGGGACATGAGCCAATAATGTAAAGGTAAATACTGAGCTACCATTCAATCAAGCATACCCACTGCTGGGCCTATCGCCTGAGGGGATGAGAATCAAAAAGACACAGGCTGGGCTTCACTGGTGGCGCAGTGGTTGAGAGTCAGCCTGCCAATGCAGGAAACATGGGTTCATGCACGTTTTGGGAAGATCCCACATGCGGCGGAGCAGCTGGCCCCGTAAGCAATGACCAGGGGACCTGCACATCCGGAGCCTGTGCTCTGCAATGGGAGGGTCCACAGCAGTGAGAGGCACATGAACCACGCAAAAAAAAATAATAAAGACACAGGCTGGAAATCCTGCACTCCAGCAATATTTACCATAGCCAAAACTTGGAAGCTATGAAAATGTCCATCAACAGAGGAATGCACAAAGAAAAAGTGGTCCATGTACACAATGGAATATGACTCCAATAAAAAATATAAATTCAATTTATAAAACAAACATAAGTAAGGACACATCAGGTTTTGGGGTCTCATTCCACTCTAATAAATAACCGAGGATCACCACTGTCAGGATAGTCTGTTTCCGTAGTTACCAGATTGGGAAAAGCAGAAATGCTGACGCCCTCTGGCATTACCTGCAACAGCAGCTTTAAAACGTGTGCTGAGGGTCACTTCTTATGCACCAGTACTGGAGGTCTGTAAATGAAACCTGCCCTCCAAATGTCTTGAGGGAGGTAATGGCCAAAAGATTTCTAAATGTCACACATACTTCACGAAAACAATTTGAAGAGGTAAGCTGTACTCACAGTTTGAAGAAAAAAAGGACATGCCAGAAAGCTGAATTTCAAGTGATTATGAGACACATGCAAATCCAACCACAAAGTGGTATCAGCTCACATTAGTCAGAATAAACGTCAGCAAAAAAAATCTACAAACAATAAATGCTGAGGGTGTTGTGGAGAAGTGCATACCGTCAACTTTAAGTGTGACATAACCTGGTAAGAGCCAATAATGAGAACAGAATGGAGGTGCCTCTATAAGGTAAACATTTTGCTACCATATGATCCAGCAGGCCCACTCCTGGGCCTATAACCTAAGAAGACAGAATTGCAAAGACACAGGCAGGCAAATGTGCATTGCCGCAGCATTACAATAGCCATGACATGGAAGCAACCAAAAAGTCCATCAACAGATGAGTGGGCAAAGAAGAACTGGTACATGTGCAGACGGAATATTAGCCAAGGAAAAAAAGGACACAATGCCATGTGCAGCACCGTAGATGAGTCTAGAGGGAATCACATGACTTGTAGTAAGTCAGAAAAAGAAAGACACATATCATATGATATCACTTATAGGTGTTACATAAAAATTGATACCAGTGAAGATACTTCCACAGAGAAGGGCAATCACAGATTCATTAAACAAATTTATGGTTCACCAATGGAAAGGTGTGAGGATTGGATACGTTAGGATATTCGCATTAACAGACATATACAAACACAGGCGAAATATATAATCACCAAGACCTACGAAATACCAAGAGAAGACTACTCAACATTCTGTCATAAGGTACTTGGGAAAAGGATCCCAGGAAGAACAGACATATGTATATGTGTAAAAGAACCATATCTTGCACACCTACACCAAGCCAAACATTTTAATCAAACTTGCTGTGATATAAAAATAAAAATTAAATTTAAAGAAAGAACAAGAATACTGAGACAAACATAAGGGGCTTTCCCCTGGCACATTCCCTTCTAAATTACATCCTAGAACACTACTTCCACTGAGGCTCTGTTGCCCTAGTAACCAGATTCGGTAAAGGAGAACTGCTGCCACCTTGTGGCCGTTTCACACAACAGCAGCTTTAATCCCAGCGCTAATGGTCAGTGGATATTCAAAATAATTGCAGGCCTGTAAATGACACCTGCTCTGAAAACAAATCCTGGGGTCGTATATCGACCAAAAATTTCAAAAGACGTCCACATTTCAAAACGTCAGTTTCAAGAGATATATTTTATGCACATTTATGTTTTGCATCTTTTTCTTTCTTTCTTTTTTTGTTAAAACAACGGGAATGGAAAAAGGCAACCCTCAGAATGGGAGAAAATATTTGCAAACGAATCAGTGGACAAAGCTTAAATCTCCAATATATATAAACAGCTCATGCAGCTTAATATTAAAAAAACAAACAACCCAATACAAAAAGGGGTAGAACATCTAAATTGACCTTTCTTCAAAGAAGACATAGAGATGGCCAAGATGCACATGAAAAGCTGCTCAACATCATTAATTATTAGAGAACTGTAAATCCAAACTACAATGAGGTATCACCTCACACCTGTCAGAATGGGCATCATCAGAAAATCTACAAACAACAAATGCTGGGGAGGGTGTGGACAAAAGGAACCCTCTTCCACTATTGGTGGGAATGTAAATTGATACAGTCACTATGGAGAACAGTATGGAGGTCCCTTAAAAAACGAAAAATAGAATTACCATATGATCCAGCAATCCCACTTCTGGGCATATACCCAGAGAAAACCATAAATCAAAAAGACACATTCACCACAATGTTCATTGCAGCACTATTTACAATAGCCAGGTAATGGAAGCAACCTAAATGCCCACAGACAGAGGAATGGATAAAGATGTGGTACATATATAAAATGGAATATTACTCAGCCATAGAAAGGGATGAAACTGGATCATTTGTAGAGACGTCGATGGACCTAGAGACTGTCATACAGAGTGAAGTAAGTCAGAAAGAGAAAAACAAATATTGTATATTAATGCATATATGTGGAACCTAGAGAAATGGTACAGATGAACAGGTTTGCAGGGCAGAAATAGACACAGAGGTAGAGAACAAACCTATGGACATCAAGGAGGGGAAGCCATGGGGTGGTGGTGGTGGGATGAGTTGGGAGACTGAGATTGACCTGTATACATGTATATGTATAATATAGATAACTAATAATAACCTGCTGTATAAAAAATAAATAAAATAAAATTTCAAAAATTTTTAAAAGAAATAAAATTTAAAAATAAAACAGAAAAATGTTCTTCCCTTCACAAAGATGTATTTATATGAATGAATAATTTCCATGCTTATATCTATAAATACATTAAAGAGGAATAATATCTACCTTGAACCAAAAAAGAAAAAAAAACAGACACCGGCAGTTATACAGAGGAAAATCCTATCAGGGCACTTGCTCCAGTGGTCAACAATTCTGAACATCTGCCATGCAGCCAGCAGCCCCCTGCAAGGAGCGTCCTCATTGCAAAGCTGGGGGACCGTGCCGAGGCGTCTGAGAGTAAACGTGAGTTGAGCCCCAGGCCAGCTGCTGCTGAACTGTTCCCACCCTTCCCAGGTAAAACACCTGAATATGTACAAGGACTTGAAAGCCTAGAGGAAGGGCCCTGGAGCCACACCAGCGACAGCACGCAGGCCGACTTGGTGCCTGCAGTCCAGCCAGGATGGTCCTGGCCCCGGGCGCTCTTCTGGAAGCTTTCCATTTCCCTTCCTGAGATACCCCTCCTGTCCTGGCCCCCACTGCCTTTTTCCTTCCTCACCTCTGCCCGGGGAGCAATTCCAGCGATAGGTATGGGTGACACATCCTCTTGTTTAGCAGATGGCAGCCTGGCAACTCCTGCAGAAAGTCCAGCAGAGCCCCACTGACACCGGGCCTCCCACAAAGCTGTGGCCCCTCACTCACTCCCACCAGCACAGCCCCGAGACTGCTGACGGGGCAGAGAATATGGCGTCAGGCACAGCTGCACGGGCTCTTGCTGCCTGGAGCGGTGTTTATATTGACCTCAACCCAGGCACACCTGGGGAGGGCTGGCCAGCAGGGTCAGGCTGCCCAGGTCAGCCAATCCTCACCCCTCAGGGGCTCACATTGCCGAAAATGGACCTCGCTGAACCGACCACGTCCAAGGAACAGGTGTGGGCTCCTGAGAGTCACGATACACAAGGGGCTGTAGCTCCGGCTTGTTTTCTAATCATTTTATCTGGCCCATGAGTGGGAGACAACTTCAAGAAGACCCTCTCCTAATGAGAGGAACTCAGGAGTCAGGGAGAGGAGGGGTGATGGGTGGAGACAGAGGCTTGGTGCCCCGGCTGCAGTGGAAGTCTCTGGAAGACCAGGCAGAGTGAAGCCACACAGAGTGATGCCCAGGGTCACAGACCTGCCAGAGCTTCTGTTTGTTAGTTCAAGTCTGCTCTGAGGTGCTCTGTGTCAGCTCTGAGTGACAGGCGATCTGGTGTGTTCTGCAATGAGGGCTGTGTGCATGGTTCCTGTGTGCCCAGCCCTGCCGGGGTACCTGCCCAGGGGAGCTCCATATCCTGGGAAGGGCCTGACTATGAGAGCCACACGGGCTGCTGGGGAGATGCACAGGTGAGCATCATAACCTGGGAGTAGCCTGACCATGAGAGCCCAGTGGGCTGCTGGGGACATGCCCAGGTTAGGCCCATATCCTAGGAGGGGCCTGACTAAGAGAGCCATGTGCTGCTGGGTAGCTGCACAGGTGAGCTCCATAACCTGGGAGTGCCCTGACCATGAGAGCCCCGTTGGCTGCTGGGGACCTGACCCAGTGAGCTCCATATCCTGGAAGGGGTCTGACTACGAGAGCCCCATGTGCTGCTGGGTAGTTGCACAGGTGAACTCCGTAACCTGAGAGTGGCCTGACCACGAGAGCCCGGTGGGCGGCTGGGACCTGGTAAAGGATGTCAGGACAGTCAGTGAAGCCACCGAGGATATACATCCAGTCGTTCCTAATTCCTACACCCTGCTGGTCATTCTACCATCCACCAGGACATGGAACTCTGTATTAGAATTCAATGATGCCTTCTTCTGTATTCCATTGGTCCCAGAAAGGCTCTGCTGCCCTAGTAACCAGATTTGGGAATGGAGAAATGCTGCTGCCTTGTGGCCGTTTCACACAACCGCCACTTTAAACCCAGTGCTAAAGGTCACTAAATATTCACACTCATTGCAGGCCTGTAAATGACACCTGCCCTCAAAAACAATCCTGGGGTCGAAAATTGACCACAAAATTCAAAAGAGGGCAACCATCCAAGAAGACTATTTCAAGAGGTTAATTGTACTCTCCGTTTTTTTCTGTTTTTCTGTAGCAGAAATTTTAAAAGGTGTGCAAAAACGCTGAACATTAGGAATAATTAAAGATATGCAAATCCAAATTACAAAAACCTATCAGCTCACACCAGTCAGAATGGCCATCAGCAAAAATTCTGCAAGCAATAAATGCTGAAGGGGTTTCGGAGAAATGCCTACCCTTGGTTCAACGTGGGACATGAGCCAATAATATAAAGGTAAATACTGAGCTACCATTCAATCAAGCATACCCACTGCTGGGCCTATCGCCTGAGGGGATGAGAATCAAAAAGACACAGGCTGGGCTTCACTGGTGGCGCAGTGGTTGAGAGTCTGCCTGCCAATGCAGGAGACATGGGTTCATGCCCCGTTTCGGGAAGATCCCACATGCCACGGAGCTGCTGGTCCCGTGAGCTATGGCCGCTGGGCCTGCACATCTGGAGCCTGTGCTCTGCAATGGGAGGTTCCACTGCAGTGAGAGGCACACGTACGATGCAAAAAAAAAAAATAAAAAAACCCACAGGCTGGCAATCCTGCACTCCAGCAATATTTACCATAGCCAACACTTGGAAGCTATGAAAATGTCCATCTACAGAGGAATGCACAAAGAAAAAGTGGTCCATGTACACAATGGAATATGACTCCAATAAAAAAATATAAATTCAATTTATAAAACAAACATAAGTAAGGACACATCAGATTTTGGGGTCCCATTCCAATCTAATATATAACCGAGGAACACCACTGTGAGGATGGTCTGTTTCCGTAGTTACCAGATTGGGAAAAGCAGAAATGCTGACGCCCTCTGGCCATTACCTGCAACAGCAGCTTTAAAACGTGTGCTGAGGGTCACTTCTTATGCACCAGTACTGGAGGTCTGTAAATGAAACCTGCCCTCCAAATGTCTTGAGGGAGGTAATGGCCAAAAGATTTCTAAATGTCACACATACTTCACGAAAACAATTTGAAGAGTAAGCTGTACTCACAGTTTGAAGAAAAAAAGGACATGCCAGAAAGCTGAATTTCAAGTGATTATGAGACACATGCAACTCCAACCACAAAGTGGTATCAGCTCACATTAGTCAGAATAAACGTCAGCAAAAAAAATCTACAAACAATAAATCTGAGGGTGATGTGGAGAAGTGCATACCGTCAACCTTAAATGTGACATAACCTGGTAAGAGCCACTAATGAGAACAGAATGGAGGTGCCTCTATAAGGTAAACATTTTGCTACCATATGATCCAGCAGGCCCACTCCTGGGCCTATAACATAAGAAGACAGAATTGCAAAGACACAGGCAGGCAAATGTGCATTGCCACAGCATTACAATACCCATGACATGGAAGCAACCAAAAAGTCCATCAACAGATGAGTGGACAAAGAAGAACTGGTACATGTACAGACGGAATATTAGCCAAGGAAAAAAAGGACACAATGCCATGTGCAGCACCGTAGTTGAGTCTAGAGGTAATCACATCACTTGTAGTAAGTCAGAAAAAGAAAGACACATATCATATGATATCACTTATACGTGTTACATAAAAATTGATACCAGTGAAGATACTTCCACAGAGAAGGGCAATCACAGATTCATTAAACAAACTTATGGTTCACCAATGGAAAGGTGTGAGGATTGGATACGTTAGGATATTGGCATTAACAGACATATACAAACACAGGTGAAATATATAATCACCAAGACCTACGAAATACCAAGTGAAGACTACTCAACATTCTGTCATAAGGTACGTGGGAAAAGGATCCCAGGAAGAACAGACATATGTATATGTGTAAAAGAACCATATCTTGCACACCTACACCAAGCCAAACATTTTAATCAAACTTGCTGTGATATAAAAATAAAAATTAAATTTAAAGAAAGAACAAGAATACTGAGACAAACATAAGGGGCTTTCCCCTGGCACATTCCCTTCTAAATTACAACCTAGAACACGACTTCCACTGAGGCTCTGTTGCCCTAGTAACCAGATTCGGTAAAGGAGAACTGCTGCCACCTTGTGGCCGTTTCACACAACAGCAGCTTTAATCCCAGCGCTAATGGTCAGTGGATATTCAAAATAATTGCATGCCTGTAAATGACACCTGCTCTGAAAACAAATCCTGGGGTCGTATATCGACCAAAAATTTCAAAAGACGTCCACATTTCAAAACGTCAGTTTCAAGAGATATATTTTATGCACATTAGTGTTTTGCATCTTTTTCTTTCTTTCTTTTTTTGTTAAAACAATGGGAATGGAAAAAGGCAACCCTCAGAATGGGAGAAAATATTTGCAAACGAATCAGTGGACAAAGCTTTAATCTCCAATATATATAAACAGCTCATGCAGCTTAATATTAAAAAAACAAACAACCCAATACAAAAATGGGTAGAACATCTAAATTGACCTTTCTTCAAAGAAGACATAGAGATGGCCAAGATGCACATGAAAAGCTGCTCAACATCATTAATTATTAGAGAACTGTAAATCCAAACTACAATGAGGTATCACCTCACACCTGTTAGAATGGGCATCATCAGAAAATCTACAAACAACAAATGCTGGGGAGGGTGTGGACAAAAGGAACCCTCTTCCACTATTGGTGGGAATGTAAATTGATACAGTCACTATGGAGAACAGTATGGAGGTCCCTTAAAAAACGAAAAATAGAATTACCATATGATCCAGCAATCCCACTTCTGGGCATATACCCAGAGAAAACCATAAATCAAAAAGACACATTCACCACAATATTCATTGCAGCACTATTTACAATAGCCAGGTAATGGAAGCAACATAAATGCCCACAGACAGAGGAATGGATAAAGATGTGGTACATATATAAAATGGAATATTACTCAGCCATAGAAAGGGATGAAACTGGATCATTTGTAGAGACGTCGATGGACCTAGAGACTGTCATACAGAGTGAAGTAAGTCAGAAAGAGAAAAACAAATATTGTATATTAATGAATATATGTGGAACCTAGAGAAATGGTACAGATGAACAGGTTTGCAGGGCAGAAATAGACACAGAGGTAGAGAACAAACCTATGGACATCAAGGAGGGGAAGCCATGGGGTGGTGGTGGTGGGATGAGTTGGGAGACTGAGATTGACCTGTATACATGTATATGTATAATATAGATAACTAATAATAACCTGCTGTATAAAAAATAAATAAAATAAAATTTCAAAAATTTTTAAAAGAAATAAAGTTTAAAAATAAAACAGAAAAATGTTCTTCCTTTCACAAAGATGTATTTATATGAATGAATAATTTCCATACTTATATCTATAAATACATTAAAGAGGAATAAAATCTACCTTGAACCAAAAAAGAAAAAAAAATACAGACACCGCCAGTTATACAGAGGAAAATCCTATCAGGGCACTTGCTCCAGTGGTCAACAATTCTGAACATCTGCCATGCAGCCAGCAGCCCCCCGCAAGGAGCGTCCTCATTGCAAAGCTCGGGGACCATGCCGAGGCGTCTGTGAGTAAATGTGAGTTGAGTCCCAGGCCAGCTGCTGCTGAACTGTTCCCACCCTTCCCAGGTAAAACACCTGAATATGTACAAGGACTTGAAAGCCTAGAGGAAGGGCCCTGGAGCCACACCAGCGACAGCACGCAGGCCGACTTGGTGCCTGCAGTCCAGCCAGGATGGTCCTGGCCCCGGGCGCTCTTCTGGAAGCTTTCCATTTCCCTGCCTGAGATACCCCTCCTGTCCTGGCCCCCACTGCCTTTTTCCTTCCTCACCTCTGCCCGGGGAGCAATTCCAGCGATAGGTATGGGTGACACATCCTCTTCTTTAGCAGATGGCAGCCTGGCAACTCCTGCAGAAAGTCCAGCAGAGCCCCACTGACACCGGGCCTCCCACAAAGCTGTGGCCCCTCACTCACTCCCACCAGCACAGCCCCGAGACTGCTGACGGGGCAGAGAATATGGCGTCAGGCACAGCTGCAGGGGCTCTTGCTGCCTTGAGCGGTCTTTATATTGACCTCAACCCAGGCACACCTGGGGAGGGATGGCCGGCAGGGTCAGGGTGCCCAGGTCAGCCAATCCTCACACCTCAGGGGCTCACATTGCCGAAAATGGACCTCGCTGCACCGGCCACATCCAAGGAACAGGTGTGGGCTCCTGAGGGTCACAATACACAAGGGGCTGTAGCTCCGGCTTGTTTTCAAATCACTTTATCTGGCCCATGAGTGGGAGACCACTTCCAGAAGACCCTCTCCTAATGAGAGGAACTCAGGAGTCAGGGAGAGGAGGGGTGATGGGTGGAGACAGAGGCTTGGTGCCCCGGCTACAGTGGAAGTCTCTGGAATACCAGGCAGTGTGAAGCCACACAGAGTGATGCCCAGGTTCACAGACCTGCCAGAGCTTCTGTTTGTTACTTCAAGTCTGCTCTGAGGTGCTCTGTGTCAGCTCTGAGTTACAGGTGATCAGGGGTGCTCTGCAATGAGGGCTATGTGCATGGTTCCTGTGTGCCCTGCCCTGCCGGGGTACCTGCCCAGGGGAGCTCCGTATCCTGCGAAGGGCCTGACTATGAGAGCCACACGTGCTCCTGGGGAGATGCACAGGTGAGCTTCATAACCTGGGAGTGGCCTAACCATGAGAGCCCGGTGGGCTGCTGGCGACATGCCCAGGTTAGGCCCATATCCTAGGAGGGGCATGACTATGAGAGACCCATGTGCTGCTGGGTTGTTGCACAGGAGAGCTCCATAACTTGGGAGTGCCCTGACCATGAGAGCCCCGTTGGCTGCCGGGGACCTGCCCCAGTGAGCTCCATATCCTGGAAGGGGCCTGACTACAAGAGCCCCATGTGCTGCTGGGTAGTTGCGCAGGTGAACTCCGTAACCGGGGAGTGGCCTGACCACCAGAGTCCCGTGGCCGGCTAGGGACCTGGTAAAGGATGTCAGGACAGTCAGTGAAGCCACCGAGGATATACATCCAGTAGTTCCTAATTCCTACACCCTGCTGGTCATTCTACCATCCACCAGGACATGCTGTTTTGTATTAGAATTCAATGATGCCTTCTTCTGTATTCCATTGGTCCCAGAAAGGCTCTGCTGCCCTAGTAACCAGATTTGGGAATGGAGAAATGCTGCTGCCTTGTGACCGTTTCACACAACAGCAGCTTTAAACCCAGTGCTAATGGTCACTAAATATTCACACTCATTGCAGGCCTGTAAATGACACCTGCCCTCAAAAACAATCCTGGGGTCGAAAATTGACCACAAAATTCAAAAGAGGGCAACCATCCAAGAAAACAATTTCAAGAGGTTAATTGTACTCTCCGTTTTTTTCTGTTTTTCTGTAGCAGAAATTTTAAAAGGCATGGAAAAACGCTGAACATTAGGAATAATTAAAGATATGCAAATCCAAATTACAAAAACCTATCAGCTCACACCAGTCAGAATGGCCATCAGTAAAAATTCTGCAAGCAATAAATGCTGAAGGGGTTTTGGAGAAATGCCTACCCTTGGTTCAACGTGGGACATGAGCCAATAATGTAAAGGTAAATACTGAGCTACCATTCAATCAAGCATACCCACTGCTGGGCCTATCACCTGAGGGGATGAGAATCAAAAAGACACAGGCTGGGCTTCACTGGTGGCGCAGTGGTTGAGAGTCTGCCTGCCAATGCAGGAGACATGGGTTCATGCCCCGTTTCGGGAAGATCCCACATGTCACAGAGCGGCTGGTCCCGTGAGCTATGGCCGCTGGGCCTGCACATCCGGACCCAGTGCTCTGCAATGGGAGGGTCCACAGCAGTGAGAGGCACACATACAATGCAAAAAAATAAATAAATAAAGACACAGGCTGGCAATCATGCACTCCAGCAATATTTACCATAGCCAACTCTTGGAAGCTATGAAAATGTCCATCAACAGAGGAATGCACAAAGAAAAAGTGGTCCATGTACACAATGGAATATGACTCCAATAAAAAAATATAAATTCAATTTATAAAACAAACATAAGTAAGGACACATCAGGTTTTGGGGTCACATTCCACTCTAATATATAACCGAGGAACACCACTGTCAGGATGGTCTGTTTCCATAGTTACCAGATTGGGAAAAGCAGAAATGCTGACGCCCTCTGGCCATTACCTGCAACAGCAGCTTTAAAACGTGTGCTGAGGGTCACTTCTTATGCACCAGTACTGGAGGTCTGTAAATGAAACCTGCCCTCCAAATGTCTTGAGGGAGGTAATGGCCAAATATTTCTAAATGTCACACATACTTCACGAAAACAATTTGAAGAGGTAAGCTGTACTCACAGTTTGAAGAAAAAAAGGACATGCCAGAAAGCTGAATTTCAAGTGATTATGAGACACATGCAACTCCAACCACAAAGTGGTATCAGCTCACATTAGTCAGAATAAACGTCAGCAAAAAAAATCTACAAACAATAAATGCTGAGGGTGTTGTGGAGAAGTGCATACCGTCAACTTTAAGTGTGACATAACCTGGTAAGAACCACTAATGAGGACAGAATGGAGGTGCCTCTATAAGGTAAACATTTTGCTACCATATGATGCAGCAGGCCCACTCCTGGGCCTATAACCTAAGAAGACAGAATTGCAAAGACACATGCAGGCAAATGTGCATTGCCGCAGCATTACAATAGCCATTACATGGAAGCAACCAAAAAGTCCATCAACAGATGAGTGGACAAAGAAGAACTGGTACATGTACAGACGGAATATTAGCCAAGGAAAAAAAGGACACAATGCCATGTGCAGCACCGTAGATGAGTCTAGAGGTAATCACATGACTTGTAGTAAGTCAGAAAAAGAAAGAAACATATCATATGATATCACTTATAGGTGTTACATAAAAATTGATACCAGTGAAGATACTTCCACAGAGAAGGGCAATCACAGATTCCTTAAACAAACTTATGGTTCACCAATGGAAAGGTGTGAGGATTGGATACGTTAGGATATTGGCATTAACAGACATATACAAACACAGGTGAAATATATAATCACCAAGACCTACGAAATACCAAGAGAAGACTACTCAACATTCTGTCATAAGGTACGTGGGAAAAGGATCCCAGGAAGAACAGACATATGTATATGTGTAAAAGAACCATATCTTGCACACCTACACCAAGCCAAACATTTTAATCAAACTTGCTGTGATATAAAAATAAAAATTACATTTAAAGAAAGAACAAGAATACCGAGACAAACATAAGGGGCTTTCCCCTGGCACATTCCCTTCTAAATTACAACCTAGAACACGACTTCCATTGAGGCTCTGTTGCCCTAGTAACCAGATTTGGTAAAGGAGAACTGCTGCCACCTTGTGGCCGTTTCACACAACAGCAGCTTTAATCCCAGCGCTAATGGTCAGTGGATATTCAAAATAATTGCAGGCCTGTAAATGACACCTGCTCTGAAAACAAATCCTGGGGTCGTATATCGACCAAAAATTTCAAAAGACGTCCACATTTCAAAACGTCAGTTTCAAGAGATATATTTTATGCACATTTGTGTTTTGCATCTTTTTCTTTCTTTCTTTTTTTGTTAAAACAATGGGAATGGAAAAAGGCAACCCTCAGAATGGGAGAAAATATTTGCAAACGAATCAATGGACAAAGGTTTAATCTCCAATATATATAAACAGCTCATGCAGCTTAATATTAAAAGAACAAACAACCCAATACAAAAATGGGTAGAACATCTAAATTGACCTTCCTTCAGAGAAGACACAGAGATGGCCAAGATGCACATGAAAAGCTGCTCAACATCACTAATTATTAGAGAAATGCAAATCCAAACTACAATGAGGTATCACCTCACACCTGTTAGAATGGGCATCATCAGAAAATCTACAAACAACAAATGCTGGGGAGGGTGTGGACAAAAGGAACCCTCTTCCACTACTGGTGGTAATGTAAATTGATACAGTCACTATGGAGAACAGTATGGAGGTCCCTTAAAAAACGAAAAATAGAATTACCATATGATCCAGCAATCCCACTTCTGGGCATATACCCAGAGAAAACCATAAATCAAAAAGACACATTCACCACAATGTTCATTGCAGCACTATTTACAATAGCCAGGTAATGGAAGCAACCTAAATGCCCACAGACAGAGGAATGGATAAAGATGTGGTACATATATAAAATGGAATATTACTCAGCCATAGAAAGGGATGAAACTGGATCATTTGTAGAGACGTCGATGGACCTAGAGACTGTCATACAGAGTGAAGTAAGTCAGAAAGAGAAAAACAAATATTGTATATTAATGCATATATGTGGAACCTAGAGAAATGGTACATATGAACAGGTTTGCAGGGCAGAAATAGACACAGAGGTAGAGAACAAACCTATGGTCACCAAGTGTGGGAAGCCATGGGGTGGTGGTGGTGGGATGAGTTGGGAGACTGAGATTGACCTGTATACATGTATATGTATAATATAGATAACTAATAATAACCTGCTGTATAAAAAATAAATAAAATAAAATTTCAAAATTTTTTAAAGAAATAAAATTTAAAAATATAAAACAGAAAAATGTTCTTCCCTTCACAAAGATGTAATTATATGAATGAATAATTTCCATGCTTATATGTATAAATATATTAAAGAGGAATAAAATCTACCTTGAACCAAAAAAGAAAAAAAAAACAGACACCGCCAGTTATACAGAGGAAAATCCTATCAGGGTACTTGCTCCAGTGGTCAACCATTCTGAACCTCTGCCATGCAGCCAGCAGCCACCCACAAGGAGCGTCCTCATTGCAAAGGTGGGGGACCGTGCCGAGGCGTCTGTGAGTAAACGTGAGTTGAGCCCCAGGCCAGCTGCTGCTGAACTGTTCCCACCCTTCCCAGGTAAAACACCTGAATATGTACAAGGACTTGAAAGCCTAGAGGAAGGGCCCTGGAGCCACACCAGCGACAGCACGTAGGCCGTCTTGGTGCCTGCAGTCCAGCCAGGATGGTCCTGGCCCCGGGCGCTCTTCTGGAAGCTTTCCATTTCCCTGCCTGAGATACCCCTCCTGTCCCAGCCCCCACTGCTTTTTTCCTTCCTCACCTCTGCCCGGGGAGCAATTCCAGCGATAGGTATGGGTGACACATCCTCTTCTTTAGCAGATGGCAGCCTGGCAACTCCTGCAGAAAGTCCAGCAGAGCCCCACTGACACCGGGCCTCCCACAAAGCTGTGGCCCCTCACTCACTCCCACCAGCACAGCCCCGAGACTGCTGACGGGGCAGAGAATATGGCGTCAGGCACAGCTGCAGGGGCTCTTGCTGCCTGGAGCGGTGTTTATATTGACCTCAACCCAGGCACACCTGGGGAGGGCTGGCCGGCAGGGTCAGGCTGCCCAGGTCAGCCAATCCTCACCCCTCAGGGGCTCACATTGCCGAAAATGGACCTCGCTGAACCAACCACGTCCAAGGAACAGGTGTGGGCTCCTGAGAGTCACGATACACATGGGGCTGCAGCTCCGGCTTGTTTTCTAATCATTTTAACTGGCCCATGAGTGGGAGACAACTTCAAGAAGACCCTCTCCTAATGAGAGGAACTCAGGAGTCAGGGAGAGGAGGGGTGATGGGTGGAGACAGAGGCTTGGTGCCCCGGCTGCAGTGGAAGTCTCTGGAAGACCAGGCAGAGTGAAGCCACACAGAGTGATGCCCAGGGTCACAGACCTGTCAGACTTGCTGTTTGTTTGCTCAAGTCTGCTCTGAGGTGCTCTGTGTCAGCTCTGAGTGACAGGTGATCTGGGGTGCTCTGCAATGAGGGCTATGTGCATGGTTCCTGTGTGCCCAGCCCTGCCGGGGTACCTGCCCAGGGGAGCTCCGTATCCTGGGAAGGGCCTGACTATGAGAGCCCCATAGGCTGCTGGGGAGATGCACAGGTGAGCTCCATAACCTGGGAGTGGCCTGACCATGAGAGCCCGGTGGGCTGCTGGGGACATGCCCAGGTTAGGCCCATATCCTGGGAGGGGCCTGACTACGAGAGCCCCATGTGCTGCTGGGTAGTTGCACAGGTGAGCTCCATAACCTGGGAGTGCCCTGACCATGAGAGCCCCGTTGGCTGCTGGGGACCTGCCCCGGTGAGCTCCATATCCTGGGAGGGGCCTGACCACGAGAGCCCCATGGGCTGCTGGGTAGATGCACAGGTGAGCTCCATAAACTGGGAGTGGCCTGACCATGAGAGCCCTGTGGGCTGCTGGGGACATGCCCAGGTTAGGCCCATATCCTGGAAGGGGCCTGAATATGAGAGCCCCATGTGCTGCTGTGTAGTTGCGCAGGTGAACTCCGTAACCTGGGAGTGGCCTGACCACCAGAGCCCCGTGGGCGGCTGGGGACCTGTAAAGGATGTCAGGACAGTCAGTGAAGCCACCGAGGATATACATCCAGTAGTTCCTAATTCCTACACCCAGCTGGTCATTCTACCATCCACCAGGACATGGTATTCTGTAGTAGAATTGAATGATGCCTTCTTCTTTATTCCATTGATCCCAGCAAGGCTCTGCTGCCCTAGTAACCAGATTTGGGAATGGAGAAATGCTGCTGCCTTGTGGCCGTTTCACACAACAGCAGCTTTAAACCAAGTGCTAATGGTCACTAAATATTCACACTCATTGCAGGCCTGTAAATGACACCTGCCCTCAAAAACAATCCTGGGGTCGAAAATTGACCACAAAATTCAAAAGAGGGCAACCATCCAAGAAGACTATTTCAAGAGGTTAATTGTACTCTCCGTTTTTTTCTGTTTTTCTGTAGCAGAAATTTTAAAAGGCGTGGAAAAATGCTGAACATTAGGAATAATTAAAGATATGCAAATCCAAATTACAAAAACCTATCAGCTCACACCAGTCAGAATGGCCATCAGCAAAAATTCTGCAAACAATAAATGCTGAAGGGGTTTTGGAGAAATGCCTACCCTTGGTTCAACGTGGGACATGAGCCAATAATGTAAAGGTAAATACTGAGCTACCATTCAATCAAGCATACCCACTGCTGGGCCTATCGCCTGAGGGGATGAGAATCAAAAAGACACAGGCTGGGCTTCACTGGTGGCGCAGTGGTTGAGAGTCCGCCTGCCAATGCAGGAGACATGGGTTCATGCCCCGTTTCGGGAAGATCCCACATGCCACGGAGCGGCTGGTCCAGTGAGCTATGGCTGCTGGGCCTGCGCATCTGGACCCTGTGCTCTGCAATGGGAGTGTCCACAGCAGTGAGAGGCACACGTACCACGCAAAAAAAAAATAAAATAAAATAAAGACACAGGCTGGCAATCCTGCACTCCAGCAGTATTTACCATAGCCAACACTTGGAAGCTACGAAAATGTCCATCGACAGAGGAATGCACAAAGAAACAGTGGTCCATGTACACAATGGAATATGACTCCAATAAAAAATATAAATTCAATTTATAAAACAAACATAAGTAAGGACACATCAGGTTTTGGGGTCACATTCCACTCTAATATATAACCGAGGAACACCACTGTAAGGATGGTCTATTTCCGTAGTTACCAGATTGGGAAAAGCAGAAATGCTGACGCCCTCTGGCCATTACCTGCAACAGCAGCTTTAAAACGTGTGCTGAGGGTCACTTCTTATGCACCAGTACTGGATATCTGTAAATGAAACCTGCCCTCCAAATGTCTTGAGGGAGGTAATGGCCAAAATATTTCTAAATGTCACACATACTTCACGAAAACAATTTGAAGAGGTAAGCTGTACTCACAGTTTGAAGAAAAAAAGGACATGCCAGAAAGCTGAATTTCAAGTGATTATGAGACGCATGCAAATCCAACCACAAAGTGGTATCAGCTCACATTAGTCAGAATAAACATCAGCAAAAAAAGTCTACAAACTATAAATGCTGAGGGTGTTGTGGAGAAGTGCATACCATCAACTTTAAGTGTGACATAACCTGTTAAGAGCCACTAATGAGAACAGAATGGAGGTGCCTCTATAAGGTAAACATTTTGCTACAATATGATCCAGGAGTCCCACTCCTGGGCCTATAACCTAAGAAGACAGAATTGCAAAGACACAGGCAGGCAAATGTGCATTGCCGCAGCATTACAATAGCCATGACATGGAAGCAACCAAAAAGTCCATCAACAGATGAGCGGACAAAGAAGAACTGGTACATGTGCAGACGGAATATTAGCCAAGGAAAAAAAGGACACAATGCCATGTGCAGCACCGTAGATGAGTCTAGAGGTAATCACATGACTTGTAGTAAGTCAGAAAAAGAAAGACACATATCATATGATATCACTTATAGGTGTTACATAAAAATTGATACCAGTGAAGATACTTCCACAGAGAAGGGCAATCACAGATTCATTAAACAAACTTATGGTTCACCAATGGAAAGGTGTGAGGATTGGATACATTATGATATTGGCGTTTACAGACATATACAAACACAGGCGAAATATATAATAACCAAGACCTATGAAATACCAAGAGAAGACTACTCAACATTCTGTCATAAGGTACGTGGGAAAAGGATCCCAGGAAGAACAGACATATGTATATGTGTAAAAGAACCATATCTTGCACACCTACACCAAGCCAAACATTTTAATCAAACTTGCTGTGATATAAAAATAAAAATTAAATTTAAAGAAAGAATAAGAATACTGAGACAGGAGACTTCCGGGTAAGATGGCGGAAGATTAAGACGCGGAGATCACCTTCCTCCCCACAGATACACCAGAAATACAGCTATACGTGGAACAACTCCTACAGAACACCTACTGAACGCTCGCAGAAAACCCCAGACCTCCCAAAATGCAAGAAACTCCCCACATATCTGTGTAGGGCAAAGCGGAGAGATTACCGCACAGAGGAGTGGTGCCGAGCGGCACTCACCAGCCTGAGAGGCTTGTCTGCTCCCCCGCCGGGGTGGGCGGCGCTGGAGCTGAGGCTCGGGCTTCGGTCAGAGCGCAGCGAGAGGACTGGGGCTGGCGGCGAGAACTCAGCCTGAAGGGGGCTAATGTGCCACAGCTAGCCGGGAGGGAGTCCGGGAAAACTCTGGAGCTGCCGAAGAGGCAGGAGACTTTTTCTTCCCTCTTGGTTTCCTGGTGCGCGAGGAGAGGGGATTAAGAGCGCCGCGTAAAGGAGCTCCAGAGACGGGCGCGAGTCGCGGCTGAAAGCGCGGAGCCCAGAGACGGGCGAGGGACGCTGGGGCTGCTGCTGCTGCCGCCAAGAAACCTGTGTGCGAGCGCAGGTCACTGTCCACACCGCCCTTCCGGGAGCCTGTGCAGCCTGCCACTGCCGGGGTCCCGGGATCCAGGGGCGGCTTCCCTGAGAGAACGCACGGCGCGCCTCGGGCTGGTGCAACGTCACGCTGACCTCTGCCGCTGCAGGCTCGCCCCGCACTCCGTGCCCCTCCTTCCCTCCGGGCCTGAGTGAGCCAGAGCCCCCGTAGAGGCTGCTCCTTTAACCCTGTCCTGTCTGAGCGAAGAACAGACGCCCTCCGGCGACCTACACGCAGAGGCGGGGCCAAATCCAAAGCTGAGACCCAGGAGCTGTGAGAACAAAGAAGAGAAAGGGAAACCTCTCCCAGCAGCCTCAGTAGCAGCGGATTAAAGCTCCACAATCAACTTGATGTACCCTGCATCTGTGGAATACATGAATAGACAACAAATCATCCCAAATTGAGGAGCCAGGAGTCAGTGCTGTGCCTCTGAGGTGGGAGAGCCAGCTTCAGGACACTGGTCCACAAGAGACCTCCCAGCTCCACATAATATCAAACGGCGAAAATCTTCCAGAGATCTCCATCTCAACACCAGCACCCAGCTTCACTCAACGACCAGCAAGCTACAGTGCTGGACACCCTATGGCAAACAACTAGCAAGATAGGAACACAACGCCACGCATTAGCAGAGAGGTGGCCTAAAATCATAAAAAGTCCGCAGACACCCCAAAACACACCACCAGACGTGGACCTGCCCACCAGAAAGACAAGATCCAGCCTCATCCACCAAAACACAGGCAGTACTCCCCTCCACCAAGAAGCCTACACAACCCACTAAACCAACCTTAGCCACTGGGGACAGACACCAAAAACAACGGGAACTACGAACCTGCAGCCTGCAAAAAGGAGACCCCAAACACAGTAAGATAAGCAAAATGAGAAGACAGAAAAACACACAGCAGGAGAAGGAGCAAGATAAAAACCCACCAGACGTAACAAATGAAGAGGAAATAGGCAGTCTACCTGAAAAAGAATTCAGAATAATGATGGTAAAGATGATCCAAAATCTTGGAAATAGAATAGACAAAATGCAAGAAACAGTTAACAAGGACCTAGAAGAACTAAAGATGAATCAAGCATCGATTAAAAACACAATAAATGAAATAAAAAATACTCTAGATGGGATCAATAGCAGAATAACTGAGGCAGAAGAACGGATAAATGAGGTGGAAGATAAAATAGTGGAAATAACTGCTGCAGAGCAAAATAAAGAAAAAAGAATTAAAAGAACAGAGGACAGTCTCAGAGACCTCTGGGACAATATTAAACGCACCAACATTCGAATTATAGGGGTTCCAGAAGAAGAAGAGAAAAAGAAAGGGACTGAGAAAATATTTGAAGAGATTATAGTTGAAAACTTCCCTAATATGGGAAAGGAAATAGTTAATCAAGTCCAGGAGGCACAGAGAGTCCCATACAGAATAAATCCAAGGAGAAATACACCAAGACACATATTAATCAAACTGTCAAAAATTAAACACAAAGAAATCATATTAAAAGCAGCAAGGCAAAAACAACAAATAACACACAAGGGAATCCCCATCAGAATAACAGCTGATCTCTCAGCAGAAACTCTACAAGCCAGAAGGGAGTGGCAGGACATAATTAAAGTGATGAAGGAGAAAAACCTGCAACCAAGATTACTCTACCCAGCAAGGATCTCATTCAGATTTGATGGAGAAATTAAAACGTTTACAGACAAGCAAAAGCTGAGAGAGTTCAGCACCACCAAACCAGCTTTACAACAAATGCTAAAGGAACTTCTCTAGGCAAGAAACACAACAGAAGGAAAAGAACTACAATAACGAACCCAAAACAATTAAGAAAATGGGAATAGGAACATACATATCAATAATTACCTTAAATGTAAATGGACTAAATGCTCCCACCAAAAGACACAGACTGGCTGAATGCATACAAAAACAAGACCCATATATATGCTGTCTACAAGAGACCCACTTCAGACCTAGAGACACATACAGACTGAAAGTAAGGGGATGGAAAAAGATATTCCATGCAAATGGAAACCAAAAGAAAGCTGGAGTAGCAATTCTCATATCAGACAAAATAGACTTTAAAATAAAGACTACTAGAAGAGACAAAGAAGGACACTACATAATGATCAAGGGATCGATCCAAGAAGAAGATATAACAATTATAAATATTTATGCACCAAACATAGGAGCACCCCAATACATAAGGGAAATATTAACAGCCATAAAAGGAGAAATCGACAGTAACACAATCATAGTAGGGGACTTTAACACCCCACTTTCACCAATGGACAGGTCATCCAGAATGAAAATAAATAAGGAAACACAGGCTTTAAATGATACATTAAACAAGATGGACTTAATTGATATTTATAGGACATTCCATCCAAAAACAACAGAATACACATTTTTCTCAAGTGCTCATGGATCATTCTCCAGGATAGATCATATCTTGGGTCACAAATTAAGCCTTGGTAAATTTAAGAAAATTGAAATTGTATCAAGAATCTTTTCCGACCACAATGCTATGAGACTAGATATCAATTACAGGAAAAGAGCTGTAAAACATACAAACACATGGAGGCTAAACAATACACTACTTAATAACGAAGTGATCACTGAAGAAATCAAAGCAGAAATTAAAAAATACCTAGAAACAAATGACAATGGAGACACGACGACCCAAAACCTATGGGATGCAGCAAAAGCAGTTCTAAGAGGGAAGTTTATGGCAATACAATCCCACCTTAAGAAACAGGAAACATCTCGAATAAACAACCTAACCTTGCACCTAAAGCAATTAGAGAAAGAAGAACAAAAACATCCCAAAGTTAGCAGAAGGAAAGAAATCATAAAAATCAGATCAGAAATAAATGAAAAAGAAATGAAGGAAACGATAGCAAAGATCAATAAAACTAAAAGCTGGTTCTTTGAGAAGATAAACAAAATTGATAAACCATTAGCCAGACTCATCAAGAAAAAAAGGGAGAAGACTCAAATCAATAGAATTAGAAATGAAAAAGGAGAAGTAACAACTGACACTGCAGAAATACAAAAGATCATGAGAGATTACTATAAGCAACTCTATGCCAATAAAATGGACAACCTGGAAGAAATGGACAAATTCTTAGAAATGCACAACCTGCCAAGACTGAATCAGGAAGAAATAGAAAATATGAACAGACCAATCACAAGCACTGAAATTGAAACTGTGATAAAAAATCTTCCGAAAACAAAAGCCCAGGACCAGATGGCTTCACAGGGGAATTCTATCAAGCATTTAGAGAAGAGCTAACACCTATCCTTCTCAAACTCTTCGAAAATATAGCAGAGGGAGGAACACTCCCAAACTCATTCTATGAGGCCACCATCACCTTGATACCAAAACCAGACAAGGATGTCACAAAGAAAGAAAACTACAGGCCAATATCACTGATGAACATAGATGCAAAAATCCTCAACAAAATACTAGCAAACAGAATCCAACAGCACATTAAAAGGATCATACACCATGATCAAGTGGGGTTTATTCCAGGAATGCAAGGATTCTTCAATATATGCAAATCAATCAACGTGATACACCATATTAACAAACTGAAGGAGAAAAACCATATGATCATCTCAAAGGATGCAGAGAAAGCTTTCGACAAAATTCAACACTGATTTATGATAAAAACCCTGCAGAAAGTAGGCATAGAGGGAACTTTCCTCAACATAATAAAGGCCATATATGACAAACCCACAGCCAGCATCGTCCTCAATGGTGAAAAACTGAAACCATTTCCACTAAGATCAGGAACAAGACAAGGTTGCCCACTCTCACCACTCTTATACAATATAGTTTTGGAAGTTTTAGCCACAGCAATCATAGAAGAAAAGGAAATAAAAGGAATCCAAATGGGAAAAGAAGAAGTAAAGCTGTCACTGTTTGCAGATGACATGATACTATACATAGAGAATCCTAAAGATGCTACCAGAAAACTACTAGAGCTAATCAATGAATTTGGTAAAGTTGCAGGATACAAAATTAATGCACAGAAATCTCTGGCATTCCTATATACTAATGATGAAAAATCTGAAAGTGAAATCAAGGAAACACTCCCATTTACCATTGCAACAAAAAGAATAAAATATCTAGGAATAAACCTACCTAAGGAGACAAAAGACCTGTATGCAGAAAATTATAAGACACTGATGAAAGAAATTAAAGATGATACAAATAGATGGAGAGATGTACCATGTTCTTGGATTGGAAGAATCAACATTGTGAAAATGACTGTACTACCCAAAGCAATCTACAGATTCAATGCAATCCCTATCAAACTACCAATGGCATTTTTCACAGAACTAGAACAAAAAATTTCACAATTTGTATGGAAACACAAAAGACCCCGAATAGCCAAAGCAATCTTGAGAACGAAAAATGGAGCTGGAGGAATCAGGCTCCCTGACTTCAGACTATACTACAAAGCTACAGTAATCAAGACAATATGGTACTGGCACAAAAACAGAAATATAGTCAATGGAACAGGATAGAAAGCCCAGAGATAAACCCACGGACATATAGTCACCTTATCTTTGATAAAGGAGGCAGGAATGTACAGTGGAGAAAGGACAGTCTCTTCAATAAGTGGTGCTGGGAAAACTTGACAGGGACATGTAAAAGTATGAGATTAGATCACTCCCTAACACCATACACAAAAATAAGCTCAAAATGGATTAAAGACATAAATGTAAGGCCAGACACTATCAAACTCCTAGAGGAAAACATAGGCAGAACACTCTATGACATAAATCACAGCAAGATCTTTTTTGACCCACCTCCTAGAGAAATGGAAATAAAGACAAAAATAAACACATGGGACCTAATGAAACTTCAAAGCTTTTGCACAGCAAAGGAAATCATAAACAAGACCAAAAGACAACCCTCAGAATGGGAGAAAATATTTGCAAATGAAGCAACTGACAAAGGATTAATCTCCAAAATTTATAAGCAGCTCATGCATCTCAATAGCAAAAAAACAAACAACCCAATCCAAAAATGGGCAGAAGACCTAAATAGACATTTCTCCACAGAAGATATACAGACTGCCAACAAACACATGAAAGGATGCTCAACATCTTTACTCATTAGAGAAATGCAAATCAAAACTACAATGAGATATCATCTCACACCAGTCAGAATGGCCATCATCAAAAAATCTAGAAACAATAAATGCTGGAGAGGGTGTGGAAAAAAGGGAACACTCTTGCACTGCTGGTGGGAATGTGAATTGGTACAGCCACTATGGAGAACGGTATGGAGGTTCCTTAAAAAACTACAAATAGAACTACCATATGACCCAGCAATCCCACTACTAGGCATATACCCTGAGAAATCCATAATTCAAAAAGAGACATGTACCAAAATGTTCATAGCAGCCCTATTTACAATAGCCCGGAGATGGAAACAACCTAAGTGTCCATCATCGGATGAATGTGTAAAGAAGATGTGGCACATATAAACAATGGAATATTACTCAGCCATAAAAAGAAATGAAATTGAGCTATTTGTAATGAGGTGGATGGACCTAGAGTCTGTCATACAGAGTGAAGTAAGTCAGAAAGAGAAAGACAAATACTGTATGCTGACACATATATATGGAATTTAAGAAAAAAAATGTCATGAAGAACATAGGGGTAAGACAGGAATAAAGACACAGACCTACTAGAGCATGGACTTGAGGATATGGGGAGGGGGAAGGGTAAGCTGTGACAAAGTGAAAGAGCGGATTGGACATATATACACTACCAAACGTAAGGTAGATAGCCAGTGCGAAGCAGCTGCATAGCACAGGGAGATCAGCTCGGTTCTTTGTGACCGCCTGGAGGGGTGGGATAGGGAGGGTGGGAGGGAGACGCAAAAGGGAGGGGATATGGGAACATATGTATATGTATAACTGATTAAATTTGTAAAATAAAAAAAAACATTTCTTAGAGAAAACAGTTAAATTAAATTAACTTTAACACTTAAAAAAAAAAAAGAATACTGAGACAAACATAAGGTGCTTTCTCCTGGCACATTCCCTTCTAAATTACAACCTAGAACACGACTTCCATTGAGGCTCTGTTGCCCTAGTAACCAGATTCGGTAAAGGAGAACTGCTGCCACCTTGTGGCCGTTTCACACAACAGCAGCTTTAATTCCAGCGCTAATGGTCAGTGGATATTCAAAATAATTGCAGGCCTGTAAATGACACCTGCTCTGAAAACAAATCCTGGGGTCGTATATCGACCAAAAATTTCAAAAGACGTCCACATTTCAAAACGACAGTTTCAAGAGACATATTTTATGCACATTTGTGTTCTGCTTCTTTTTCTTTCTTTCTTTTTTTGTTAAAACAATGGGAATGGAAAAAGGCAACCCTCAGAATGGGAGAAACTATTTGCAAACGAATCAGTGGACAAAGCTTTAATCTCCAATATATATAAACAGCTCATGCAGCTTAATATTAAAAAAACAAACAACCCAATACAAAAATGGGTAGAACATCTAAATTGACCTTTCTTCAAAGAAGACATAGAGATGGCCAAGATGCACATGAAAAGCTGCTCAACATCATTAATTATTAGAGAACTGTAAATCCAAACTACAATGAGGTATCACCTCACACCTGTTAGAATGGGCATCATCAGAAAATCTACAAACAACAAATGCTGGGGAGGGTGTGGACAAAAGGAACCCTCTTCCACTATTGGTGGGAATGTAAATTGATACAGTCACTATGGAGAACAGTATGGAGGTCCCTTAAAAAACGAAAAATAGAATTACCATATGATCCAGCAATCCCATTTCTGGGCATATACCCAGAGAAAACCATAAATCAAAAAGACACATTCACCACAATGTTCATTGCAGCACTATTTACAATAGCCAGGTAATGGAAGCAACCTAAATGCCCACAGACAGAGGAATGGATAAAGATGTGGTACATATATAAAATGGAATATTACTCAGCCATAGAAAGGGATGAAACTGGATCATTTGTAGAGACGTCGATGGACCTAGAGACTGTCATACAGAGTGAAGTAAGTCAGAAAGAGAAAAACAAATATTGTATATTAATGCATATATGTGGAACCTAGAGAAATGGTACAGATGAACAGGTTTGCAGGGCAGAAATAGAGACACAGAGGTAGAGAACAAACCTATGGACATCAAGGTGGGGAAGCCATGGGGTGGTGGTGGTGGGATGAGTTGGGAGACTGAGATTGACCTGTATACATGTATATGTATAATATAGATAACTAATAATAACCTGCTGTATAAAAAATAAATAAAATAATATTTCAAAAATTTTTTAAAGAAATAAAATTTAAAAATATAAAAGAGAAAAATGTTCTTCCCTTCACAAAGATGTAATTATATGAATGAATAATTTCCATGCTTATATCTATAAATACATTAAAGAGGAATAAAATCTACCTTGAAGCAAAAAAGAAAAAAAAAAAACAGACACCGCCAGTTATACAGAGGAAAATCCTATCAGGGCACTTGCTCCAGTGGTCAACAATTCTGAACATCTGCCATGCAGCCAGCAGCCCCCCACAAGGAGCGTCCTCATTGCAAAGCTGGGGGACCGTGCCGAGGCGTCTGTGAGTAAACGTGAGTTGAGCCCCAGGCCAGCTGCTGCTGAACTGTTCCCACCCTTCCCAGGTAAAACACCTGAATATGTACAAGGACTTGAAAGCCTAGAGGAAGGGCCCTGGAGCCACACCAGCGACAGCACGCAGGCCGACTTGGTGCCTGCAGTCCAGCCAGGATGGTCCTGACCCCGGGCGCTCTTCTGGAAGCTTTCCATTTCCCTGCCTGAGATACCCCTCCTGTCCTGGCCCCCACTGCCTTTTTCCTTCCTCACCTCTGCCCGGGGAGCAATTCCAGCGATAGGTATGGGTGACACATCCTCTTCTTTAGCAGATGGCAGCCTGGCAACTCCTGCAGAAAGTCCAGCAGAGCCCCACTGACACCGGGCCTCCCACAAAGCTGTGGCCCCTCACTCACTCCCACCAGCACAGCCCCGAGACTGCTGACGGGGCAGAGAATATGGCGTCAGGCACAGCTGCACGGGCTCTTGCTGCCTGGAGCGGTGTTTATATTGACCTCAACCCAGGCACACCTGGGGAGGGCTAGCCAGCAGGGTCAGGCTGCCCAGGTCAGCCAATCCTCACCCCTCAGGGGCTCACAGTGCCGAAAATGGACTTCGCTGAACCGACCACGTCCAAGGAACAGGTGTGGGCTCCTGAGAGTCACGATACACAGGGGCTGTAGCTCCGCCTTGTTTTCTAATCATTTTATCTGGCCCATGAGTGGGAGACAACTTCAAGAAGACCCTCTCCTAATGAGAGGAACTCAGGAGTCAGGGAGAGGAGGGGTGATGGGTGGAGACAGAGGCTTGGTGCCCCGGCTGCAGTGGAAGTCTCTGGAAGACCAGGCAGAGTAAAGCCACACAGAGTGATGCCCAGGGTCACAGACCTGTCAGAGTTGCTGTTTGTTAGCTCAAGTCTGCTCTGAGGTGCTCTGTGTCAGCTCTGAGTGACAGGCGATCTGGGGAGCTCTGCAATGAGGGCTATGTGCATGGTTCCTGTGTGCCCAGCCCTGCCGGTGTACCTGCCCAGGGGAGCTCCGTATCCTGGGAAGGGCCTGACTATGAGAGCCCCATAGGCTGCTGGGGAGATGCACAGGTGAGCTCCATAACCTGGGAGTGCCCTGACCATGAGAGCCCCGTTGGCTGCTGGGGACCTGCCCCGGTGAGCTCCATATCCTGGGAGGGGCCTGACCACGAGAGTCCCATGGGCTGCTGGGTAGATGCACAGGTGAGCTCCATAAACTGGGAGTGGCCTGACCATGAGAGCCCCGTGGGCTGCTGGGGACATGCCCAGGTTAAGCCCATATCCTGGAAGGGGCCTGACTACGAGAGCCCCATGTGCTGCTGGGTAGTTGCGCAGGTGAACTGCGTAACCTGGGAGTGGCCTGACCACCAGAGCCCCGTGGGCGGCTGGGGACCTGGTAAAGGATGTCAGGACAGTCAGTGAAGCCACCGAGGATATACATCCAGTAGTTCCTAATTCCTACACCCTGCTGGTCATTCTACCATCCACCAGGACATGGTATTCTGTAGTAGAATTCAATGATGCCTTCTTCTGTATTCCATTGGTCCCAGAAAGGCTCTGCTGCCCTAGTAACCAGATTTGGGAATGGAGAAATGCTGCTGCCTTGTGGCCGTTTCACACAACAGCAGCTTTAAACCCAGTGCTAATGGTCACTACATATTCACACTCATTGCAGGCCTGTAAATGACACGTGCCCTCAAAAACAATCCTGGGGTCGAAAATGGACCACAAAATTCAAAAGAGGGCAACCATCCAAGAAGACAATTTCAAGAGGTTAATTGTACTCTCCGTTTTTTTCTGTTTTTCTGTAGCAGAAATTTTAAAAGGCATGGAAAAATGCTGAACATTAGGAATAATTAAAGATATGCAAATCCAAATTACAAACACCTATCAGCTCACACCAGTCAGAATGGCCATCAGCAAAAATTCTGCAAACAATAAATGCTGAAGGGGTTTTGGAGAAATGCCTAACCTTGGTTCAACATGGGACATGAGCCAATAATGTAAAGGTAAATACTGAGCTACCATTCAATCAAGCATACCCACTGCTGGGCCTATCGCCTGAGGGGATGAGAATCAAAAAGACACAGCCTGGGATTCACTGGTGGCGCAGTGGTTGAGAGTCCGCCTGCCAATGCAGGAGACATGGGTTCATGCCCCGTTTCGGGAAGATCCCACATGCCGCGGAGCGGCTAGTCCCATGAGCCATGGCTGCTGGGCCTGCGCATCCGGAGCCTGTGCTCTGCAATGGGAGTGTCCACAGCAGTGAGAGGCACACGTACCACGCAAAAAAAATAAAAAATAAAATAAAGACACAGGCTGGCAATCCTGCACTCCAGCAGTATTTACCATAGCCAACACTTGGAAGCTACGAAAATGTCCACCGACAGAGGAATGCACAAAGAAACAGTGGTCCATGTACACAATGGAATATGACTCCAATAAAAAATATAAATTCAATTTATAAAACAAACATAAGTAAGGACACATCAGGTTTTGGGGTCACATTCCACTCTAATATATAACCGAGGAACACCACTGTCAGGATGGTCTGTTTCCATACTTACCAGATTGGGAAAAGCAGAAATGCTGACGCCCTCTGGCCATTACCTGCAACAGCAGCTTTAAAACGTGTGCTGAGGGTCACTTCTTATGCACCAGTACTGGAGGTCTGTAAATGAAACCTGCCCTCCAAATGTCTTGAGGGAGGTAATGGCCAAAATATTTCTAAATGTCACACATACTCCACGAAAACAGTTTGAAGAGGTAAGCTGTACTCACAGTTTGAAGAAAAAAAGGACATGCCAGAAAGCTGAATTTCAAGTGATTATGAGACGCATGCAAATCCAACCACAAAGTGGTATCAGCTCACATTAGTCAGAATAAACATCAGCAAAAAAAAAAATCTACAAACAATAAATGCTGAGGGTGTTGTGGAGAAGTGCATACCGTCAACTTTAAGTGTGACATAACCTGGTAAGAGCCACTAATGAGGACAGAATGGAGGTGCCTCTATAAGTAAACATTTTGCTACCATATGATCCAGCCGGCCCACTCCTGGGCCTATAACCTAAGAAGACAGAATTGCAAAGACACAGGCAGGCAAATGTGCATTGCTGCAGCATTACAATAGCCATGACATGGAAGCAACCAAAAAGTCCATCAACAGATGAGTGGGCAAAGAAGAACTGGTACATGTGCAGACGGAATATTAGCCAAGGAAAAAAAGGACACAATGCCATGTGCAGCACCGTAGATGAGTCTAGAGGGAATCACATGACTTGTAGTAAGTCAGAAAAAGAAAGACACATATCATATGATATCACTTATAGGTGTTACATAAAAATTGATACCAGTGAAGATACTTCCACAGAGAAGGGCAATCACAGATTCATTAAACAAACTTATGGTTCACCAATGGAAAGGTGTGAGGATTGGATGCATTAGGATATTGGCGTTAACAGACATATACAAACACAGGCGAAATATATAATCACCAAGACCTACGAAATACCAAGAGAAGACTACTCAACATTCTGTCATAAGGTACGTGGGAAAAGGATCCCAGGAAGAACAGACATATGTATATGTGTAAAAGAACCATATCTTGCACACCTACACCAAGCCAAACATTTTAATCAAACTTGCTGTGATATAAAAATAAAAATTAAATTTAAAGAAAGAACAAGAATAGTGAGACAAACATAAGGGGCTTTCTCCTGGCACATCCCCTTCTAAATTACAACCTAGAACACGACTTCCATTGAGGCTCTGTTGCCCTAGTAACCAGATTCGGTAAGGAGAACTGCTGCCACCTTGTGGCCGTTTCACACAACAGCAGCTTTAATCCCAGTGCTAATGGTCAGTGGATATTCAAAATAATTGCAGGCCTGTAAATGACACCTGCTCTGAAAACAAATCCTGGGGTCGTATATCGACCAAAAATTTCAAAAGACGTCCACATTTCAAAACGACAGTTTCAAGAGACATATTTTATGCACATTTGTGTTCTGCTTCTTTTTCTTTCTTTCTTTTTTTGTTAAAACAACGGGAATGGAAAAAGGCAACCCTCAGAATGGGAGAAAATATTTGCAAACGAATCAGTGGACAAAGCTTTAATCTCCAATATATATAAACAGCTCATGCAGCTTAATATTAAAAAAACAAACAACCCAATACAAAAATGGGTAGAACATCTAAATTGACCTTTCTTCAAAGAAGACATAGAGATGGCCAAGATGCACATGAAAAGCTGCTCAACATCATTAATTATTAGAGAACTGTAAATCCAAACTACAATGAGGTATCACCTCACACCTGTTAGAATGGGCATCATCAGAAAATCTACAAACAACAAATGCTGGGGAGGGTGTGGACAAAAGGAACCCTCTTCCACTATTGGTGGGAATGTAAATTGATACAGTCACTATGGAGAACAGTATGGAGGTCCCTTATAAAACGAAAAATAGAATTACCATATGATCCAGCAATCCCACTTCTGGGCATATACCCAGAGAAAACCATAAATCAAAAAGACAAATTCACCACAATGTTCATTGCAGCACTATTTACAATAGCCAGGTAATGGAAGCAACCTAAATGCCCACAGACAGAGGAATGGATAAAGATGTGGTACATATATAAAATGGAATATTACTCAGCCATAGAAAGGGATGAAACTGGATCATTTGTAGAGACGTCGATGGACCTAGAGACTGTCATACAGAGTGAAGTAAGTCAGAAAGAGAAAAACAAATATTGTATATTAATGCATATATGTGGAACCTAGAGAAATGGTACAGATGAACAGGTTTGCAGGGCAGAAATAGAGACACAGAGGTAGAGAACAAACCTATGGACATCAAGGAGGGGAAGCCATGGGGTGGTGGTGGTGGGATGAGTTGGGAGACTGAGATTGACCTGTATACATGTATATGTATAATATAGATAACTAGTAATAACCTGCTGTATAAAAAATAAATAAAATAAAATTTCCAAAATTTTTAAAAGAAATAAAATTTAAAAATATAAAACAGAAAAATGTTCTTCCCTTCACAAAGATGTAATTATATGAATGAATAATTTCCACGCTTATATCTATAAATACATTAAAGAGGAATAAAATCTACCTTGAACCAAAAAAGAAAAAAAAAAAAGACACCGCCAGTTATACAGAGGAAAATCCTATCAGGGCACTTGCTCCAGTGGTCAACAATTCTGAACATCTGCCATGCAGCCAGCAGCCCCCCGCAAGGAGCGTCCTCATTGCAAAGCTGGGGGACCATGCCGAGGCGTCTGTGAGTAAACGTGAGTTGAGCCCCAGGCCAGCTGCTGCTGAACTGTTCCCACCCTTCCCAGGTAAAACACCTGAATATGTACAAGGACTTGAAAGCCTAGAGGAAGGGCCCTGGAGCCACACCAGCGACAGCACGCAGGCCGACTTGGTGCCTGCAGTCCAGCCAGGATGGTCCTGGCCCCGGGCGCTCTTCTGGAAGCTTTCCATTTCCCTGCCTGAGATACCCCTCCTGTCCTGGCCCCCACTGCCTTTTTCCTTCCTCACCTCTGCCCGGGGAGCAATTCCAGCGATAGGTATGGGTGACACATCCTCTTCTTTAGCAGATGGCAGCCTGGCAACTCCTGCAGAAAGTCCAGCAGAGCCCCACTGACACCGGGCCTCCCACAAAGCTGTGGCCCCTCACTCACTCCCACCAGCACAGCCCCGAGACTGCTGACGGGGCAGAGAATATGGCGTCAGGCACAGCTGCACGGGCTCTTGCTGCCTGGAGCGGTGTTTATATTGACCTCAACCCAGGCACACCTGGGGAGGGCTGGCCAGCAGGGTCAGGCTGCCCAGGTCAGCCAATCCTCACCCCTCAGGGGCTCACATTGCCGAAAATGGACCTCGCTGAACCGACCACGTCCAAGGAACAGGTGTGGGCTCCTGAGAGTCACGATACACAAGGGGCTGTAGCTCCGGCTTGTTTTCTAATCATTTTATCTGGCCCATGAGTGGGAGACAACTTCAAGAAGACCCTCTCCTAATGAGAGGAACTCAGGAGTCAGGGAGAGGAGGGGTGATGGGTGGAGACAGAGGCTTGGTGCCCCGGCTGCAGTGGAAGTCTCTGGAAGACCAGGCAGAGTGAAGCCACACAGAGTGATGCCCAGGGTCACAGACCTGTCAGACTTGCTGTTTGTTAGCTCAAGTCTGCTCTGAGGTGCTCTGTGTCAGCTCTGAGTGACAGGCGATCTGGGGTGCTCTGCAATGAGGGCTATGTGCATGGTTCCTGTGTGCCCAGCCCTGCCGGTGTACCTGCCCAGGGGAGCTCCGTATCCTGGGAAGGGCCTGACTATGAGAGCCCCATGGGCTGCTGGGGAGATGCACAGGTGAGCTCCATAACCTGGGAGTGGCCTGACCATGAGAGCCCGGTGGGCTGCTGGGGACATGCCCAGGTTAGGCCCATATCCTGGGAGGGGCCTGACTACGAGAGCCCCATGGGCTGCTGGGTAGATGCACAGGTGAGCTCCATAACCTGGGAGTGGCCTGACCATGAGAGCCCCGTGGGCTGCTGGGGACATGCCCAGGTTAGGCCCATATCCTGGAAGGGGCCTGACTACGAGAGCCCCATGTGCTGCTGGGTAGTTGCGCTGGTGAACTCCGTAACCTGGGAGTGGCCTGACCACCAGAGCCCCGTGGGTGGCTGGGGACCTGGTAAAGGATGTCAGGACAGTCAGTGAAGCCACCGAGGATATACATCCAGTAGTTCCTAATTCCTACACCCTGCTGGTCATTCTACCATCCACCAGGACATGGTATTCTGTAGTAGAATTCAATGATGCCTTCTTCTGTATTCCATTGGTCCCAGAAAGGCTCTGCTGCCCTAGTAACCAGATTTGGGAATGGAGAAATGCTGCTGCCTTGTGGCCGTTTCACACAACAGCAGCTTTAAACCCAGTGCTAATGGTCACTACATATTCACACTCATTGCAGGCCTGTAAATGACACCTGCCCTCAAAAACAATCCTGGGGTCGAAAATTGACCACAAAATTCAAAAGAGGGCAACCATCCAAGAAGACAATTTCAAGAGGTTAATTGTACTCTCCGTTTTTTTCTGTTTTTCTGTAGCAGAAATTTTAAAAGGCGTGGAAAAATGCTGAACATTAGGAATAATTAAAGATATGCAAATCCAAATTACAAAAACCTATCAGCTCACACCAGTCAGAATGGCCATCAGCAAAAATTCTGCAAACAATAAATGCTGAAGGGGTTTTGGAGAAATGCCTACCCTTGGTTCAACGTGGGACATGAGCCAATAATGTAAAGGTAAATACTGAGCTACCATTCAATCAAGCATACCCACTGCTGGGCCTATCGCCTGAGGGGATGAGAATCAAAAAGACACAGGCTGGGCTTCACTGGTGGCGCAGTGGTTGAGAGTCCGCCTGCCAATGCAGGAGACATGGGTTCATGCCCCGTTTCGGGAAGATCCCACATGCCGCAGAGCGGCTGGTCCCGTGAGCTATGGCTGCTGGGCCTGCGCATCCGGAGCCTGTGCTCTGCAATGGGAGTGTCCACAGCAGTGAGAGGCACACGTACCACGCAAAAATAAAATAAATAAATAAAGACACAGGCTGGCAATCCTGCACTCCAGCAATATTTACCATAGCCAACACTTGGAAGCTACGAAAATGTCCACCGACAGAGGAATGCACAAAGAAACAGTGGTCCATGTACACAATGGAATATGACTCCAATAAAAAATATAAATTCAATTTATAAAACAAACATAAGTAAGGACACATCAGGTTTTGGGGTCACATTCCACTCTAATATATAACCGAGGAACACCACTGTCAGGATGGTCTGTTTCCGTACTTACCAGATTGGGAAAAGCAGAAATGCTGACGCCCTCTGGCCATTACCTGCAACAGCAGCTTTAAAACGTGTGCTGAGGGTCACTTCTTATGCACCAGTACTGGAGGTCTGTAAATGAAACCTGCCCTCCAAATGTCTTGAGGGAGGTAATGGCCAAAATATTTCTAAATGTCACACATACTCCACGAAAACAGTTTGAAGAGGTAAGCTGTACTCACAGTTTGAAGAAAAAAAGGACATGCCAGAAAGCTGAATTTCAAGTGATTATGAGACGCATGCAAATCCAACCACAAAGTGGTATCAGCTCACATTAGTCAGAATAAACATCAGCAAAAAAAAAAATCTACAAACAATAAATGCTGAGGGTGCTGTGGAGAAGTGCATACCGTCAACTTTAAGTGTGACATAACCTGGTAAGAGCCACTAATGAGGACAGAATGGAGGTGCCTCTATAAGGTAAACATTTTGCTACCATATGATCCAGCCGGCCCACTCCTGGGCCTATAACCTAAGAAGACAGAATTGCAAAGACACAGGCAGGCAAATGTGCATTGCTGCAGCATTACAATAGCCATGACATGGAAGCAACCAAAAAGTCCATCAACAGATGAGTGGGCAAAGAAGAACTGGTACATGTGCAGACGGAATATTAGCCAAGGAAAAAAAGGACACAATGCCATGTGCAGCACCGTAGATGAGTCTAGAGGGAATCACATGACTTGTAGTAAGTCAGAAAAAGAAAGACACATATCATATGATATCACTTATAGGTGTTACATAAAAATTGATACCAGTGAAGATACTTCCACAGAGAAGGGCAATCACAGATTCATTAAACAAACTTATGGTTCACCAATGGAAAGGTGTGAGGATTGGATGCATTAGGATATTGGCGTTAACAGACATATACAAACACAGGCGAAATATATAATCACCAAGACCTACGAAATACCAAGAGAAGACTACTCAACATTCTGTCATAAGGTACGTGGGAAAAGGATCCCAGGAAGAACAGACATATGTATATGTGTAAAAGAACCATATCTTGCACACCTACACCAAGCCAAACATTTTAATCAAACTTGCTGTGATATAAAAATAAAAATTAAATTTAAAGAAAGAACAAGAATAGTGAGACAAACATAAGGGGCTTTCTCCTGGCACATACCCTTCTAAATTACAACCTAGAACACGACTTCCATTGAGGCTCTGTTGCCCTAGTAACCAGATTCGGTAAAGGAGAACTGCTGCCACCTTGTGGCCGTTTCACACAACAGCAGCTTTAATCCCAGTGCTAATGGTCAGTGGATATTCAAAATAATTGCAGGCCTGTAAATGACACCTGCTCTGAAAACAAATCCTGGGGTCCTATATCGACCAAAAATTTCAAAAGATGTCCACATTTCAAAACGACAGTTTCAAGAGACATATTTTATGCACATTTGTGTTCTGCTTCTTTCTCTTTCTTTCTTTTTTTGTTAAAACAACGGGAATGGAAAAAGGCCACCCTCAGAATGGGAGAAAATATTTGCAAACGAATCAGTGGACAAAGCTTTAATCTCCAATATATATAAACAGCTCATGCAGCTTAATATTAAAAAAACAAACAACCCAATACAAAAATGGGTAGAACATCTAAATTGACCTTTCTTCAAAGAAGACATAGAGATGGCCAAGATGCACATGAAAAGCTGCTCAACATCATTAATTATTAGGGAACTGTAAATCCAAAGTACAATGAGGTATCACCTCACACCTGTTAGAATGGGCCTCATCAGAAAATCTACAAACAATAAATGCTGGGGAGGGTGTGGACAAAAGGAACCCTCTTCCACTATTGGTGGGAATGTAAATTGATACAGTCACTATGGAGAACAGTATGGAGGTCCCTTAAAAAACGAAAAATAGAATTACCATATGATCCAGCAATCCCACTTCTGGGCGTATACCCAGAGAAAACCATAAATCAAAAAGACACATTCACCACAATGTTCATTGCAGCACTATTTACAATAGCCAGGTAATGGAAGCAACCTAAATGCCCACAGACAGAGGAATGGATAAAGATGTGGTACATATATAAAATGGAATATTACTCAGCCATAGAAAGGGATGAAACTGGATCATTTGTAGAGACGTCGATGGACCTAGAGACTGTCATACAGAGTGAAGTAAGTCAGAAAGAGAAAAACAAATATTGTATATTAATGCATATATGTGGAACCTAGAGAAATGGTACAGATGAACAGGTTTGCAGGGCAGAAATAGAGACACAGAGGTAGAGAACGAACCTATGGACATCAAGGAGGGGAAGCCATGGGGTGGTGGTGGTGGGATGAGTTGGGAGACTGAGATTGACCTGTATACATGTATATGTATAATATAGATAACTAATAATAACCTGCTGTATAAAAAATAAATAAAATAAAATTTCAAAACTTTTTTAAAAGAAATAAATTTTAAAAATATAAAACAGAAAAATGTTCTTCCCTTCACAAAGATGTAATTATATGAATGAATAATTTCCATGCTTCTATCTATAAATACATTAAAGAGGAATAAAATCTACCTTGAACCAAAAAAGAAAAAAAAAAAAAAAAACAGACACCGCCAGTTATACAGAGGAAAATCCTATCAGGGCACTTGCTCCAGTGGTCAACAATTCTGAACATCTGCCATGCAGCCAGCAGCCCCCCGCAAGGAGCGTCCTCATTGCAAAGCTGGGGGACCGTGCCGAGGCGTCTGTGAGTAAACGTGAGTTGAGCCCCAGGCCAGCTGCTGCTGAACTGTTCCCACCCTTCCCAGGTAAAACACCTGAATATGTACAAGGACTTGAAAGCCTAGAGGAAGGGCCCTGGAGCCACACCAGCGACAGCACGCAGGCCGACTTGGTGCCTGCAGTCCAGCCAGGATGGTCCTGGCCCCGGGCGCTCTTCTGGAAGCTTTCCATTTCCCTGCCTGAGATACCCCTCCTGTCCTGGCCCCCACTGCCTTTTTCCTTCCTCACCTCTGCCCGGGGAGCAATTCCAGCGATAGGTATGGGTGACACATCCTCTTGTTTAGCAGATGGCAGCCTGGCAACTCCTGCAGAAAGTCCAGCAGAGCCCCACTGACACCGGGCCTCCCACAAAGCTGTGGCCCCTCACTCACTCCCACCAGCACAGCCCCGAGACTGCTGACGGGGCAGAGAATATGGCGTCAGGCACAGCTGCACGGGCTCTTGCTGCCTGGAGCGGTGTTTATATTGACCTCAACCCAGGCACACCTGGGGAGGGCTGGCCAGCAGGGTCAGGCTGCCCAGGTCAGCCAATCCTCACCCCTCAGGGGCTCACATTGCCGAAAATGGACCTCGCTGAACCGACCACGTCCAAGGAACAGGTGTGGGCTCCTGAGAGTCACGATACACAAGGGGCTGTAGCTCCGGCTTGTTTTCTAATCATTTTATCTGACCCATGAGTGGGAGACAACTTCAAGAAGACCCTCTCCTAATGAGAGGAACTCAGGAGTCAGGGAGAGGAGGGGTGATGGGTGGAGACAGAGGCTTGGTGCCCCGGCTGCAGTGGAAGTCTCTGGAAGACCAGGCAGAGTGAAGCCACACAGAGTGATGCCCAGGGTCACAGACCTGTCAGACTTGCTGTTTGTTAGCTCAAGTCTGCTCTGAGGTGCTCTGTGTCAGCTCTGAGTGACAGGCGATCTGGGGTGCTCTGCAATGAGGGCTATGTGCATGGTTCCTGTGTGCCCAGCCCTGCCGGGGTACCTGCCCAGGGGAGCTCCGTATCCTGGGAAGGGCCTGACTATGAGAGCCCCATGGGCTGCTGGGGAGATGCACAGGTGAGCTCCATAACCTGGGAGTGGCCTGACCATGAGAGCCCGGTGGGCTGCTGGGGACATGCCCAGGTTAGGCCCATATCCTGGGAGGGGCCTGACTACGAGAGCCCCATGGGCTGCTGGGTAGATGCACAGGTGAGCTCCATAACCTGGGAGTGGCCTGACCATGAGAGCCCCGTGGGCTGCTGGGGACATGCCCAGGTTAGGCCCATATCCTGGAAGGGGCCTGACTACGAGAGCCCCATGTGCTGCTGGGTAGTTGCGCAGGTGAACTGCGTAACCTGGGAGTGGCCTGACCACCAGAGCCCCGTGGGTGGCTGGCGACCTGGTAAAGGATGTCAGGACAGTCAGTGAAGCCACCGAGGATATACATCCAGTAGTTCCTAATTCCTACACCCTGCTGGTCATTCTACCATCCACCAGGACATGGTATTCTGTAGTAGAATTCAATGATGCCTTCTTCTGTATTCCATTGGTCCCAGAAAGGCTCTGCTGCCCTAGTAACCAGATTTGGGAATGGAGAAATGCTGCTGCCTTGTGGCCGTTTCACACAACAGCAGCTTTAAACCCAGTGCTAATGGTCACTAAATATTCACACTCATTGCAGGCCTGTAAATGACACCTGCCCTCAAAAACAATCCTGGGGTCGAAAATTGACCACAAAATTCAAAAGAGGGCAACCATCCAAGAAGACCATTTCAAGAGGTTAATTGTACTCTCCGTTTTTTTCTGTTTTTCTGTAGCAGAAATTTTAAAAGGCGTGGAAAAATGCTGAACATTAGGAATAATTAAAGATATGCAAATCCAAATTACAAAAACCTATCAGCTCACACCAGTCAGAATGGCCATCAGCAAAAATTCTGCAAACAATAAATGCTGAAGGGGTTTTGGAGAAATGCCTACCCTTGGTTCAACGTGGGACATGAGCCAATAATGTAAAGGTAAATACTGAGCTACCATTCAATCAAGCATACCCACTGCTGGGCCTATCGCCTGAGGGGATGAGAATCAAAAAGACACAGGCTGGGCTTCACTGGTGGCGCAGTGGTTGAGAGTCCGCCTGCCAATGCAGGAGACATGGGTTCATGCCCCGTTTCGGGAAGATCCCACATGCCGCAGAGCGGCTGGTCCCGTGAGCTATGGCTGCTGGGCCTGCGCATCCGGAGCCTGTGCTCTGCAATGGGAGTGTCCACAGCAGTGAGAGGCACACGTACCACGCAAAAAAAAATAAATAAATAAAGACACAGGCTGGCAATCCTGCACTCCAGCAATATTTACCATAGCCAACACTTGGAAGCTACGAAAATGTCCACCGACAGAGGAATGCACAAAGAAACAGTGGTCCATGTACACAATGGAATATGACTCCAATAAAAAATATAAATTCAATTTATAAAACAAACATAAGTAAGGACACATCAGGTTTTGGGGTCACATTCCACTCTAATATATAACCGAGGAACACCACTGTCAGGATGGTCTGTTTCCGTACTTACCAGATTGGGAAAAGCAGAAATGCTGACGCCCTCTGGCCATTACCTGCAACAGCAGCTTTAAAACGTGTGCTGAGGGTCACTTCTTATGCACCAGTACTGGAGGTCTGTAAATGAAACCTGCCCTCCAAATGTCTTGAGGGAGGTAATGGCCAAAATATTTCTAAATGTCACACATACTCCACGAAAACAGTTTGAAGAGGTAAGCTGTACTCACAGTTTGAAGAAAAAAAGGACATGCCAGAAAGCTGAATTTCAAGTGATTATGAGACGCATGCAAATCCAACCACAAAGTGGTATCAGCTCACATTAGTCAGAATAAACATCAGCAAAAAAAAAAATCTACAAACAATAAATGCTGAGGGTGCTGTGGAGAAGTGCATACTGTCAACTTTAAGTGTGACATAACCTGGTAAGAGCCACTAATGAGGACAGAATGGAGGTGCCTCTATAAGGTAAACATTTTGCTACCATATGATCCAGCCGGCCCACTCCTGGGCCTATAACCTAAGAAGACAGAATTGCAAAGACACAGGCAGGCAAATGTGCATTGCTGCAGCATTACAATAGCCATGACATGGAAGCAACCAAAAAGTCCATCAACAGATGAGTGGGCAAAGAAGAACTGGTACATGTGCAGACGGAATATTAGCCAAGGAAAAAAAGGACACAATGCCATGTGCAGCACCGTAGATGAGTCTAGAGGGAATCACATGACTTGTAGTAAGTCAGAAAAAGAAAGACACATATCATATGATATCACTTATAGGTGTTACATAAAAATTGATACCAGTGAAGATACTTCCACAGAGAAGGGCAATCACAGATTCATTAAACAAACTTATGGTTCACCAATGGAAAGGTGTGAGGATTGGATGCATTAGGATATTGGCGTTAACAGACATATACAAACACAGGCGAAATATATAATCACCAAGACCTACGAAATACCAAGAGAAGACTACTCAACATTCTGTCATAAGGTACGTGGGAAAAGGATCCCAGGAAGAACAGACATATGTATATGTGTAAAAGAACCATATCTTGCACACCTACACCAAGCCAAACATTTTAATCAAACTTGCTGTGATATAAAAATAAAAATTAAATTTAAAGAAAGAACAAGAATAGTGAGACAAACATAAGGGGCTTTCTCCTGGCACATACCCTTCTAAATTACAACCTAGAACACGACTTCCATTGAGGCTCTGTTGCCCTAGTAACCAGATTCGGTAAAGGAGAACTGCTGCCACCTTGTGGCCGTTTCACACAACAGCAGCTTTAATCCCAGTGCTAATGGTCAGTGGATATTCAAAATAATTGCAGGCCTGTAAATGACACCTGCTCTGAAAACAAATCCTGGGGTCCTATATCGACCAAAAATTTCAAAAGATGTCCACATTTCAAAACGACAGTTTCAAGAGACATATTTTATGCACATTTGTGTTCTGCTTCTTTCTCTTTCTTTCTTTTTTTGTTAAAACAACGGGAATGGAAAAAGGCCACCCTCAGAATGGGAGAAAATATTTGCAAACGAATCAGTGGCCAAAGCTTTAATCTCCAATATATATAAACAGCTCATGCAGCTTAATATTAAAAAAACAAACAACCCAATACAAAAATGGGTAGAACATCTAAATTGACCTTTCTTCAAAGAAGACATAGAGATGGCCAAGATGCACATGAAAAGCTGCTCAACATCATTAATTATTAGGGAACTGTAAATCCAAAGTACAATGAGGTATCACCTCACACCTGTTAGAATGGGCCTCATCAGAAAATCTACAAACAATAAATGCTGGGGAGGGTGTGGACAAAAGGAACCCTCTTCCACTATTGGTGGGAATGTAAATTGATACAGTCACTATGGAGAACAGTATGGAGGTCCCTTAAAAAACGAAAAATAGAATTACCATATGATCCAGCAATCCCACTTCTGGGCGTATACCCAGAGAAAACCATAAATCAAAAAGACACATTCACCACAATGTTCATTGCAGCACTATTTACAATAGCCAGGTAATGGAAGCAACCTAAATGCCCACAGACAGAGGAATGGATAAAGATGTGGTACATATATAAAATGGAATATTACTCAGCCATAGAAAGGGATGAAACTGGATCATTTGTAGAGACGTCGATGGACCTAGAGACTGTCATACAGAGTGAAGTAAGTCAGAAAGAGAAAAACAAATATTGTATATTAATGCATATATGTGGAACCTAGAGAAATGGTACAGATGAACAGGTTTGCAGGGCAGAAATAGAGACACAGAGGTAGAGAACGAACCTATGGACATCAAGGAGGGGAAGCCATGGGGTGGTGGTGGTGGGATGAGTTGGGAGACTGAGATTGACCTGTATACATGTATATGTATAATATAGATAACTAATAATAACCTGCTGTATAAAAAATAAATAAAATAAAATTTCATAAATTTTTTAAAGAAATAAAATTTAAAAATATAAAACAGAAAAATGTTCTTCCCTTCACAAAGATGTAATTATATGAATGAATAATTTCCACGCTTATATCTATAAATACTTAAAGAGGAATAAAATCTACCTTGAACCAAAAAAAAAAAAAAAAAAAAACAGACACCGCCAGTTATACAGAGGAAAATCCTATCAGGGCACTTGCTCCAGTGGTCAACAATTCTGAACATCTGCCATGCAGCCAGCAGCCCCCCGCAAGGAGCGTCCTCATTGCAAAGCTGGGGGACCGTGCCGAGGCGTCTGTGAGTAAACGTGAGTTGAGCCCCAGGCCAGCTGCTGCTGAACTGTTCCCACCCTTCCCAGGTAAAACACCTGAATATGTACAAGGACTTGAAAGCCTAGAGGAAGGGCCCTGGAGCCACACCAGCGACAGCACGCAGGCCGACTTGGTGCCTGCAGTCCAGCCAGGATGGTCCTGGCCCCGGGCGCTCTTCTGGAAGCTTTCCATTTCCCTGCCTGAGATACCCCTCCTGTCCTGGCCCCCACTGCCTTTTTCCTTCCTCACCTCTGCCCGGGGAGCAATTCCAGCGATAGGTATGGGTGACACATCCTCTTGTTTAGCAGATGGCAGCCTGGCAACTCCTGCAGAAAGTCCAGCAGAGCCCCACTGACACCGGGCCTCCCACAAAGCTGTGGCCCCTCACTCACTCCCACCAGCACAGCCCCGAGACTGCTGACGGGGCAGAGAATATGGCGTCAGGCACAGCTGCACGGGCTCTTGCTGCCTGGAGCGGTGTTTATATTGACCTCAACCCAGGCACACCTGGGGAGGGCTGGCCAGCAGGGTCAGGCTGCCCAGGTCAGCCAATCCTCACCCCTCAGGGGCTCACATTGCCGAAAATGGACCTCGCTGAACCGACCACGTCCAAGGAACAGGTGTGGGCTCCTGAGAGTCACGATACACAAGGGGCTGTAGCTCCGGCTTGTTTTCTAATCATTTTATCTGGCCCATGAGTGGGAGACAACTTCAAGAAGACCCTCTCCTAATGAGAGGAACTCAGGAGTCAGGGAGAGGAGGGGTGATGGGTGGAGACAGAGGCTTGGTGCCCCGGCTGCAGTGGAAGTCTCTGGAAGACCAGGCAGAGTGAAGCCACACAGAGTGATGCCCAGGGTCACAGACCTGTCAGACTTGCTGTTTGTTAGCTCAAGTCTGCTCTGAGGTGCTCTGTGTCAGCTCTGAGTGACAGGCGATCTGGGGTGCTCTGCAATGAGGGCTATGTGCATGGTTCCTGTGTGCCCAGCCCTGCCGGGGTACCTGCCCAGGGGAGCTCCGTATCCTGGGAAGGGCCTGACTATGAGAGCCCCATGGGCTGCTGGGGAGATGCACAGGTGAGCTCCATAACCTGGGAGTGGCCTGACCATGAGAGCCCGGTGGGCTGCTGGGGACATGCCCAGGTTAGGCCCATATCCTGGGAGGGGCCTGACTACGAGAGCCCCATGGGCTGCTGGGTAGATGCACAGGTGAGCTCCATAACCTGGGAGTGGCCTGACCATGAGAGCCCCGTGGGCTGCTGGGGACATGCCCAGGTTAGGCCCATATCCTGGAAGGGGCCTGACTACGAGAGCCCCATGTGCTGCTGGGTAGTTGCGCAGGTGAACTGCGTAACCTGGGAGTGGCCTGACCACCAGAGCCCCGTGGGTGGCTGGCGACCTGGTAAAGGATGTCAGGACAGTCAGTGAAGCCACCGAGGATATACATCCAGTAGTTCCTAATTCCTACACCCTGCTGGTCATTCTACCATCCACCAGGACATGGTATTCTGTAGTAGAATTCAATGATGCCTTCTTCTGTATTCCATTGGTCCCAGAAAGGCTCTGCTGCCCTAGTAACCAGATTTGGGAATGGAGAAATGCTGCTGCCTTGTGGCCGTTTCACACAACAGCAGCTTTAAACCCAGTGCTAATGGTCACTACATATTCACACTCATTGCAGGCCTGTAAATGACACCTGCCCTCAAAAACAATCCTGGGGTCGAAAATTGACCACAAAATTCAAAAGAGGGCAACCATCCAAGAAGACCATTTCAAGAGGTTAATTGTACTCTCCGTTTTTTTCTGTTTTTCTGTAGCAGAAATTTTAAAAGGCGTGGAAAAATGCTGAACATTAGGAATAATTAAAGATATGCAAATCCAAATTACAAAAACCTATCAGCTCACACCAGTCAGAATGGCCATCAGCAAAAATTCTGCAAACAATAAATGCTGAAGGGGTTTTGGAGAAATGCCTACCCTTGGTTCAACGTGGGACATGAGCCAATAATGTAAAGGTAAATACTGAGCTACCATTCAATCAAGCATACCCACTGCTGGGCCTATCGCCTGAGGGGATGAGAATCAAAAAGACACAGGCTGGGCTTCACTGGTGGCGCAGTGGTTGAGAGTCCGCCTGCCAATGCAGGAGACATGGGTTCATGCCCCGTTTCGGGAAGATCCCACATGCCGCAGAGCGGCTGGTCCCGTGAGCTATGGCTGCTGGGCCTGCGCATCCGGAGCCTGTGCTCTGCAATGGGAGTGTCCACAGCAGTGAGAGGCACACGTACCACGCAAAAAATAAATAAATAAATAAAGACACAGGCTGGCAATCCTGCACTCCAGCAATATTTACCATAGCCAACACTTGGAAGCTACGAAAATGTCCACCGACAGAGGAATGCACAAAGAAACAGTGGTCCATGTACACAATGGAATATGACTCCAATAAAAAATATAAATTCAATTTATAAAACAAACATAAGTAAGGACACATCAGGTTTTGGGGTCACATTCCACTCTAATATATAACCGAGGAACACCACTGTCAGGATGGTCTGTTTCCGTACTTACCAGATTGGGAAAAGCAGAAATGCTGACGCCCTCTGGCCATTACCTGCAACAGCAGCTTTAAAACGTGTGCTGAGGGTCACTTCTTATGCACCAGTACTGGAGGTCTGTAAATGAAACCTGCCCTCCAAATGTCTTGAGGGAGGTAATGGCCAAAATATTTCTAAATGTCACACATACTCCACGAAAACAGTTTGAAGAGGTAAGCTGTACTCACAGTTTGAAGAAAAAAAGGACATGCCAGAAAGCTGAATTTCAAGTGATTATGAGACGCATGCAAATCCAACCACAAAGTGGTATCAGCTCACATTAGTCAGAATAAACATCAGCAAAAAAAAATCTACAAACAATAAATGCTGAGGGTGCTGTGGAGAAGTGCATACCGTCAACTTTAAGTGTGACATAACCTGGTAAGAGCCACTAATGAGGACAGAATGGAGGTGCCTCTATAAGGTAAACATTTTGCTACCATATGATCCAGCCGGCCCACTCCTGGGCCTATAACCTAAGAAGACAGAATTGCAAAGACACAGGCAGGCAAATGTGCATTGCTGCAGCATTACAATAGCCATGACATGGAAGCAACCAAAAAGTCCATCAACAGATGAGTGGGCAAAGAAGAACTGGTACATGTGCAGACGGAATATTAGCCAAGGAAAAAAAGGACACAATGCCATGTGCAGCACCGTAGATGAGTCTAGAGGGAATCACATGACTTGTAGTAAGTCAGAAAAAGAAAGACACATATCATATGATATCACTTATAGGTGTTACATAAAAATTGATACCAGTGAAGATACTTCCACAGAGAAGGGCAATCACAGATTCATTAAACAAACTTATGGTTCACCAATGGAAAGGTGTGAGGATTGGATGCATTAGGATATTGGCGTTAACAGACATATACAAACACAGGCGAAATATATAATCACCAAGACCTACGAAATACCAAGAGAAGACTACTCAACATTCTGTCATAAGGTACGTGGGAAAAGGATCCCAGGAAGAACAGACATATGTATATGTGTAAAAGAACCATATCTTGCACACCTACACCAAGCCAAACATTTTAATCAAACTTGCTGTGATATAAAAATAAAAATTAAATTTAAAGAAAGAACAAGAATAGTGAGACAAACATAAGGGGCTTTCTCCTGGCACATACCCTTCTAAATTACAACCTAGAACACGACTTCCATTGAGGCTCTGTTGCCCTAGTAACCAGATTCGGTAAAGGAGAACTGCTGCCACCTTGTGGCCGTTTCACACAACAGCAGCTTTAATCCCAGTGCTAATGGTCAGTGGATATTCAAAATAATTGCAGGCCTGTAAATGACACCTGCTCTGAAAACAAATCCTGGGGTCCTATATCGACCAAAAATTTCAAAAGATGTCCACATTTCAAAACGACAGTTTCAAGAGACATATTTTATGCACATTTGTGTTCTGCTTCTTTCTCTTTCTTTCTTTTTTTGTTAAAACAACGGGAATGGAAAAAGGCCACCCTCAGAATGGGAGAAAATATTTGCAAACGAATCAGTGGCCAAAGCTTTAATCTCCAATATATATAAACAGCTCATGCAGCTTAATATTAAAAAAACAAACAACCCAATACAAAAATGGGTAGAACATCTAAATTGACCTTTCTTCAAAGAAGACATAGAGATGGCCAAGATGCACATGAAAAGCTGCTCAACATCATTAATTATTAGGGAACTGTAAATCCAAAGTACAATGAGGTATCACCTCACACCTGTTAGAATGGGCCTCATCAGAAAATCTACAAACAATAAATGCTGGGGAGGGTGTGGACAAAAGGAACCCTCTTCCACTATTGGTGGGAATGTAAATTGATACAGTCACTATGGAGAACAGTATGGAGGTCCCTTAAAAAACGAAAAATAGAATTACCATATGATCCAGCAATCCCACTTCTGGGCGTATACCCAGAGAAAACCATAAATCAAAAAGACACATTCACCACAATGTTCATTGCAGCACTATTTACAATAGCCAGGTAATGGAAGCAACCTAAATGCCCACAGACAGAGGAATGGATAAAGATGTGGTACATATATAAAATGGAATATTACTCAGCCATAGAAAGGGATGAAACTGGATCATTTGTAGAGACGTCGATGGACCTAGAGACTGTCATACAGAGTGAAGTAAGTCAGAAAGAGAAAAACAAATATTGTATATTAATGCATATATGTGGAACCTAGAGAAATGGTACAGATGAACAGGTTTGCAGGGCAGAAATAGAGACACAGAGGTAGAGAACGAACCTATGGACATCAAGGAGGGGAAGCCATGGGGTGGTGGTGGTGGGATGAGTTGGGAGACTGAGATTGACCTGTATACATGTATATGTATAATATAGATAACTAATAATAACCTGCTGTATAAAAAATAAATAAAATAAAATTTCATAAATTTTTTAAAGAAATAAAATTTAAAAATATAAAACAGAAAAATGTTCTTCCCTTCACAAAGATGTAATTATATGAATGAATAATTTCCACGCTTATATCTATAAATACTTAAAGAGGAATAAAATCTACCTTGAACCAAAAAAAAAAAAAAAAAAAAAACAGACACCGCCAGTTATACAGAGGAAAATCCTATCAGGGCACTTGCTCCAGTGGTCAACAATTCTGAACATCTGCCATGCAGCCAGCAGCCCCCCGCAAGGAGCGTCCTCATTGCAAAGCTGGGGGACCGTGCCGAGGCGTCTGTGAGTAAACGTGAGTTGAGCCCCAGGCCAGCTGCTGCTGAACTGTTCCCACCCTTCCCAGGTAAAACACCTGAATATGTACAAGGACTTGAAAGCCTAGAGGAAGGGCCCTGGAGCCACACCAGCGACAGCACGCAGGCCGACTTGGTGCCTGCAGTCCAGCCAGGTTGGTCCTGGCCCCGGGCGCTCTTCTGGAAGCTTTCCATTTCCCTGCCTGAGATACCCCTCTTGTCCTGGCCCCCACTGCCTTTTTCCTTCCTCACCTCTGCCCGGGGAGCAATTCCAGCGATAGGTATGGGTGACACATCCTCTTGTTTAGCAGATGGCAGCCTGGCAACTCCTGCAGAAAGTCCAGCAGAGCCCCACTGACACCGGGCCTCCCACAAAGCTGTGGCCCCTCACTCACTCCCACCAGCACAGCCCCGAGACTGCTGACGGGGCAGAGAATATGGCGTCAGGCACAGCTGCACGGGCTCTTGCTGCCTGGAGCGGTGTTTATATTGACCTCAACCCAGGCACACCTGGGGAGGGCTGGCCAGCAGGGTCAGGCTGCCCAGGTCAGCCAATCCTCACCCCTCAGGGGCTCACATTGCCGAAAATGGACCTCGCTGAACCGACCACGTCCAAGGAACAGGTGTGGGCTCCTGAGAGTCACGATACACAAGGGGCTGTAGCTCCGGCTTGTTTTCTAATCATTTTATCTGGCCCATGAGTGGGAGACAACTTCAAGAAGACCCTCTCCTAATGAGAGGAACTCAGGAGTCAGGGAGAGGAGGGGTGATGGGTGGAGACAGAGGCTTGGTGCCCCGGCTGCAGTGGAAGTCTCTGGAAGACCAGGCAGAGTGAAGCCACACAGAGTGATGCCCAGGGTCACAGACCTGTCAGACTTGCTGTTTGTTAGCTCAAGTCTGCTCTGAGGTGCTCTGTGTCAGCTCTGAGTGACAGGCGATCTGGGGTGCTCTGCAATGAGGGCTATGTGCATGGTTCCTGTGTGCCCAGCCCTGCCGGGGTACCTGCCCAGGGGAGCTCCGTATCCTGGGAAGGGCCTGACTATGAGAGCCCCATGGGCTGCTGGGGAGATGCACAGGTGAGCTCCATAACCTGGGAGTGGCCTGACCATGAGAGCCCCGTGGGCTGCTGGGGACATGCCCAGGTTAGGCCCATATCCTGGAAGGGGCCTGACTACGAGAGCCCCATGTGCTGCTGGGTAGTTGCGCAGGTGAACTGCGTAACCTGGGAGTGGCCTGACCACCAGAGCCCCGTGGGCGGCTGGGGACCTGGTAAAGGATGTCAGGACAGTCAGTGAAGCCACCGAGGATATACATCCAGTAGTTCCTAATTCCTACACCCTGCTGGTCATTCTACCATCCACCAGGACATGGTATTCTGTAGTAGAATTCAATGATGCCTTCTTCTGTATTCCATTGGTCCCAGAAAGGCTCTGCTGCCCTAGTAACCAGATTTGGGAATGGAGAAATGCTGCTGCCTTGTGGCCGTTTCACACAACAGCAGCTTTAAACCCAGTGCTAATGGTCACTACATATTCACACTCATTGCAGGCCTGTAAATGACACCTGCCCTCAAAAACAATCCTGGGGTCGAAAATTGACCACAAAATTCAAAAGAGGCCAACCATCCAAGAAGACCATTTCAAGAGGTTAATTGTACTCTCCGTTTTTTTCTGTTTTTCTGTAGCAGAAATTTTAAAAGGCGTGGAAAAATGCTGAACATTAGGAATAATTAAAGATATGCAAATCCAAATTACAAAAACCTATCAGCTCACACCAGTCAGAATGGCCATCAGCAAAAATTCTGCAAACAATAAATGCTGAAGGGGTTTTGGAGAAATGCCTACCCTTGGTTCAACGTGGGACATGAGCCAATAATGTAAAGGTAAATACTGAGCTACCATTCAATCAAGCATACCCACTGCTGGGCCTATCGCCTGAGGGGATGAGAATCAAAAAGACACAGGCTGGGCTTCACTGGTGGCGCAGTGGTTGAGAGTCCGCCTGCCAATGCAGGAGACATGGGTTCATGCCCCGTTTCGGGAAGATCCCACATGCCGCAGAGCGGCTGGTCCCGTGAGCTATGGCTGCTGGGCCTGCGCATCCGGAGCCTGTGCTCTGCAATGGGAGTGTCCACAGCAGTGAGAGGCACACGTACCACGCAAAAATAAATAAATAAATAAAGACACAGGCTGGCAATCCTGCACTCCAGCAATATTTACCATAGCCAACACTTGGAAGCTACGAAAATGTCCACCGACAGAGGAATGCACAAAGAAACAGTGGTCCATGTACACAATGGAATATGACTCCAATAAAAAATATAAATTCAATTTATAAAACAAACATAAGTAAGGACACATCAGGTTTTGGGGTCACATTCCACTCTAATATATAACCGAGGAACACCACTGTCAGGATGGTCTGTTTCCGTACTTACCAGATTGGGAAAAGCAGAAATGCTGACGCCCTCTGGCCATTACCTGCAACAGCAGCTTTAAAACGTGTGCTGAGGGTCACTTCTTATGCACCAGTACTGGAGGTCTGTAAATGAAACCTGCCCTCCAAATGTCTTGAGGGAGGTAATGGCCAAAATATTTCTAAATGTCACACATACTCCACGAAAACAGTTTGAAGAGGTAAGCTGTACTCACAGTTTGAAGAAAAAAAGGACATGCCAGAAAGCTGAATTTCAAGTGATTATGAGACGCATGCAAATCCAACCACAAAGTGGTATCAGCTCACATTAGTCAGAATAAACATCAGCAAAAAAAAAAATCTACAAACAATAAATGCTGAGGGTGCTGTGGAGAAGTGCATACCGTCAACTTTAAGTGTGACATAACCTGGTAAGAGCCACTAATGAGGACAGAATGGAGGTGCCTCTATAAGGTAAACATTTTGCTACCATATGATCCAGCCGGCCCACTCCTGGGCCTATAACCTAAGAAGACAGAATTGCAAAGACACAGGCAGGCAAATGTGCATTGCTGCAGCATTACAATAGCCATGACATGGAAGCAACCAAAAAGTCCATCAACAGATGAGTGGGCAAAGAAGAACTGGTACATGTGCAGACGGAATATTAGCCAAGGAAAAAAAGGACACAATGCCATGTGCAGCACCGTAGATGAGTCTAGAGGGAATCACATGACTTGTAGTAAGTCAGAAAAAGAAAGACACATATCATATGATATCACTTATAGGTGTTACATAAAAATTGATACCAGTGAAGATACTTCCACAGAGAAGGGCAATCACAGATTCATTAAACAAACTTATGGTTCACCAATGGAAAGGTGTGAGGATTGGATGCATTAGGATATTGGCGTTAACAGACATATACAAACACAGGCGAAATATATAATCACCAAGACCTACGAAATACCAAGAGAAGACTACTCAACATTCTGTCATAAGGTACGTGGGAAAAGGATCCCAGGAAGAACAGACATATGTATATGTGTAAAAGAACCATATCTTGCACACCTACACCAAGCCAAACATTTTAATCAAACTTGCTGTGATATAAAAATAAAAATTAAATTTAAAGAAAGAACAAGAATAGTGAGACAAACATAAGGGGCTTTCTCCTGGCACATACCCTTCTAAATTACAACCTAGAACACGACTTCCATTGAGGCTCTGTTGCCCTAGTAACCAGATTCGGTAAAGGAGAACTGCTGCCACCTTGTGGCCGTTTCACACAACAGCAGCTTTAATCCCAGTGCTAATGGTCAGTGGATATTCAAAATAATTGCAGGCCTGTAAATGACACCTGCTCTGAAAACAAATCCTGGGGTCCTATATCGACCAAAAATTTCAAAAGATGTCCACATTTCAAAACGACAGTTTCAAGAGACATATTTTATGCACATTTGTGTTCTGCTTCTTTCTCTTTCTTTCTTTTTTTGTTAAAACAACGGGAATGGAAAAAGGCCACCCTCAGAATGGGAGAAAATATTTGCAAACGAATCAGTGGCCAAAGCTTTAATCTCCAATATATATAAACAGCTCATGCAGCTTAATATTAAAAAAACAAACAACCCAATACAAAAATGGGTAGAACATCTAAATTGACCTTTCTTCAAAGAAGACATAGAGATGGCCAAGATGCACATAAAAAGCTGCTCAACATCATTAATTATTAGGGAACTGTAAATCCAAAGTACAATGAGGTATCACCTCACACCTGTTAGAATGGGCCTCATCAGAAAATCTACAAACAATAAATGCTGGGGAGGGTGTGGACAAAAGGAACCCTCTTCCACTATTGGTGGGAATGTAAATTGATACAGTCACTATGGAGAACAGTATGGAGGTCCCTTAAAAAACGAAAAATAGAATTACCATATGATCCAGCAATCCCACTTCTGGGCGTATACCCAGAGAAAACCATAAATCAAAAAGACACATTCACCACAATGTTCATTGCAGCACTATTTACAATAGCCAGGTAATGGAAGCAACCTAAATGCCCACAGACAGAGGAATGGATAAAGATGTGGTACATATATAAAATGGAATATTACTCAGCCATAGAAAGGGATGAAACTGGATCATTTGTAGAGACGTCGATGGACCTAGAGACTGTCATACAGAGTGAAGTAAGTCAGAAAGAGAAAAACAAATATTGTATATTAATGCATATATGTGGAACCTAGAGAAATGGTACAGATGAACAGGTTTGCAGGGCAGAAATAGAGACACAGAGGTAGAGAACGAACCTATGGACATCAAGGAGGGGAAGCCATGGGGTGGTGGTGGTGGGATGAGTTGGGAGACTGAGATTGACCTGTATACATGTATATGTATAATATAGATAACTAATAATAACCTGCTGTATAAAAAATAAATAAAATAAAATTTCATAAATTTTTTAAAGAAATAAAATTTAAAAATATAAAACAGAAAAATGTTCTTCCCTTCACAAAGATGTAATTATATGAATGAATAATTTCCATGCTTATATCTATAAATACTTAAAGAGGAATAAAATCTACCTTGAACCAAAAAAAAAAAAAAAAAAAAAAACAGACACCGCCAGTTATACAGAGGAAAATCCTATCAGGGCACTTGCTCCAGTGGTCAACAATTCTGAACATCTGCCATGCAGCCAGCAGCCCCCCGCAAGGAGCGTCCTCATTGCAAAGCTGGGGGACCGTGCCGAGGCGTCTGTGAGTAAACGTGAGTTGAGCCCCAGGCCAGCTGCTGCTGAACTGTTCCCACCCTTCCCAGGTAAAACACCTGAATATGTACAAGGACTTGAAAGCCTAGAGGAAGGGCCCTGGAGCCACACCAGCGACAGCACGCAGGCCGACTTGGTGCCTGCAGTCCAGCCAGGATGGTCCTGGCCCCGGGCGCTCTTCTGGAAGCTTTCCATTTCCCTGCCTGAGATACCCCTCCTGTCCTGGCCCCCACTGCCTTTTTCCTTCCTCACCTCTGCCCGGGGAGCAATTCCAGCGATAGGTATGGGTGACACATCCTCTTGTTTAGCAGATGGCAGCCTGGCAACTCCTGCAGAAAGTCCAGCAGAGCCCCACTGACACCGGGCCTCCCACAAAGCTGTGGCCCCTCACTCACTCCCACCAGCACAGCCCCGAGACTGCTGACGGGGCAGAGAATATGGCGTCAGGCACAGCTGCACGGGCTCTTGCTGCCTGGAGCGGTGTTTATATTGACCTCAACCCAGGCACACCTGGGGAGGGCTGGCCAGCAGGGTCAGGCTGCCCAGGTCAGCCAATCCTCACCCCTCAGGGGCTCACATTGCCGAAAATGGACCTCGCTGAACCGACCACGTCCAAGGAACAGGTGTGGGCTCCTGAGAGTCACGATACACAAGGGGCTGTAGCTCCGGCTTGTTTTCTAATCATTTTATCTGGCCCATGAGTGGGAGACAACTTCAAGAAGACCCTCTCCTAATGAGAGGAACTCAGGAGTCAGGGAGAGGAGGGGTGATGGGTGGAGACAGAGGCTTGGTGCCCCGGCTGCAGTGGAAGTCTCTGGAAGACCAGGCAGAGTGAAGCCACACAGAGTGATGCCCAGGGTCACAGACCTGTCAGACTTGCTGTTTGTTAGCTCAAGTCTGCTCTGAGGTGCTCTGTGTCAGCTCTGAGTGACAGGCGATCTGGGGTGCTCTGCAATGTGGGCTATGTGCATGGTTCCTGTGTGCCCAGCCCTGCCGGGGTACCTACCCAGGGGAGCTCCATATCCTGGGAAGGGCCTGACTATGAGAGCCCCATAGGCTGCTGGGGAGATGCACAGGTGAGCTCCATAACCTGGGAGTGGCCTGACCATGAGAGCCCGGTGGGCTGCTGGGGACATGCCCAGGTTAGGCCCATATCCTGGGAGGGGCCTGACTACGAGAGCCCCATGGGCTGCTGGGTAGATGCACAGGTGAGCTCCATAACCTGCGAGTGGCCTGACCATGAGAGCCCCGTGGGCTGCTGGGGACATGCCCAGGTTAGGCCCATATCCTGGAAGGGGCCTGACTACGAGAGCCCCATGTGCTGCTGGGTAGTTGCGCAGGTGAACTCCGTAACCTGGGAGTGGCCTGACCACCAGAGCCCCGTGGGCGGCTGGGGACCTGGTAAAGGATGTCAGGACAGTCAGTGAAGCCACCGAGGATATACATCCAGTAGTTCCTAATTCCTACACCCTGCTGGTCATTCTACCATCCACCAGGACATGGTATTCTGTAGTAGAATTCAATGATGCCTTCTTCTGTATTCCATTGGTCCCAGAAAGGTTCTGCTGCCCTAGTAACCAGATTTGGGAATGGAGAAATGCTGCTGCCTTGTGGCCGTTTCACACAACAGCAGCTTTAAACCCAGTGCTAATGGTCACTACATATTCACACTCATTGCAGGCCTGTAAATGACACCTGCCCTCAAAAACAATCCTGGGGTCGAAAATTGACCACAAAATTCAAAAGAGGGCAACCATCCAAGAAGACCATTTCAAGAGGTTAATTGTACTCTCCGTTTTTTTCTGTTTTTCTGTAGCAGAAATTTTAAAAGGCGTGGAAAAATGCTGAACATTAGGAATAATTAAAGATATGCAAATCCAAATTACAAAAACCTATCAGCTCACACCAGTCAGAATGGCCATCAGCAAAAATTCTGCAAACAATAAATGCTGAAGGGGTTTTGGAGAAATGCCTACCCTTGGTTCAACGTGGGACATGAGCCAATAATGTAAAGGTAAATACTGAGCTACCATTCAATCAAGCATACCCACTGCTGGGCCTATCGCCTGAGGGGATGAGAATCAAAAAGACACAGGCTGGGCTTCACTGGTGGCGCAGTGGTTGAGAGTCCGCCTGCCAATGCAGGAGACATGGGTTCATGCCCCGTTTCGGGAAGATCCCACATGCCGCAGAGCGGCTGGTCCCGTGAGCTATGGCTGCTGGGCCTGCGCATCCGGAGCCTGTGCTCTGCAATGGGAGTGTCCACAGCAGTGAGAGGCACATGTACCACGCAAAAAAAAATAAATAAATAAAGACACAGGCTGGCAATCCTGCACTCCAGCAATATTTACCATAGCCAACACTTGGAAGCTACGAAAATGTCCACCGACAGAGGAATGCACAAAGAAACAGTGGTCCATGTACACAATGGAATATGACTCCAATAAAAAATATAAATTCAATTTATAAAACAAACATAAGTAAGGACACATCAGGTTTTGGGGTCACATTCCACTCTAATATATAACCGAGGAACACCACTGTCAGGATGGTCTGTTTCCGTACTTACCAGATTGGGAAAAGCAGAAATGCTGACGCCCTCTGGCCATTACCTGCAACAGCAGCTTTAAAACGTGTGCTGAGGGTCACTTCTTATGCACCAGTACTGGAGGTCTGTAAATGAAACCTGCCCTCCAAATGTCTTGAGGGAGGTAATGGCCAAAATATTTCTAAATGTCACACATACTCCACGAAAACAGTTTGAAGAGGTAAGCTGTACTCACAGTTTGAAGAAAAAAAGGACATGCCAGAAAGCTGAATTTCAAGTGATTATGAGACGCATGCAAATCCAACCACAAAGTGGTATCAGCTCACATTAGTCAAAATAAACATCAGCAAAAAAAAAAATCTACAAACAATAAATGCTGAGGGTGTTGTGGAGAAGTGCATACCGTCAACTTTAAGTGTGACATAACCTGGTAAGAGCCACTAATGAGGACAGAATGGAGGTGCCTCTATAAGTAAACATTTTGCTACCATATGATCCAGCCGGCCCACTCCTGGGCCTATAACCTAAGAAGACAGAATTGCAAAGACACAGGCAGGCAAATGTGCATTGCTGCAGCATTACAATAGCCATGACATGGAAGCAACCAAAAAGTCCATCAACAGATGAGTGGGCAAAGAAGAACTGGTACATGTGCAGACGGAATATTAGCCAAGGAAAAAAAGGACACAATGCCATGTGCAGCACCGTAGATGAGTCTAGAGGGAATCACATGACTTGTAGTAAGTCAGAAAAAGAAAGACACATATCATATGATATCACTTATAGGTGTTACATAAAAATTGATACCAGTGAAGATACTTCCACAGAGAAGGGCAATCACAGATTCATTAAACAAACTTATGGTTCACCAATGGAAAGGTGTGAGGATTGGATGCATTAGGATATTGGCGTTAACAGACATATACAAACACAGGCGAAATATATAATCACCAAGACCTACGAAATACCAAGAGAAGACTACTCAACATTCTGTCATAAGGTACGTGGGAAAAGGATCCCAGGAAGAACAGACATATGTATATGTGTAAAAGAACCATATCTTGCACACCTACACCAAGCCAAACATTTTAATCAAACTTGCTGTGATATAAAAATAAAAATTAAATTTAAAGAAAGAACAAGAATAGTGAGACAAACATAAGGGGCTTTCTCCTGGCACATACCCTTCTAAATTACAACCTAGAACACGACTTCCATTGAGGCTCTGTTGCCCTAGTAACCAGATTCGGTAAAGGAGAACTGCTGCCACCTTGTGGCCGTTTCACACAACAGCAGCTTTAATCCCAGTGCTAATGGTCAGTGGATATTCAAAATAATTGCAGGCCTGTAAATGACACCTGCTCTGAAAACAAATCCTGGGGTCCTATATCGACCAAAAATTTCAAAAGATGTCCACATTTCAAAACGACAGTTTCAAGAGACATATTTTATGCACATTTGTGTTCTGCTTCTTTCTCTTTCTTTCTTTTTTTGTTAAAACAACGGGAATGGAAAAAGGCCACCCTCAGAATGGGAGAAAATATTTGCAAACGAATCAGTGGACAAAGCTTTAATCTCCAATATATATAAACAGCTCATGCAGCTTAATATTAAAAAAACAAACAACCCAATACAAAAATGGGTAGAACATCTAAATTGACCTTTCTTCAAAGAAGACATAGAGATGGCCAAGATGCACATGAAAAGCTGCTCAACATCATTAATTATTAGGGAACTGTAAATCCAAAGTACAATGAGGTATCACCTCACACCTGTTAGAATGGGCCTCATCAGAAAATCTACAAACAATAAATGCTGGGGAGAGTGTGGACAAAAGGAACCCTCTTCCACTATTGGTGGGAATGTAAATTGATACAGTCACTATGGAGAACAGTATGGAGGTCCCTTAAAAAACGAAAAATAGAATTACCATATGATCCAGCAATCCCACTTCTGGGCGTATACCCAGAGAAAACCATAAATCAAAAAGACACATTCACCACAATGTTCATTGCAGCACTATTTACAATAGCCAGGTAATGGAAGCAACCTAAATGCCCACAGACAGAGGAATGGATAAAGATGTGGTACATATATAAAATGGAATATTACTCAGCCATAGAAAGGGATGAAACTGGATCATTTGTAGAGACGTCGATGGACCTAGAGACTGTCATACAGAGTGAAGTAAGTCAGAAAGAGAAAAACAAATATTGTATATTAATGCATATATGTGGAACCTAGAGAAATGGTACAGATGAACAGGTTTGCAGGGCAGAAATAGAGACACAGAGGTAGAGAACGAACCTATGGACATCAAGGAGGGGAAGCCATGGGGTGGTGGTGGTGGGATGAGTTGGGAGACTGAGATTGACCTGTATACATGTATATGTATAATATAGATAACTAATAATAACCTGCTGTATAAAAAATAAATAAAATAAAATTTCATAAATTTTTTAAAGAAATAAAATTTAAAAATATAAAACAGAAAAATGTTCTTCCCTTCACAAAGATGTAATTATATGAATGAATAATTTCCATGCTTATATCTATAAATACTTAAAGAGGAATAAAATCTACCTTGAACCAAAAAAAAAAAAAAAAAAAAAACAGACACCGCCAGTTATACAGAGGAAAATCCTATCAGGGCACTTGCTCCAGTGGTCAACAATTCTGAACATCTGCCATGCAGCCAGCAGCCCCCCGCAAGGAGCGTCCTCATTGCAAAGCTGGGGGACCGTGCCGAGGCGTCTGTGAGTAAACGTGAGTTGAGCCCCAGGCCAGCTGCTGCTGAACTGTTCCCACCCTTCCCAGGTAAAACACCTGAATATGTACAAGGACTTGAAAGCCTAGAGGAAGGGCCCTGGAGCCACACCAGCGACAGCATGCAGGCCGACTTGGTGCCTGCAGTCCAGCCAGGATGGTCCTGGCCCCGGGCGCTCTTCTGGAAGCTTTCCATTTCCCTGCCTGAGATACCCCTCCTGTCCTGGCCCCCACTGCCTTTTTCCTTCCTCACCTCTGCCCGGGGAGCAATTCCAGCGATAGGTATGGGTGACACATCCTCTTGTTTAGCAGATGGCAGCCTGGCAACTCCTGCAGAATGTCCAGCAGAGCCCCACTGACACCGGGCCTCCCACAAAGCTGTGGCCCCTCACTCACTCCCACCAGCACAGCCCCGAGACTGCTGACGGGGCAGAGAATATGGCGTCAGGCACAGCTGCACGGGCTCTTGCTGCCTGGAGCGGTGTTTATATTGACCTCAACCCAGGCACACCTGGGGAGGGCTGGCCAGCAGGGTCAGGCTGCCCAGGTCAGCCAATCCTCACCCCTCAGGGGCTCACATTGCCGAAAATGGACCTCGCTGAACCGACCACGTCCAAGGAACAGGTGTGGGCTCCTGAGAGTCACGATACACAAGGGGCTGTAGCTCCGGCTTGTTTTCTAATCATTTTATCTGGCCCATGAGTGGGAGACAACTTCAAGAAGACCCTCTCCTAATGAGAGGAACTCAGGAGTCAGGGAGAGGAGGGGTGATGGGTGGAGACAGAGGCTTGGTGCCCCGGCTGCAGTGGAAGTCTCTGGAAGACCAGGCAGAGTGAAGCCACACAGAGTGATGCCCAGGGTCACAGACCTGTCAGACTTGCTGTTTGTTAGCTCAAGTCTGCTCTGAGGTGCTCTGTGTCAGCTCTGAGTGACAGGCGATCTGGGGTGCTCTGCAATGAGGGCTATGTGCATGGTTCCTGTGTGCCCAGCCCTGCCGGGGTACCTGCCCAGGGGAGCTCCGTATCCTGGGAAGGGCCTGACTATGAGAGCCCCATAGGCTGCTGGGGAGATGCACAGGTGAGCTCCATAACCTGGGAGTGGCCTGACCATGAGAGCCCGGTGGGCTGCTGGGGACATGCCCAGGTTAGGCCCATATCCTGGGAGGGGCCTGACTACGAGAGCCCCATGGGCTGCTGGGTAGATGCACAGGTGAGCTCCATAACCTGGGAGTGGCCTGACCATGAGAGCCCCGTGGGCTGCTGGGGACATGCCCAGGTTAGGCCCATATCCTGGAAGGGGCCTGACTACGAGAGCCCCATGTGCTGCTGGGTAGTTGCGCAGGTGAACTGCGTAACCTGGGAGTGGCCTGACCACCAGAGCCCAGTGGGCGGCTGGGGACCTGGTAAAGGATGTCAGGACAGTCAGTGAAGCCACCGAGGATATACATCCAGTAGTTCCTAATTCCTACACCCTGCTGGTCATTCTACCATCCACCAGGACATGGTATTCTGTAGTAGAATTCAATGATGCCTTCTTCTGTATTCCATTGGTCCCAGAAAGGCTCTGCTGCCCTAGTAACCAGATTTGGGAATGGAGAAATGCTGCTGCCTTGTGGCCGTTTCACACAACAGCAGCTTTAAACCCAGTGCTAATGGTCACTACATATTCACACTCATTGCAGGCCTGTAAATGACACCTGCCCTCAAAAACAATCCTGGGGTCGAAAATTGACCACAAAATTCAAAAGAGGGCAACCATCCAAGAAGACCATTTCAAGAGGTTAATTGTACTCTCCGTTTTTTTTCTGTTTTTCTGTAGCAGAAATTTTAAAAGGCGTGGAAAAATGCTGAACATTAGGAATAATTAAAGATATGCAAATCCAAATTACAAAAACCTATCAGCTCACACCAGTCAGAATGGCCATCAGCAAAAATTCTGCAAACAATAAATGCTGAAGGGGTTTTGGAGAAATGCCTACCCTTGGTTCAACGTGGGACATGAGCCAATAATGTAAAGGTAAATACTGAGCTACCATTCAATCAAGCATACCCACTGCTGGGCCTATCGCCTGAGGGGATGAGAATCAAAAAGACACAGGCTGGGCTTCACTGGTGGCGCAGTGGTTGAGAGTCCGCCTGCCAATGCAGGAGACATGGGTTCATGCCCCGTTTCGGGAAGATCCCACATGCCGCAGAGCGGCTGGTCCCGTGAGCTATGGCTGCTGGGCCTGCGCATCCGGAGCCTGTGCTCTGCAATGGGAGTGTCCACAGCAGTGAGAGGCACACGTACCACGCAAAAATAAATAAATAAATAAAGACACAGGCTGGCAATCCTGCACTCCAGCAATATTTACCATAGCCAACACTTGGAAGCTACGAAAATGTCCACCGACAGAGGAATGCACAAAGAAACAGTGGTCCATGTACACAATGGAATATGACTCCAATAAAAAATATAAATTCAATTTATAAAACAAACATAAGTAAGGACACATCAGGTTTTGGGGTCACATTCCACTCTAATATATAACCGAGGAACACCACTGTCAGGATGGTCTGTTTCCGTACTTACCAGATTGGGAAAAGCAGAAATGCTGACGCCCTCTGGCCATTACCTGCAACAGCAGCTTTAAAACGTGTGCTGAGGGTCACTTCTTATGCACCAGTACTGGAGGTCTGTAAATGAAACCTGCCCTCCAAATGTCTTGAGGGAGGTAATGGCCAAAATATTTCTAAATGTCACACATACTCCACGAAAACAGTTTGAAGAGGTAAGCTGTACTCACAGTTTGAAGAAAAAAAGGACATGCCAGAAAGCTGAATTTCAAGTGATTATGAGACGCATGCAAATCCAACCACAAAGTGGTATCAGCTCACATTAGTCAGAATAAACATCAGCAAAAAAAAAAATCTACAAACAATAAATGCTGAGGGTGCTGTGGAGAAGTGCATACCGTCAACTTTAAGTGTGACATAACCTGGTAAGAGCCACTAATGAGGACAGAATGGAGGTGCCTCTATAAGGTAAACATTTTGCTACCATATGATCCAGCCGGCCCACTCCTGGGCCTATAACCTAAGAAGACAGAATTGCAAAGACACAGGCAGGCAAATGTGCATTGCTGCAGCATTACAATAGCCATGACATGGAAGCAACCAAAAAGTCCATCAACAGATGAGTGGGCAAAGAAGAACTGGTACATGTGCAGACGGAATATTAGCCAAGGAAAAAAAGGACACAATGCCATGTGCAGCACCGTAGATGAGTCTAGAGGGAATCACATGACTTGTAGTAAGTCAGAAAAAGAAAGACACATATCATATGATATCACTTATAGGTGTTACATAAAAATTGATACCAGTGAAGATACTTCCACAGAGAAGGGCAATCACAGATTCATTAAACAAACTTATGGTTCACCAATGGAAAGGTGTGAGGATTGGATGCATTAGGATATTGGCGTTAACAGACATATACAAACACAGGCGAAATATATAATCACCAAGACCTACGAAATACCAAGAGAAGACTACTCAACATTCTGTCATAAGGTACGTGGGAAAAGGATCCCAGGAAGAACAGACATATGTATATGTGTAAAAGAACCATATCTTGCACACCTACACCAAGCCAAACATTTTAATCAAACTTGCTGTGATATAAAAATAAAAATTAAATTTAAAGAAAGAACAAGAATAGTGAGACAAACATAAGGGGCTTTCTCCTGGCACATACCCTTCTAAATTACAACCTAGAACACGACTTCCATTGAGGCTCTGTTGCCCTAGTAACCAGATTCGGTAAAGGAGAACTGCTGCCACCTTGTGGCCGTTTCACACAACAGCAGCTTTAATCCCAGTGCTAATGGTCAGTGGATATTCAAAATAATTGCAGGCCTGTAAATGACACCTGCTCTGAAAACAAATCCTGGGGTCCTATATCGACCAAAAATTTCAAAAGATGTCCACATTTCAAAACGACAGTTTCAAGAGACATATTTTATGCACATTTGTGTTCTGCTTCTTTCTCTTTCTTTCTTTTTTTGTTAAAACAACGGGAATGGAAAAAGGCCACCCTCAGAATGGGAGAAAATATTTGCAAACGAATCAGTGGACAAAGCTTTAATCTCCAATATATATAAACAGCTCATGCAGCTTAATATTAAAAAAACAAACAACCCAATACAAAAATGGGTAGAACATCTAAATTGACCTTTCTTCAAAGAAGACATAGAGATGGCCAAGATGCACATGAAAAGCTGCTCAACATCATTAATTATTAGGGAACTGTAAATCCAAAGTACAATGAGGTATCACCTCACACCTGTTAGAATGGGCCTCATCAGAAAATCTACAAACAATAAATGCTGGGGAGGGTGTGGACAAAAGGAACCCTCTTCCACTATTGGTGGGAATGTAAATTGATACAGTCACTATGGAGAACAGTATGGAGGTCCCTTAAAAAACGAAAAATAGAATTACCATATGATCCAGCAATCCCACTTCTGGGCGTATACCCAGAGAAAACCATAAATCAAAAAGACACATTCACCACAATGTTCATTGCAGCACTATTTACAATAGCCAGGTAATGGAAGCAACCTAAATGCCCACAGACAGAGGAATGGATAAAGATATGGTACATATATAAAATGGAATATTACTCAGCCATAGAAAGGGATGAAACTGGATCATTTGTAGAGACGTCGATGGACCTAGAGACTGTCATACAGAGTGAAGTAAGTCAGAAAGAGAAAAACAAATATTGTATATTAATGCATATATGTGGAACCTAGAGAAATGGTACAGATGAACAGGTTTGCAGGGCAGAAATAGAGACACAGAGGTAGAGAACGAACCTATGGACATCAAGGAGGGGAAGCCATGGGGTGGTGGTGGTGGGATGAGTTGGGAGACTGAGATTGACCTGTATACATGTATATGTATAATATAGATAACTAATAATAACCTGCTGTATAAAAAATAAATAAAATAAAATTTCATAAATTTTTTAAAGAAATAAAATTTAAAAATATAAAACAGAAAAATGTTCTTCCCTTCACAAAGATGTAATTATATGAATGAATAATTTCCATGCTTATATCTATAAATACTTAAAGAGGAATAAAATCTACCTTGAACCAAAAAAAAAAAAAAACAGACACCGCCAGTTATACAGAGGAAAATCCTATCAGGGCACTTGCTCCAGTGGTCAACAATTCTGAACATCTGCCATGCAGCCAGCAGCCCCCCGCAAGGAGCGTCCTCATTGCAAAGCTGGGGGACCGTGCCGAGGCGTCTGTGAGTAAACGTGAGTTGAGCCCCAGGCCAGCTGCTGCTGAACTGTTCCCACCCTTCCCAGGTAAAACACCTGAATATGTACAAGGACTTGAAAGCCTAGAGGAAGGGCCCTGGAGCCACACCAGCGACAGCATGCAGGCCGACTTGGTGCCTGCAGTCCAGCCAGGATGGTCCTGGCCCCGGGCGCTCTTCTGGAAGCTTTCCATTTCCCTGCCTGAGATACCCCTCCTGTCCTGGCCCCCACTGCCTTTTTCCTTCCTCACCTCTGCCCGGGGAGCAATTCCAGCGATAGGTATGGGTGACACATCCTCTTGTTTAGCAGATGGCAGCCTGGCAACTCCTGCAGAAAGTCCAGCAGAGCCCCACTGACACCGGGCCTCCCACAAAGCTGTGGCCCCTCACTCACTCCCACCAGCACAGCCCCGAGACTGCTGACGGGGCAGAGAATATGGCGTCAGGCACAGCTGCACGGGCTCTTGCTGCCTGGAGCGGTGTTTATATTGACCTCAACCCAGGCACACCTGGGGAGGGCTGGCCAGCAGGGTCAGGCTGCCCAGGTCAGCCAATCCTCACCCCTCAGGGGCTCACATTGCCGAAAATGGACCTCGCTGAACCGACCACGTCCAAGGAACAGGTGTGGGCTCCTGAGAGTCACGATACACAAGGGGCTGTAGCTCCGGCTTGTTTTCTAATCATTTTATCTGGCCCATGAGTGGGAGACAACTTCAAGAAGACCCTCTCCTAATGAGAGGAACTCAGGAGTCAGGGAGAGGAGGGGTGATGGGTGGAGACAGAGGCTTGGTGCCCCGGCTGCAGTGGAAGTCTCTGGAAGACCAGGCAGAGTGAAGCCACACAGAGTGATGCCCAGGGTCACAGACCTGTCAGACTTGCTGTTTGTTAGCTCAAGTCTGCTCTGAGGTGCTCTGTGTCAGCTCTGAGTGACAGGCGATCTGGGGTGCTCTGCAATGAGGGCTATGTGCATGGTTCCTGTGTGCCCAGCCCTGCCGGGGTACCTGCCCAGGGGAGCTCCGTATCCTGGGAAGGGCCTGACTATGAGAGCCCCATAGGCTGCTGGGGAGATGCACAGGTGAGCTCCATAACCTGGGAGTGGCCTGACCATGAGAGCCCGGTGGGCTGCTGGGGACATGCCCAGGTTAGGCCCATATCCTGGGAGGGGCCTGACTACGAGAGCCCCATGGGCTGCTGGGTAGATGCACAGGTGAGCTCCATAACCTGGGAGTGGCCTGACCATGAGAGCCCCGTGGGCTGCTGGGGACATGCCCAGGTTAGGCCCATATCCTGGAAGGGGCCTGACTACGAGAGCCCCATGTGCTGCTGGGTAGTTGCGCAGGTGAACTGCGTAACCTGGGAGTGGCCTGACCACCAGAGCCCAGTGGGCGGCTGGGGACCTGGTAAAGGATGTCAGGACAGTCAGTGAAGCCACCGAGGATATACATCCAGTAGTTCCTAATTCCTACACCCTGCTGGTCATTCTACCATCCACCAGGACATGGTATTCTGTAGTAGAATTCAATGATGCCTTCTTCTGTATTCCATTGGTCCCAGAAAGGCTCTGCTGCCCTAGTAACCAGATTTGGGAATGGAGAAATGCTGCTGCCTTGTGGCCGTTTCACACAACAGCAGCTTTAAACCCAGTGCTAATGGTCACTAAATATTCACACTCATTGCAGGCCTGTAAATGACACCTGCCCTCAAAAACAATCCTGGGGTCGAAAATTGACCACAAAATTCAAAAGAGGGCAACCATCCAAGAAGACCATTTCAAGAGGTTAATTGTACTCTCCGTTTTTTTTCTGTTTTTCTGTAGCAGAAATTTTAAAAGGCGTGGAAAAATGCTGAACATTAGGAATAATTAAAGATATGCAAATCCAAATTACAAAAACCTATCAGCTCACACCAGTCAGAATGGCCATCAGCAAAAATTCTGCAAACAATAAATGCTGAAGGGGTTTTGGAGAAATGCCTACCCTTGGTTCAACGTGGGACATGAGCCAATAATGTAAAGGTAAATACTGAGCTACCATTCAATCAAGCATACCCACTGCTGGGCCTATCGCCTGAGGGGATGAGAATCAAAAAGACACAGGCTGGGCTTCACTGGTGGCGCAGTGGTTGAGAGTCCGCCTGCCAATGCAGGAGACATGGGTTCATGCCCCGTTTCGGGAAGATCCCACATGCCGCAGAGCGGCTGGTCCCGTGAGCTATGGCTGCTGGGCCTGCGCATCCGGAGCCTGTGCTCTGCAATGGGAGTGTCCACAGCAGTGAGAGGCACACGTACCACGCAAAAAAAAAAAAATAAATAAAGACACAGGCTGGCAATCCTGCACTCCAGCAATATTTACCATAGCCAACACTTGGAAGCTACGAAAATGTCCACCGACAGAGGAATGCACAAAGAAACAGTGGTCCATGTACACAATGGAATATGACTCCAATAAAAAATATAAATTCAATTTATAAAACAAACATAAGTAAGGACACATCAGGTTTTGGGGTCACATTCCACTCTAATATATAACCGAGGAACACCACTGTCAGGATGGTCTGTTTCCGTACTTACCAGATTGGGAAAAGCAGAAATGCTGACGCCCTCTGGCCATTACCTGCAACAGCAGCTTTAAAACGTGTGCTGAGGGTCACTTCTTATGCACCAGTACTGGAGGTCTGTAAATGAAACCTGCCCTCCAAATGTCTTGAGGGAGGTAATGGCCAAAATATTTCTAAATGTCACACATACTCCACGAAAACAGTTTGAAGAGGTAAGCTGTACTCACAGTTTGAAGAAAAAAAGGACATGCCAGAAAGCTGAATTTCAAGTGATTATGAGACGCATGCAAATCCAACCACAAAGTGGTATCAGCTCACATTAGTCAGAATAAACATCAGCAAAAAAAAAAATCTACAAACAATAAATGCTGAGGGTGCTGTGGAGAAGTGCATACCGTCAACTTTAAGTGTGACATAACCTGGTAAGAGCCACTAATGAGGACAGAATGGAGGTGCCTCTATAAGGTAAACATTTTGCTACCATATGATCCAGCCGGCCCACTCCTGGGCCTATAACCTAAGAAGACAGAATTGCAAAGACACAGGCAGGCAAATGTGCATTGCTGCAGCATTACAATAGCCATGACATGGAAGCAACCAAAAAGTCCATCAACAGATGAGTGGGCAAAGAAGAACTGGTACATGTGCAGACGGAATATTAGCCAAGGAAAAAAAGGACACAATGCCATGTTCAGCACCGTAGATGAGTCTAGAGGGAATCACATGACTTGTAGTAAGTCAGAAAAAGAAAGACACATATCATATGATATCACTTATAGGTGTTACATAAAAATTGATACCAGTGAAGATACTTCCACAGAGAAGGGCAATCACAGATTCATTAAACAAACTTATGGTTCACCAATGGAAAGGTGTGAGGATTGGATGCATTAGGATATTGGCGTTAACAGACATATACAAACACAGGCGAAATATATAATCACCAAGACCTACGAAATACCAAGAGAAGACTACTCAACATTCTGTCATAAGGTACGTGGGAAAAGGATCCCAGGAAGAACAGACATATGTATATGTGTAAAAGAACCATATCTTGCACACCTACACCAAGCCAAACATTTTAATCAAACTTGCTGTGATATAAAAATAAAAATTAAATTTAAAGAAAGAACAAGAATAGTGAGACAAACATAAGGGGCTTTCTCCTGGCACATACCCTTCTAAATTACAACCTAGAACACGACTTCCATTGAGGCTCTGTTGCCCTAGTAACCAGATTCGGTAAAGGAGAACTGCTGCCACCTTGTGGCCGTTTCACACAACAGCAGCTTTAATCCCAGTGCTAATGGTCAGTGGATATTCAAAATAATTGCAGGCCTGTAAATGACACCTGCTCTGAAAACAAATCCTGGGGTCCTATATCGACCAAAAATTTCAAAAGATGTCCACATTTCAAAACGACAGTTTCAAGAGACATATTTTATGCACATTTGTGTTCTGCTTCTTTCTCTTTCTTTCTTTTTTTGTTAAAACAACGGGAATGGAAAAAGGCCACCCTCAGAATGGGAGAAAATATTTGCAAACGAATCAGTGGACAAAGCTTTAATCTCCAATATATATAAACAGCTCATGCAGCTTAATATTAAAAAAACAAACAACCCAATACAAAAATGGGTAGAACATCTAAATTGACCTTTCTTCAAAGAAGACATAGAGATGGCCAAGATGCACATGAAAAGCTGCTCAACATCATTAATTATTAGGGAACTGTAAATCCAAAGTACAATGAGGTATCACCTCACACCTGTTAGAATGGGCCTCATCAGAAAATCTACAAACAATAAATGCTGGGGAGGGTGTGGACAAAAGGAACCCTCTTCCACTATTGGTGGGAATGTAAATTGATACAGTCACTATGGAGAACAGTATGGAGGTCCCTTAAAAAACGAAAAATAGAATTACCATATGATCCAGCAATCCCACTTCTGGGCGTATACCCAGAGAAAACCATAAATCAAAAAGACACATTCACCACAATGTTCATTGCAGCACTATTTACAATAGCCAGGTAATGGAAGCAACCTAAATGCCCACAGACAGAGGAATGGATAAAGATGTGGTACATATATAAAATGGAATATTACTCAGCCATAGAAAGGGATGAAACTGGATCATTTGTAGAGACGTCGATGGACCTAGAGACTGTCATACAGAGTGAAGTAAGTCAGAAAGAGAAAAACAAATATTGTATATTAATGCATATATGTGGAACCTAGAGAAATGGTACAGATGAACAGGTTTGCAGGGCAGAAATAGAGACACAGAGGTAGAGAACGAACCTATGGACATCAAGGAGGGGAAGCCATGGGGTGGTGGTGGTGGGATGAGTTGGGAGACTGAGATTGACCTGTATACATGTATATGTATAATATAGATAACTAATAATAACCTGCTGTATAAAAAATAAATAAAATAAAATTTCATAAATTTTTTAAAGAAATAAAATTTAAAAATATAAAACAGAAAAATGTTCTTCCCTTCACAAAGATGTAATTATATGAATGAATAATTTCCACGCTTATATCTATAAATACTTAAAGAGGAATAAAATCTACCTTGAACCAAAAAAAAAAAAAAAAAAAAAAACAGACACCGCCAGTTATACAGAGGAAAATCCTATCAGGGCACTTGCTCCAGTGGTCAACAATTCTGAACATCTGCCATGCAGCCAGCAGCCCCCCGCAAGGAGCGTCCTCATTGCAAAGCTGGGGGACCGTGCCGAGGCGTCTGTGAGTAAACGTGAGTTGAGCCCCAGGCCAGCTGCTGCTGAACTGTTCCCACCCTTCCCAGGTAAAACACCTGAATATGTACAAGGACTTGAAAGCCTAGAGGAAGGGCCCTGGAGCCACACCAGCGACAGCACGCAGGCCGACTTGGTGCCTGCAGTCCAGCCAGGATGGTCCTGGCCCCGGGCGCTCTTCTGGAAGCTTTCCATTTCCCTGCCTGAGATACCCCTCCTGTCCTGGCCCCCACTGCCTTTTTCCTTCCTCACCTCTGCCCGGGGAGCAATTCCAGCGATAGGTATGGGTGACACATCCTCTTCTTTAGCAGATGGCAGCCTGGCAACTCCTGCAGAAAGTCCAGCAGAGCCCCACTGACACCGGGCCTCCCACAAAGCTGTGGCCCCTCACTCACTCCCACCAGCACAGCCCCGAGACTGCTGACGGGGCAGAGAATATGGCGTCAGGCACAGCTGCACGGGCTCTTGCTGCCTGGAGCGGTGTTTATATTGACCTCAACCCAGGCACACCTGGGGAGGGCTGGCCAGCAGGGTCAGGCTGCCCAGGTCAGCCAATCCTCACCCCTCAGGGGCTCACATTGCCGAAAATGGACCTCGCTGAACCGACCACGTCCAAGGAACAGGTGTGGGCTCCTGAGAGTCACGATACACAAGGGGCTGTAGCTCCGGCTTGTTTTCTAATCATTTTATCTGGCCCATGAGTGGGAGACAACTTCAAGAAGACCCTCTCCTAATGAGAGGAACTCAGGAGTCAGGGAGAGGAGGGGTGATGGGTGGAGACAGAGGCTTGGTGCCCCGGCTGCAGTGGAAGTCTCTGGAAGACCAGGCAGAGTGAAGCCACACAGAGTGATGCCCAGGGTCACAGACCTGTCAGACTTGCTGTTTGTTAGCTCAAGTCTGCTCTGAGGTGCTCTGTGTCAGCTCTGAGTGACAGGCGATCTGGGGTGCTCTGCAATGAGGGCTATGTGCATGGTTCCTGTGTGCCCAGCCCTGCCGGGGTACCTGCCCAGGGGAGCTCCGTATCCTGGGAAGGGCCTGACTATGAGAGCCCCATAGGCTGCTGGGGAGATGCACAGGTGAGCTCCATAACCTGGGAGTGGCCTGACCATGAGAGCCCGGTGGGCTGCTGGGGACATGCCCAGGTTAGGCCCATATCCTGGGAGGGGCCTGACTACGAGAGCCCCATGGGCTGCTGGGTAGATGCACAGGTGAGCTCCATAACCTGGGAGTGGCCTGACCATGAGAGCCCCGTGGGCTGCTGGGGACATGCCCAGGTTAGGCCCATATCCTGGAAGGGGCCTGACTACGAGAGCCCCATGTGCTGCTGGGTAGTTGCGCAGGTGAACTGCGTAACCTGGGAGTGGCCTGACCACCAGAGCCCCGTGGGCGGCTGGGGACCTGGTAAAGGATGTCAGGACAGTCAGTGAAGCCACCGAGGATATACATCCAGTAGTTCCTAATTCCTACACCCTGCTGGTCATTCTACCATCCACCAGGACATGGTATTCTGTAGTAGAATTCAATGATGCCTTCTTCTGTATTCCATTGGTCCCAGAAAGGCTCTGCTGCCCTAGTAACCAGATTTGGGAATGGAGAAATGCTGCTGCCTTGTGGCCGTTTCACACAACAGCAGCTTTAAACCCAGTGCTAATGGTCACTACATATTCACACTCATTGCAGGCCTGTAAATGACACCTGCCCTCAAAAACAATCCTGGGGTCGAAAATTGACCACAAAATTCAAAAGAGGGCAACCATCCAAGAAGACCATTTCAAGAGGTTAATTGTACTCTCCGTTTTTTTTCTGTTTTTCTGTAGCAGAAATTTTAAAAGGCGTGGAAAAATGCTGAACATTAGGAATAATTAAAGATATGCAAATCCAAATTACAAAAACCTATCAGCTCACACCAGTCAGAATGGCCATCAGCAAAAATTCTGCAAACAATAAATGCTGAAGGGGTTTTGGAGAAATGCCTACCCTTGGTTCAACGTGGGACATGAGCCAATAATGTAAAGGTAAATACTGAGCTACCATTCAATCAAGCATACCCACTGCTGGGCCTATCGCCTGAGGGGATGAGAATCAAAAAGACACAGGCTGGGCTTCACTGGTGGCGCAGTGGTTGAGAGTCCGCCTGCCAATGCAGGAGACATGGGTTCATGCCCCGTTTCGGGAAGATCCCACATGCCGCAGAGCGGCTGGTCCCGTGAGCTATGGCTGCTGGGCCTGCGCATCCGGAGCCTGTGCTCTGCAATGGGAGTGTCCACAGCAGTGAGAGGCACACGTACCACGCAAAAAAAAATAAATAAATAAAGACACAGGCTGGCAATCCTGCACTCCAGCAATATTTACCATAGCCAACACTTGGAAGCTACGAAAATGTCCACCGACAGAGGAATGCACAAAGAAACAGTGGTCCATGTACACAATGGAATATGACTCCAATAAAAAATATAAATTCAATTTATAAAACAAACATAAGTAAGGACACATCAGGTTTTGGGGTCACATTCCACTCTAATATATAACCGAGGAACACCACTGTCAGGATGGTCTGTTTCCGTACTTACCAGATTGGGAAAAGCAGAAATGCTGACGCCCTCTGGCCATTACCTGCAACAGCAGCTTTAAAACGTGTGCTGAGGGTCACTTCTTATGCACCAGTACTGGAGGTCTGTAAATGAAACCTGCCCTCCAAATGTCTTGAGGGAGGTAATGGCCAAAATATTTCTAAATGTCACACATACTCCACGAAAACAGTTTGAAGAGGTAAGCTGTACTCACAGTTTGAAGAAAAAAAGGACATGCCAGAAAGCTGAATTTCAAGTGATTATGAGACGCATGCAAATCCAACCACAAAGTGGTATCAGCTCACATTAGTCAGAATAAACATCAGCAAAAAAAAAATCTACAAACAATAAATGCTGAGGGTGCTGTGGAGAAGTGCATACCGTCAACTTTAAGTGTGACATAACCTGGTAAGAGCCACTAATGAGGACAGAATGGAGGTGCCTCTATAAGGTAAACATTTTGCTACCATATGATCCAGCCGGCCCACTCCTGGGCCTATAACCTAAGAAGACAGAATTGCAAAGACACAGGCAGGCAAATGTGCATTGCTACAGCATTACAATAGCCATGACATGGAAGCAACCAAAAAGTCCATCAACAGATGAGTGGGCAAAGAAGAACTGGTACATGTGCAGACGGAATATTAGCCAAGGAAAAAAAGGACACAATGCCATGTGCAGCACCGTAGATGAGTCTAGAGGGAATCACATGACTTGTAGTAAGTCAGAAAAAGAAAGACACATATCATATGATATCACTTATAGGTGTTACATAAAAATTGATACCAGTGAAGATACTTCCACAGAGAAGGGCAATCACAGATTCATTAAACAAACTTATGGTTCACCAATGGAAAGGTGTGAGGATTGGATGCATTAGGATATTGGCGTTAACAGACATATACAAACACAGGCGAAATATATAATCACCAAGACCTACGAAATACCAAGAGAAGACTACTCAACATTCTGTCATAAGGTACGTGGGAAAAGGATCCCAGGAAGAACAGACATATGTATATGTGTAAAAGAACCATATCTTGCACACCTACACCAAGCCAAACATTTTAATCAAACTTGCTGTGATATAAAAATAAAAATTAAATTTAAAGAAAGAACAAGAATAGTGAGACAAACATAAGGGGCTTTCTCCTGGCACATACCCTTCTAAATTACAACCTAGAACACGACTTCCATTGAGGCTCTGTTGCCCTAGTAACCAGATTCGGTAAAGGAGAACTGCTGCCACCTTGTGGCCGTTTCACACAACAGCAGCTTTAATCCCAGTGCTAATGGTCAGTGGATATTCAAAATAATTGCAGGCCTGTAAATGACACCTGCTCTGAAAACAAATCCTGGGGTCCTATATCGACCAAAAATTTCAAAAGATGTCCACATTTCAAAACGACAGTTTCAAGAGACATATTTTATGCACATTTGTGTTCTGCTTCTTTCTCTTTCTTTCTTTTTTTGTTAAAACAACGGGAATGGAAAAAGGCCACCCTCAGAATGGGAGAAAATATTTGCAAACGAATCAGTGGACAAAGCTTTAATCTCCAATATATATAAACAGCTCATGCAGCTTAATATTAAAAAAACAAACAACCCAATACAAAAATGGGTAGAACATCTAAATTGACCTTTCTTCAAAGAAGACATAGAGATGGCCAAGATGCACATGAAAAGCTGCTCAACATCATTAATTATTAGGGAACTGTAAATCCAAAGTACAATGAGGTATCACCTCACACCTGTTAGAATGGGCCTCATCAGAAAATCTACAAACAATAAATGCTGGGGAGGGTGTGGACAAAAGGAACCCTCTTCCACTATTGGTGGGAATGTAAATTGATACAGTCACTATGGAGAACAGTATGGAGGTCCCTTAAAAAACAAAAAATAGAATTACCATATGATCCAGCAATCCCACTTCTGGGCGTATACCCAGAGAAAACCATAAATCAAAAAGACACATTCACCACAATGTTCATTGCAGCACTATTTACAATAGCCAGGTAATGGAAGCAACCTAAATGCCCACAGACAGAGGAATGGATAAAGATGTGGTACATATATAAAATGGAATATTACTCAGCCATAGAAAGGGATGAAACTGGATCATTTGTAGAGACGTCGATGGACCTAGAGACTGTCATACAGAGTGAAGTAAGTCAGAAAGAGAAAAACAAATATTGTATATTAATGCATATATGTGGAACCTAGAGAAATGGTACAGATGAACAGGTTTGCAGGGCAGAAATAGAGACACAGAGGTAGAGAACGAACCTATGGACATCAAGGAGGGGAAGCCATGGGGTGGTGGTGGTGGGATGAGTTGGGAGACTGAGATTGACCTGTATACATGTATATGTATAATATAGATAACTAATAATAACCTGCTGTATAAAAAATAAATAAAATAAAATTTCATAAATTTTTTAAAGAAATAAAATTTAAAAATATAAAACAGAAAAATGTTCTTCCCTTCACAAAGATGTAATTATATGAATGAATAATTTCCACGCTTATATCTATAAATACTTAAAGAGGAATAAAATCTACCTTGAACCAAAAAAAAAAAAAAAAACAGACACCGCCAGTTATACAGAGGAAAATCCTATCAGGGCACTTGCTCCAGTGGTCAACAATTCTGAACATCTGCCATGCAGCCAGCAGCCCCCCGCAAGGAGCGTCCTCATTGCAAAGCTGGGGGACCGTGCCGAGGCGTCTGTGAGTAAACGTGAGTTGAGCCCCAGGCCAGCTGCTGCTGAACTGTTCCCACCCTTCCCAGGTAAAACACCTGAATATGTACAAGGATTTGAAAGCCTAGAGGAAGGGCCCTGGAGCCACACCAGCGACAGCACGCAGGCCGACTTGGTGCCTGCAGTCCAGCCAGGATGGTCCTGGCCCCGGGCGCTCTTCTGGAAGCTTTCCATTTCCCTGCCTGAGATACCCCTCCTGTCCTGGCCCCCACTGCCTTTTTCCTTCCTCACCTCTGCCCGGGGAGCAATTCCAGCGATAGGTATGGGTGACACATCCTCTTCTTTAGCAGATGGCAGCCTGGCAACTCCTGCAGAAAGTCCAGCAGAGCCCCACTGACACCGGGCCTCCCACAAAGCTGTGGCCCCTCACTCACTCCCACCAGCACAGCCCCGAGACTGCTGACGGGGCAGAGAATATGGCGTCAGGCACAGCTGCACGGGCTCTTGCTGCCTGGAGCGGTGTTTATATTGACCTCAACCCAGGCACACCTGGGGAGGGCTGGCCAGCAGGGTCAGGCTGCCCAGGTCAGCCAATCCTCACCCCTCAGGGGCTCACATTGCCGAAAATGGACCTCGCTGAACCGACCACGTCCAAGGAACAGGTGTGGGCTCCTGAGAGTCACGATACACAAGGGGCTGTAGCTCCGGCTTGTTTTCTAATCATTTTATCTGGCCCATGAGTGGGAGACAACTTCAAGAAGACCCTCTCCTAATGAGAGGAACTCAGGAGTCAGGGAGAGGAGGGGTGATGGGTGGAGACAGAGGCTTGGTGCCCCGGCTGCAGTGGAAGTCTCTGGAAGACCAGGCAGAGTGAAGCCACACAGAGTGATGCCCAGGGTCACAGACCTGTCAGACTTGCTGTTTGTTAGCTCAAGTCTGCTCTGAGGTGCTCTGTGTCAGCTCTGAGTGACAGGCGATCTGGGGTGCTCTGCAATGAGGGCTATGTGCATGGTTCCTGTGTGCCCAGCCCTGCCGGTGTACTTGCCCAGGGGAGCTCCGTATCCTGGGAAGGGCCTGACTATGAGAGCCCCATGGGCTGCTGGGGAGATGCACAGGTGAGCTCCATAACCTGGGAGTGGCCTGACCATGAGAGCCCGGTGGGCTGCTGGGGACATGCCCAGGTTAGGCCCATATCCTGGGAGGGGCCTGACTACGAGAGCCCCATGGGCTGCTGGGTAGATGCACAGGTGAGCTCCATAACCTGGGAGTGGCCTGACCATGAGAGCCCCGTGGGCTGCTGGGGACATGCCCAGGTTAGGCCCATATCCTGGAAGGGGCCTGACTACGAGAGCCCCATGTGCTGCTGGGTAGTTGCGCAGGTGAACTGCGTAACCTGGGAGTGGCCTGACCACCAGAGCCCCGTGGGCGGCTGGGGACCTGGTAAAGGATGTCAGGACAGTCAGTGAAGCCACCGAGGATATACATCCAGTAGTTCCTAATTCCTACACCCTGCTGGTCATTCTACCATCCACCAGGACATGGTATTCTGTAGTAGAATTCAATGATGCCTTCTTCTGTATTCCATTGGTCCCAGAAAGGCTCTGCTGCCCTAGTAACCAGATTTGGGAATGGAGAAATGCTGCTGCCTTGTGGCCGTTTCACACAACAGCAGCTTTAAACCCAGTGCTAATGGTCACTACATATTCACACTCATTGCAGGCCTGTAAATGACACCTGCCCTCAAAAACAATCCTGGGGTCGAAAATTGACCACAAAATTCAAAAGAGGCCAACCATCCAAGAAGACCATTTCAAGAGGTTAATTGTACTCTCCGTTTTTTTCTGTTTTTCTGTAGCAGAAATTTTAAAAGGCGTGGAAAAATGCTGAACATTAGGAATAATTAAAGATATGCAAATCCAAATTACAAAAACCTATCAGCTCACACCAGTCAGAATGGCCATCAGCAAAAATTCTGCAAACAATAAATGCTGAAGGGGTTTTGGAGAAATGCCTACCCTTGGTTCAACGTGGGACATGAGCCAATAATGTAAAGGTAAATACTGAGCTACCATTCAATCAAGCATACCCACTGCTGGGCCTATCGCCTGAGGGGATGAGAATCAAAAAGACACAGGCTGGGCTTCACTGGTGGCGCAGTGGTTGAGAGTCCGCCTGCCAATGCAGGAGACATGGGTTCATGCCCCGTTTCGGGAAGATCCCACATGCCGCAGAGCGGCTGGTCCCGTGAGCTATGGCTGCTGGGCCTGCGCATCCGGAGCCTGTGCTCTGCAATGGGAGTGTCCACAGCAGTGAGAGGCACACGTACCACGCAAAAAAAAATAAATAAATAAAGACACAGGCTGGCAATCCTGCACTCCAGCAATATTTACCATAGCCAACACTTGGAAGCTACGAAAATGTCCACCGACAGAGGAATGCACAAAGAAACAGTGGTCCATGTACACAATGGAATATGACTCCAATAAAAAATATAAATTCAATTTATAAAACAAACATAAGTAAGGACACATCAGGTTTTGGGGTCACATTCCACTCTAATATATAACCGAGGAACACCACTGTCAGGATGGTCTGTTTCCGTACTTACCAGATTGGGAAAAGCAGAAATGCTGACGCCCTCTGGCCATTACCTGCAACAGCAGCTTTAAAACGTGTGCTGAGGGTCACTTCTTATGCACCAGTACTGGAGGTCTGTAAATGAAACCTGCCCTCCAAATGTCTTGAGGGAGGTAATGGCCAAAATATTTCTAAATGTCACACATACTCCACGAAAACAGTTTGAAGAGGTAAGCTGTACTCACAGTTTGAAGAAAAAAAGGACATGCCAGAAAGCTGAATTTCAAGTGATTATGAGACGCATGCAAATCCAACCACAAAGTGGTATCAGCTCACATTAGTCAGAATAAACATCAGCAAAAAAAAAAATCTACAAACAATAAATGCTGAGGGTGCTGTGGAGAAGTGCATACCGTCAACTTTAAGTGTGACATAACCTGGTAAGAGCCACTAATGAGGACAGAATGGAGGTGCCTCTATAAGGTAAACATTTTGCTACCATATGATCCAGCCGGCCCACTCCTGGGCCTATAACCTAAGAAGACAGAATTGCAAAGACACAGGCAGGCAAATGTGCATTGCTGCAGCATTACAATAGCCATGACATGGAAGCAACCAAAAAGTCCATCAACAGATGAGTGGGCAAAGAAGAACTGGTACATGTGCAGACGGAATATTAGCCAAGGAAAAAAAGGACACAATGCCATGTGCAGCACCGTAGATGAGTCTAGAGGGAATCACATGACTTGTAGTAAGTCAGAAAAAGAAAGACACATATCATATGATATCACTTATAGGTGTTACATAAAAATTGATACCAGTGAAGATACTTCCACAGAGAAGGGCAATCACAGATTCATTAAACAAACTTATGGTTCACCAATGGAAAGGTGTGAGGATTGGATGCATTAGGATATTGGCGTTAACAGACATATACAAACACAGGCGAAATATATAATCACCAAGACCTACGAAATACCAAGAGAAGACTACTCAACATTCTGTCATAAGGTACGTGGGAAAAGGATCCCAGGAAGAACAGACATATGTATATGTGTAAAAGAACCATATCTTGCACACCTACACCAAGCCAAACATTTTAATCAAACTTGCTGTGATATAAAAATAAAAATTAAATTTAAAGAAAGAACAAGAATAGTGAGACAAACATAAGGGGCTTTCTCCTGGCACATACCCTTCTAAATTACAACCTAGAACACGACTTCCATTGAGGCTCTGTTGCCCTAGTAACCAGATTCGGTAAAGGAGAACTGCTGCCACCTTGTGGCCGTTTCACACAACAGCAGCTTTAATCCCAGTGCTAATGGTCAGTGGATATTCAAAATAATTGCAGGCCTGTAAATGACACCTGCTCTGAAAACAAATCCTGGGGTCCTATATCGACCAAAAATTTCAAAAGATGTCCACATTTCAAAACGACAGTTTCAAGAGACATATTTTATGCACATTTGTGTTCTGCTTCTTTCTCTTTCTTTCTTTTTTTGTTAAAACAACGGGAATGGAAAAAGGCCACCCTCAGAATGGGAGAAAATATTTGCAAACGAATCAGTGGACAAAGCTTTAATCTCCAATATATATAAACAGCTCATGCAGCTTAATATTAAAAAAACAAACAACCCAATACAAAAATGGGTAGAACATCTAAATTGACCTTTCTTCAAAGAAGACATAGAGATGGCCAAGATGCACATGAAAAGCTGCTCAACATCATTAATTATTAGGGAACTGTAAATCCAAAGTACAATGAGGTATCACCTCACACCTGTTAGAATGGGCCTCATCAGAAAATCTACAAACAATAAATGCTGGGGAGGGTGTGGACAAAAGGAACCCTCTTCCACTATTGGTGGGAATGTAAATTGATACAGTCACTATGGAGAACAGTATGGAGGTCCCTTAAAAAACGAAAAATAGAATTACCATATGATCCAGCAATCCCACTTCTGGGCGTATACCCAGAGAAAACCATAAATCAAAAAGACACATTCACCACAATGTTCATTGCAGCACTATTTACAATAGCCAGGTAATGGAAGCAACCTAAATGCCCACAGACAGAGGAATGGATAAAGATGTGGTACATATATAAAATGGAATATTACTCAGCCATAGAAAGGGATGAAACTGGATCATTTGTAGAGACGTCGATGGACCTAGAGACTGTCATACAGAGTGAAGTAAGTCAGAAAGAGAAAAACAAATATTGTATATTAATGCATATATGTGGAACCTAGAGAAATGGTACAGATGAACAGGTTTGCAGGGCAGAAATAGAGACACAGAGGTAGAGAACAAACCTATGGACATCAAGGAGGGGAAGCCATGGGGTGGTGGTGGTGGGATGAGTTGGGAGACTGAGATTGACCTGTATACATGTATATGTATAATATAGATAACTAATAATAACCTGCTGTATAAAAAATAAATAAAATAAAATTTCATAAATTTTTTAAAGAAATAAAATTTAAAAATATAAAACAGGGCCTCCCTGGTGGCGCAGTGGTTAAGAGTCCGCCTGCCGATGCAGGGGATGCAGGTTCGTGCCCCGGTCTGGGAGGATCCCACATGTGCGGAGCGGCTGGGCCCGTGAGCCATGGCCGCTGGGCCTGCGCGTCCGGAGCCTGTGCTCCGCAACGGGAGAGGCCACAACAGTGAGAGGCCCGCATACCGCAAAAAGAAAAAAAAAAAAAAAAAAATATAAAACAGAAAAATGTTCTTCCCTTCACAAAGATGTAATTATATGAATGAATAATTTCCACGCTTATATCTATAAATACTTAAAGAGGAATAAAATCTACCTTGAACCAAAAAAAAAAAAAAAAAAAAAACAGACACCGCCAGTTATACAGAGGAAAATCCTATCAGGGCACTTGCTCCAGTGGTCAACAATTCTGAACATCTGCCATGCAGCCAGCAGCCCCCCGCAAGGAGCGTCCTCATTGCAAAGCTGGGGGACCGTGCCGAGGCGTCTGTGAGTAAACGTGAGTTGAGCCCCAGGCGAGCTGCTGCTGAACTGTTCCCACCCTTCCCAGGTAAAACACCTGAATATGTACAAGGACTTGAAAGCCTAGAGGAAGGGCCCAGGAGCCACACCAGCGACAGCACGCAGGCCGACTTGGTGCCTGCAGTCCAGCCAGGATGGTCCTGGCCCCGGGCGCTCTTCTGGAAGCTTTCCATTTCCCTGCCTGAGATACCCCTCCTGTCCTGGCCCCCACTGCCTTTTTCCTTCCTCACCTCTGCCCGGGGAGCAATTCCAGCGATAGGTATGGGTGACACATCCTCTTGTTTAGCAGATGGCAGCCTGGCAACTCCTGCAGAAAGTCCAGCAGAGCCCCACTGACACCGGGCCTCCCACAAAGCTGTGGCCCCTCACTCACTCCCACCAGCACAGCCCCGAGACTGCTGACGGGGCAGAGAATATGGCGTCAGGCACAGCTGCACGGGCTCTTGCTGCCTGGAGCGGTGTTTATATTGACCTCAACCCAGGCACACCTGGGGAGGGCTGGCCAGCAGGGTCAGGCTGCCCAGGTCAGCCAATCCTCACCCCTCAGGGGCTCACATTGCCGAAAATGGACCTCGCTGAACCGACCACGTCCAAGGAACAGGTGTGGGCTCCTGAGAGTCACGATACACAAGGGGCTGTAGCTCCGGCTTGTTTTCTAATCATTTTATCTGGACCATGAGTGGGAGACAACTTCAAGAAGACCCTCTCCTAATGAGAGGAACTCAGGAGTCAGGGAGAGGAGGGGTGATGGGTGGAGACAGAGGCTTGGTGCCCCGGCTGCAGTGGAAGTCTCTGGAAGACCAGGCAGAGTGAAGCCACACAGAGTGATGCCCAGGGTCACAGACCTGTCAGACTTGCTGTTTGTTAGCTCAAGTCTGCTCTGAGGTGCTCTGTGTCAGCTCTGAGTGACAGGCGATCTGGGGTGCTCTGCAATGAGGGCTATGTGCATGGTTCCTGTGTGCCCAGCCCTGCCGGGGTACCTGCCCAGGGGAGCTCCGTATCCTGGGAAGGGCCTGACTATGAGAGCCCCATAGGCTGCTGGGGAGATGCACAGGTGAGCTCCATAACCTGGGAGTGGCCTGACCATGAGAGCCCGGTGGGCTGCTGGGGACATGCCCAGGTTAGGCCCATATCCTGGGAGGGGCCTGACTACGAGAGCCCCATGGGCTGCTGGGTAGATGCACAGGTGAGCTCCATAACCTGGGAGTGGCCTGACCATGAGAGCCCCGTGGGCTGCTGGGGACATGCCCAGGTTAGGCCCATATCCTGGAAGGGGCCTGACTACGAGAGCCCCATGTGCTGCTGGGTAGTTGCGCAGGTGAACTGCGTAACCTGGGAGTGGCCTGACCACCAGAGCCCCGTGGGCGGCTGGGGACCTGGTAAAGGATGTCAGGACAGTCAGTGAAGCCACCGAGGATATACATCCAGTAGTTCCTAATTCCTACACCCTGCTGGTCATTCTACCATCCACCAGGACATGGTATTCTGTAGTAGAATTCAATGATGCCTTCTTCTGTATTCCATTGGTCCCAGAAAGGCTCTGCTGCCCTAGTAACCAGATTTGGGAATGGAGAAATGCTGCTGCCTTGTGGCCGTTTCACACAACAGCAGCTTTAAACCCAGTGCTAATGGTCACTACATATTCACACTCATTGCAGGCCTGTAAATGACACCTGCCCTCAAAAACAATCCTGGGGTCGAAAATTGACCACAAAATTCAAAAGAGGGCAACCATCCAAGAAGACCATTTCAAGAGGTTAATTGTACTCTCCGTTTTTTTTCTGTTTTTCTGTAGCAGAAATTTTAAAAGGCGTGGAAAAATGCTGAACATTAGGAATAATTAAAGATATGCAAATCCAAATTACAAAAACCTATCAGCTCACACCAGTCAGAATGGCCATCAGCAAAAATTCTGCAAACAATAAATGCTGAAGGGGTTTTGGAGAAATGCCTACCCTTGGTTCAACGTGGGACATGAGCCAATAATGTAAAGGTAAATACTGAGCTACCATTCAATCAAGCATACCCACTGCTGGGCCTATCGCCTGAGGGGATGAGAATCAAAAAGACACAGGCTGGGCTTCACTGGTGGCGCAGTGGTTGAGAGTCCGCCTGCCAATGCAGGAGACATGGGTTCATGCCCCGTTTCGGGAAGATCCCACATGCCGCAGAGCGGCTGGTCCCGTGAGCTATGGCTGCTGGGCCTGCGCATCCGGAGCCTGTGCTCTGCAATGGGAGTGTCCACAGCAGTGAGAGGCACACGTACCACGCAAAAAAAAATAAATAAATAAAGACACAGGCTGGCAATCCTGCACTCCAGCAATATTTACCATAGCCAACACTTGGAAGCTACGAAAATGTCCACCGACAGAGGAATGCACAAAGAAACAGTGGTCCATGTACACAATGGAATATGACTCCAATAAAAAATATAAATTCAATTTATAAAACAAACATAAGTAAGGACACATCAGGTTTTGGGGTCACATTCCACTCTAATATATAACCGAGGAACACCACTGTCAGGATGGTCTGTTTCCGTACTTACCAGATTGGGAAAAGCAGAAATGCTGACGCCCTCTGGCCATTACCTGCAACAGCAGCTTTAAAACGTGTGCTGAGGGTCACTTCTTATGCACCAGTACTGGAGGTCTGTAAATGAAACCTGCCCTCCAAATGTCTTGAGGGAGGTAATGGCCAAAATATTTCTAAATGTCACACATACTCCACGAAAACAGTTTGAAGAGGTAAGCTGTACTCACAGTTTGAAGAAAAAAAGGACATGCCAGAAAGCTGAATTTCAAGTGATTATGAGACGCATGCAAATCCAACCACAAAGTGGTATCAGCTCACATTAGTCAGAATAAACATCAGCAAAAAAAAAAATCTACAAACAATAAATGCTGAGGGTGCTGTGGAGAAGTGCATACCGTCAACTTTAAGTGTGACATAACCTGGTAAGAGCCACTAATGAGGACAGAATGGAGGTGCCTCTATAAGGTAAACATTTTGCTACCATATGATCCAGCCGGCCCACTCCTGGGCCTATAACCTAAGAAGACAGAATTGCAAAGACACAGGCAGGCAAATGTGCATTGCTGCAGCATTACAATAGCCATGACATGGAAGCAACCAAAAAGTCCATCAACAGATGAGTGGGCAAAGAAGAACTGGTACATGTGCAGACGGAATATTAGCCAAGGAAAAAAAGGACACAATGCCATGTGCAGCACCGTAGATGAGTCTAGAGGGAATCACATGACTTGTAGTAAGTCAGAAAAAGAAAGACACATATCATATGATATCACTTATAGGTGTTACATAAAAATTGATACCAGTGAAGATACTTCCACAGAGAAGGGCAATCACAGATTCATTAAACAAACTTATGGTTCACCAATGGAAAGGTGTGAGGATTGGATGCATTAGGATATTGGCGTTAACAGACATATACAAACACAGGCGAAATATATAATCACCAAGACCTACGAAATACCAAGAGAAGACTACTCAACATTCTGTCATAAGGTACGTGGGAAAAGGATCCCAGGAAGAACAGACATATGTATATGTGTAAAAGAACCATATCTTGCACACCTACACCAAGCCAAACATTTTAATCAAACTTGCTGTGATATAAAAATAAAAATTAAATTTAAAGAAAGAACAAGAATAGTGAGACAAACATAAGGGGCTTTCTCCTGGCACATACCCTTCTAAATTACAACCTAGAACACGACTTCCATTGAGGCTCTGTTGCCCTAGTAACCAGATTCGGTAAAGGAGAACTGCTGCCACCTTGTGGCCGTTTCACACAACAGCAGCTTTAATCCCAGTGCTAATGGTCAGTGGATATTCAAAATAATTGCAGGCCTGTAAATGACACCTGCTCTGAAAACAAATCCTGGGGTCCTATATCGACCAAAAATTTCAAAAGATGTCCACATTTCAAAACGACAGTTTCAAGAGACATATTTTATGCACATTTGTGTTCTGCTTCTTTCTCTTTCTTTCTTTTTTTGTTAAAACAACGGGAATGGAAAAAGGCCACCCTCAGAATGGGAGAAAATATTTGCAAACGAATCAGTGGACAAAGCTTTAATCTCCAATATATATAAACAGCTCATGCAGCTTAATATTAAAAAAACAAACAACCCAATACAAAAATGGGTAGAACATCTAAATTGACCTTTCTTCAAAGAAGACATAGAGATGGCCAAGATGCACATGAAAAGCTGCTCAACATCATTAATTATTAGGGAACTGTAAATCCAAAGTACAATGAGGTATCACCTCACACCTGTTAGAATGGGCCTCATCAGAAAATCTACAAACAATAAATGCTGGGGAGGGTGTGGACAAAAGGAACCCTCTTCCACTATTGGTGGGAATGTAAATTGATACAGTCACTATGGAGAACAGTATGGAGGTCCCTTAAAAAACGAAAAATAGAATTACCATATGATCCAGCAATCCCACTTCTGGGCGTATACCCAGAGAAAACCATAAATCAAAAAGACACATTCACCACAATGTTCATTGCAGCACTATTTACAATAGCCAGATAATGGAAGCAACCTAAATGCCCACAGACAGAGGAATGGATAAAGATGTGGTACATATATAAAATGGAATATTACTCAGCCATAGAAAGGGATGAAACTGGATCATTTGTAGAGACGTCGATGGACCTAGAGACTGTCATACAGAGTGAAGTAAGTCAGAAAGAGAAAAACAAATATTGTATATTAATGCATATATGTGGAACCTAGAGAAATGGTACAGATGAACAGGTTTGCAGGGCAGAAATAGAGACACAGAGGTAGAGAACGAACCTATGGACATCAAGGAGGGGAAGCCATGGGGTGGTGGTGGTGGGATGAGTTGGGAGACTGAGATTGACCTGTATACATGTATATGTATAATATAGATAACTAATAATAACCTGCTGTATAAAAAATAAATAAAATAAAATTTCATAAATTTTTTAAAGAAATAAAATTTAAAAATATAAAACAGAAAAATGTTCTTCCCTTCACAAAGATGTAATTATATGAATGAATAATTTCCACGCTTATATCTATAAATACTTAAAGAGGAATAAAATCTACCTTGAACCAAAAAAAAAAAAAAAAAAAAACAGACACCGCCAGTTATACAGAGGAAAATCCTATCAGGGCACTTGCTCCAGTGGTCAACAATTCTGAACATCTGCCATGCAGCCAGCAGCCCCCCGCAAGGAGCGTCCTCATTGCAAAGCTGGGGGACCGTGCCGAGGCGTCTGTGAGTAAACGTGAGTTGAGCCCCAGGCCAGCTGCTGCTGAACTGTTCCCACCCTTCCCAGGTAAAACACCTGAATATGTACAAGGACTTGAAAGCCTAGAGGAAGGGCCCTGGAGCCACACCAGCGACAGCACGCAGGCCGACTTGGTGCCTGCAGTCCAGCCAGGATGGTCCTGGCCCCGGGCGCTCTTCTGGAAGCTTTCCATTTCCCTGCCTGAGATACCCCTCCTGTCCTGGCCCCCACTGCCTTTTTCCTTCCTCACCTCTGCCCGGGGAGCAATTCCAGCGATAGGTATGGGTGACACATCCTCTTCTTTAGCAGATGGCAGCCTGGCAACTCCTGCAGAAAGTCCAGCAGAGCCCCACTGACACCGGGCCTCCCACAAAGCTGTGGCCCCTCACTCACTCCCACCAGCACAGCCCCGAGACTGCTGACGGGGCAGAGAATATGGCGTCAGGCACAGCTGCACGGGCTCTTGCTGCCTGGAGCGGTGTTTATATTGACCTCAACCCAGGCACACCTGGGGAGGGCTGGCCAGCAGGGTCAGGCTGCCCAGGTCAGCCAATCCTCACCCCTCAGGGGCTCACATTGCCGAAAATGGACCTCGCTGAACCGACCACGTCCAAGGAACAGGTGTGGGCTCCTGAGAGTCACGATACACAAGGGGCTGTAGCTCCGGCTTGTTTTCTAATCATTTTATCTGGCCCATGAGTGGGAGACAACTTCAAGAAGACCCTCTCCTAATGAGAGGAACTCAGGAGTCAGGGAGAGGAGGGGTGATGGGTGGAGACAGAGGCTTGGTGCCCCGGCTGCAGTGGAAGTCTCTGGAAGACCAGGCAGAGTGAAGCCACACAGAGTGATGCCCAGGGTCACAGACCTGTCAGACTTGCTGTTTGTTAGCTCAAGTCTGCTCTGAGGTGCTCTGTGTCAGCTCTGAGTGACAGGCGATCTGGGGTGCTCTGCAATGAGGGCTATGTGCATGGTTCCTGTGTGCCCAGCCCTGCCGGGGTACCTGCCCAGGGGAGCTCCGTATCCTGGGAAGGGCCTGACTATGAGAGCCCCATAGGCTGCTGGGGAGATGCACAGGTGAGCTCCATAACCTGGGAGTGGCCTGACCATGAGAGCCCGGTGGGCTGCTGGGGACATGCCCAGGTTAGGCCCATATCCTGGGAGGGGCCTGACTACGAGAGCCCCATGGGCTGCTGGGTAGATGCACAGGTGAGCTCCATAACCTGGGAGTGGCCTGACCATGAGAGCCCCGTGGGCTGCTGGGGACATGCCCAGGTTAGGCCCATATCCTGGAAGGGGCCTGACTACGAGAGCCCCATGTGCTGCTGGGTAGTTGCGCAGGTGAACTGCGTAACCTGGGAGTGGCCTGACCACCAGAGCCCCGTGGGCGGCTGGGGACCTGGTAAAGGATGTCAGGACAGTCAGTGAAGCCACCGAGGATATACATCCAGTAGTTCCTAATTCCTACACCCTGCTGGTCATTCTACCATCCACCAGGACATGGTATTCTGTAGTAGAATTCAATGATGCCTTCTTCTGTATTCCATTGGTCCCAGAAAGGCTCTGCTGCCCTAGTAACCAGATTTGGGAATGGAGAAATGCTGCTGCCTTGTGGCCGTTTCACACAACAGCAGCTTTAAACCCAGTGCTAATGGTCACTACATATTCACACTCATTGCAGGCCTGTAAATGACACCTGCCCTCAAAAACAATCCTGGGGTCGAAAATTGACCACAAAATTCAAAAGAGGGCAACCATCCAAGAAGACCATTTCAAGAGGTTAATTGTACTCTCCGTTTTTTTTCTGTTTTTCTGTAGCAGAAATTTTAAAAGGCGTGGAAAAATGCTGAACATTAGGAATAATTAAAGATATGCAAATCCAAATTACAAAAACCTATCAGCTCACACCAGTCAGAATGGCCATCAGCAAAAATTCTGCAAACAATAAATGCTGAAGGGGTTTTGGAGAAATGCCTACCCTTGGTTCAACGTGGGACATGAGCCAATAATGTAAAGGTAAATACTGAGCTACCATTCAATCAAGCATACCCACTGCTGGGCCTATCGCCTGAGGGGATGAGAATCAAAAAGACACAGGCTGGGCTTCACTGGTGGCGCAGTGGTTGAGAGTCCGCCTGCCAATGCAGGAGACATGGGTTCATGCCCCGTTTCGGGAAGATCCCACATGCCGCAGAGCGGCTGGTCCCGTGAGCTATGGCTGCTGGGCCTGTGCATCCGGAGCCTGTGCTCTGCAATGGGAGTGTCCACAGCAGTGAGAGGCACACGTACCACGCAAAAATAAATAAATAAATAAAGACACAGGCTGGCAATCCTGCACTCCAGCAATATTTACCATAGCCAACACTTGGAAGCTACGAAAATGTCCACCGACAGAGGAATGCACAAAGAAACAGTGGTCCATGTACACAATGGAATATGACTCCAATAAAAAATATAAATTCAATTTATAAAACAAACATAAGTAAGGACACATCAGGTTTTGGGGTCACATTCCACTCTAATATATAACCGAGGAACACCACTGTCAGGATGGTCTGTTTCCGTACTTACCAGATTGGGAAAAGCAGAAATGCTGACGCCCTCTGGCCATTACCTGCAACAGCAGCTTTAAAACGTGTGCTGAGGGTCACTTCTTATGCACCAGTACTGGAGGTCTGTAAATGAAACCTGCCCTCCAAATGTCTTGAGGGAGGTAATGGCCAAAATATTTCTAAATGTCACACATACTCCACGAAAACAGTTTGAAGAGGTAAGCTGTACTCACAGTTTGAAGAAAAAAAGGACATGCCAGAAAGCTGAATTTCAAGTGATTATGAGACGCATGCAAATCCAACCACAAAGTGGTATCAGCTCACATTAGTCAGAATAAACATCAGCAAAAAAAAAAATCTACAAACAATAAATGCTGAGGGTGCTGTGGAGAAGTGCATACCGTCAACTTTAAGTGTGACATAACCTGGTAAGAGCCACTAATGAGGACAGAATGGAGGTGCCTCTATAAGGTAAACATTTTGCTACCATATGATCCAGCCGGCCCACTCCTGGGCCTATAACCTAAGAAGACAGAATTGCAAAGACACAGGCAGGCAAATGTGCATTGCTGCAGCATTACAATAGCCATGACATGGAAGCAACCAAAAAGTCCATCAACAGATGAGTGGGCAAAGAAGAACTGGTACATGTGCAGACGGAATATTAGCCAAGGAAAAAAAGGACACAATGCCATGTGCAGCACCGTAGATGAGTCTAGAGGGAATCACATGACTTGTAGTAAGTCAGAAAAAGAAAGACACATATCATATGATATCACTTATAGGTGTTACATAAAAATTGATACCAGTGAAGATACTTCCACAGAGAAGGGCAATCACAGATTCATTAAACAAACTTATGGTTCACCAATGGAAAGGTGTGAGGATTGGATGCATTAGGATATTGGCGTTAACAGACATATACAAACACAGGCGAAATATATAATCACCAAGACCTACGAAATACCAAGAGAAGACTACTCAACATTCTGTCATAAGGTACGTGGGAAAAGGATCCCAGGAAGAACAGACATATGTATATGTGTAAAAGAACCATATCTTGCACACCTACACCAAGCCAAACATTTTAATCAAACTTGCTGTGATATAAAAATAAAAATTAAATTTAAAGAAAGAACAAGAATAGTGAGACAAACATAAGGGGCTTTCTCCTGGCACATACCCTTCTAAATTACAACCTAGAACACGACTTCCATTGAGGCTCTGTTGCCCTAGTAACCAGATTCGGTAAAGGAGAACTGCTGCCACCTTGTGGCCGTTTCACACAACAGCAGCTTTAATCCCAGTGCTAATGGTCAGTGGATATTCAAAATAATTGCAGGCCTGTAAATGACACCTGCTCTGAAAACAAATCCTGGGGTCCTATATCGACCAAAAATTTCAAAAGATGTCCACATTTCAAAACGACAGTTTCAAGAGACATATTTTATGCACATTTGTGTTCTGCTTCTTTCTCTTTCTTTCTTTTTTTGTTAAAACAACGGGAATGGAAAAAGGCCACCCTCAGAATGGGAGAAAATATTTGCAAACGAATCAGTGGACAAAGCTTTAATCTCCAATATATATAAACAGCTCAATATTAAAAAAACAAACAACCCAATACAAAAATGGGTAGAACATCTAAATTGACCTTTCTTCAAAGAAGACATAGAGATGGCCAAGATGCACATGAAAAGCTGCTCAACATCATTAATTATTAGGGAACTGTAAATCCAAAGTACAATGAGGTATCACCTCACACCTGTTAGAATGGGCCTCATCAGAAAATCTACAAACAATAAATGCTGGGGAGGGTGTGGACAAAAGGAACCCTCTTCCACTATTGGTGGGAATGTAAATTGATACAGTCACTATGGAGAACAGTATGGAGGTCCCTTAAAAAACGAAAAATAGAATTACCATATGATCCAGCAATCCCACTTCTGGGCGTATACCCAGAGAAAACCATAAATCAAAAAGACACATTCACCACAATGTTCATTGCAGCACTATTTACAATAGCCAGGTAATGGAAGCAACCTAAATGCCCACAGACAGAGGAATGGATAAAGATGTGGTACATATATAAAATGGAATATTACTCAGCCATAGAAAGGGATGAAACTGGATCATTTGTAGAGACGTCGATGGACCTAGAGACTGTCATACAGAGTGAAGTAAGTCAGAAAGAGAAAAACAAATATTGTATATTAATGCATATATGTGGAACCTAGAGAAATGGTACAGATGAACAGGTTTGCAGGGCAGAAATAGAGACACAGAGGTAGAGAACGAACCTATGGACATCAAGGAGGGGAAGCCATGGGGTGGTGGTGGTGGGATGAGTTGGGAGACTGAGATTGACCTGTATACATGTATATGTATAATATAGATAACTAATAATAACCTGCTGTATAAAAAATAAATAAAATAAAATTTCATAAATTTTTTAAAGAAATAAAATTTAAAAATATAAAACAGAAAAATGTTCTTCCCTTCACAAAGATGTAATTATATGAATGAATAATTTCCACGCTTATATCTATAAATACTTAAAGAGGAATAAAATCTACCTTGAACCAAAAAAAAAAAAAAAAAAAAACAGACACCGCCAGTTATACAGAGGAAAATCCTATCAGGGCACTTGCTCCAGTGGTCAACAATTCTGAACATCTGCCATGCAGCCAGCAGCCCCCCGCAAGGAGCGTCCTCATTGCAAAGCTGGGGGACCGTGCCGAGGCGTCTGTGAGTAAACGTGAGTTGAGCCCCAGGCCAGCTGCTGCTGAACTGTTCCCACCCTTCCCAGGTAAAACACCTGAATATGTACAAGGACTTGAAAGCCTAGAGGAAGGGCCCTGGAGCCACACCAGCGACAGCACGCAGGCCGACTTGGTGCCTGCAGTCCAGCCAGGATGGTCCTGGCCCCGGGCGCTCTTCTGGAAGCTTTCCATTTCCCTGCCTGAGATACCCCTCCTGTCCTGGCCCCCACTGCCTTTTTCCTTCCTCACCTCTGCCCGGGGAGCAATTCCAGCGATAGGTATGGGTGACACATCCTCTTGTTTAGCAGATGGCAGCCTGGCAACTCCTGCAGAATGTCCAGCAGAGCCCCACTGACACCGGGCCTCCCACAAAGCTGTGGCCCCTCACTCACTCCCACCAGCACAGCCCCGAGACTGCTGACGGGGCAGAGAATATGGCGTCAGGCACAGCTGCACGGGCTCTTGCTGCCTGGAGCGGTGTTTATATTGACCTCAACCCAGGCACACCTGGGGAGGGCTGGCCAGCAGGGTCAGGCTGCCCAGGTCAGCCAATCCTCACCCCTCAGGGGCTCACATTGCCGAAAATGGACCTCGCTGAACCGACCACGTCCAAGGAACAGGTGTGGGCTCCTGAGAGTCACGATACACAAGGGGCTGTAGCTCCGGCTTGTTTTCTAATCATTTTATCTGGCCCATGAGTGGGAGACAACTTCAAGAAGACCCTCTCCTAATGAGAGGAACTCAGGAGTCAGGGAGAGGAGGGGTGATGGGTGGAGACAGAGGCTTGGTGCCCCGGCTGCAGTGGAAGTCTCTGGAAGACCAGGCAGAGTGAAGCCACACAGAGTGATGCCCAGGGTCACAGACCTGTCAGACTTGCTGTTTGTTAGCTCAAGTCTGCTCTGAGGTGCTCTGTGTCAGCTCTGAGTGACAGGCGATCTGGGGTGCTCTGCAATGAGGGCTATGTGCATGGTTCCTGTGTGCCCAGCCCTGCCGGGGTACCTGCCCAGGGGAGCTCCGTATCCTGGGAAGGGCCTGACTATGAGAGCCCCATAGGCTGCTGGGGAGATGCACAGGTGAGCTCCATAACCTGGGAGTGGCCTGACCATGAGAGCCCGGTGGGCTGCTGGGGACATGCCCAGGTTAGGCCCATATCCTGGGAGGGGCCTGACTACGAGAGCCCCATGGGCTGCTGGGTAGATGCACAGGTGAGCTCCATAACCTGGGAGTGGCCTGACCATGAGAGCCCCGTGGGCTGCTGGGGACATGCCCAGGTTAGGCCCATATCCTGGAAGGGGCCTGACTACGAGAGCCCCATGTGCTGCTGGGTAGTTGCGCAGGTGAACTGCGTAACCTGGGAGTGGCCTGACCACCAGAGCCCCGTGGGCGGCTGGGGACCTGGTAAAGGATGTCAGGACAGTCAGTGAAGCCACCGAGGATATACATCCAGTAGTTCCTAATTCCTACACCCTGCTGGTCATTCTACCATCCACCAGGACATGGTATTCTGTAGTAGAATTCAATGATGCCTTCTTCTGTATTCCATTGGTCCCAGAAAGGCTCTGCTGCCCTAGTAACCAGATTTGGGAATGGAGAAATGCTGCTGCCTTGTGGCCGTTTCACACAACAGCAGCTTTAAACCCAGTGCTAATGGTCACTACATATTCACACTCATTGCAGGCCTGTAAATGACACCTGCCCTCAAAAACAATCCTGGGGTCGAAAATTGACCACAAAATTCAAAAGAGGGCAACCATCCAAGAAGACCATTTCAAGAGGTTAATTGTACTCTCCGTTTTTTTTCTGTTTTTCTGTAGCAGAAATTTTAAAAGGCGTGGAAAAATGCTGAACATTAGGAATAATTAAAGATATGCAAATCCAAATTACAAAAACCTATCAGCTCACACCAGTCAGAATGGCCATCAGCAAAAATTCTGCAAACAATAAATGCTGAAGGGGTTTTGGAGAAATGCCTACCCTTGGTTCAACGTGGGACATGAGCCAATAATGTAAAGGTAAATACTGAGCTACCATTCAATCAAGCATACCCACTGCTGGGCCTATCGCCTGAGGGGATGAGAATCAAAAAGACACAGGCTGGGCTTCACTGGTGGCGCAGTGGTTGAGAGTCCGCCTGCCAATGCAGGAGACATGGGTTCATGCCCCGTTTCAGGAAGATCCCACATGCCGCAGAGCGGCTGGTCCCGTGAGCTATGGCTGCTGGGCCTGCGCATCCGGAGCCTGTGCTCTGCAATGGGAGTGTCCACAGCAGTGAGAGGCACACGTACCACGCAAAAAAAAATAAATAAATAAAGACACAGGCTGGCAATCCTGCACTCCAGCAATATTTACCATAGCCAACACTTGGAAGCTACGAAAATGTCCACCGACAGAGGAATGCACAAAGAAACAGTGGTCCATGTACACAATGGAATATGACTCCAATAAAAAATATAAATTCAATTTATAAAACAAACATAAGTAAGGACACATCAGGTTTTGGGGTCACATTCCACTCTAATATATAACCGAGGAACACCACTGTCAGGATGGTCTGTTTCCGTACTTACCAGATTGGGAAAAGCAGAAATGCTGACGCCCTCTGGCCATTACCTGCAACAGCAGCTTTAAAACGTGTGCTGAGGGTCACTTCTTATGCACCAGTACTGGAGGTCTGTAAATGAAACCTGCCCTCCAAATGTCTTGAGGGAGGTAATGGCCAAAATATTTCTAAATGTCACACATACTCCACGAAAACAGTTTGAAGAGGTAAGCTGTACTCACAGTTTGAAGAAAAAAAGGACATGCCAGAAAGCTGAATTTCAAGTGATTATGAGACGCATGCAAATCCAACCACAAAGTGGTATCAGCTCACATTAGTCAGAATAAACATCAGCAAAAAAAAAAATCTACAAACAATAAATGCTGAGGGTGCTGTGGAGAAGTGCATACCGTCAACTTTAAGTGTGACATAACCTGGTAAGAGCCACTAATGAGGACAGAATGGAGGTGCCTCTATAAGGTAAACATTTTGCTACCATATGATCCAGCCGGCCCACTCCTGGGCCTATAACCTAAGAAGACAGAATTGCAAAGACACAGGCAGGCAAATGTGCATTGCTGCAGCATTACAATAGCCATGACATGGAAGCAACCAAAAAGTCCATCAACAGATGAGTGGGCAAAGAAGAACTGGTACATGTGCAGACGGAATATTAGCCAAGGAAAAAAAGGACACAATGCCATGTGCAGCACCGTAGATGAGTCTAGAGGGAATCACATGACTTGTAGTAAGTCAGAAAAAGAAAGACACATATCATATGATATCACTTATAGGTGTTACATAAAAATTGATACCAGTGAAGATACTTCCACAGAGAAGGGCAATCACAGATTCATTAAACAAACTTATGGTTCACCAATGGAAAGGTGTGAGGATTGGATGCATTAGGATATTGGCGTTAACAGACATATACAAACACAGGCGAAATATATAATCACCAAGACCTACGAAATACCAAGAGAAGACTACTCAACATTCTGTCATAAGGTACGTGGGAAAAGGATCCCAGGAAGAACAGACATATGTATATGTGTAAAAGAACCATATCTTGCACACCTACACCAAGCCAAACATTTTAATCAAACTTGCTGTGATATAAAAATAAAAATTAAATTTAAAGAAAGAACAAGAATAGTGAGACAAACATAAGGGGCTTTCTCCTGGCACATACCCTTCTAAATTACAACCTAGAACACGACTTCCATTGAGGCTCTGTTGCCCTAGTAACCAGATTCGGTAAAGGAGAACTGCTGCCACCTTGTGGCCGTTTCACACAACAGCAGCTTTAATCCCAGTGCTAATGGTCAGTGGATATTCAAAATAATTGCAGGCCTGTAAATGACACCTGCTCTGAAAACAAATCCTGGGGTCCTATATCGACCAAAAATTTCAAAAGATGTCCACATTTCAAAACGACAGTTTCAAGAGACATATTTTATGCACATTTGTGTTCTGCTTCTTTCTCTTTCTTTCTTTTTTTGTTAAAACAACGGGAATGGAAAAAGGCCACCCTCAGAATGGGAGAAAATATTTGCAAACGAATCAGTGGACAAAGCTTTAATCTCCAATATATATAAACAGCTCATGCAGCTTAATATTAAAAAAACAAACAACCCAATACAAAAATGGGTAGAACATCTAAATTGACCTTTCTTCAAAGAAGACATAGAGATGGCCAAGATGCACATGAAAAGCTGCTCAACATCATTAATTATTAGGGAACTGTAAATCCAAAGTACAATGAGGTATCACCTCACACCTGTTAGAATGGGCCTCATCAGAAAATCTACAAACAATAAATGCTGGGGAGGGTGTGGACAAAAGGAACCCTCTTCCACTATTGGTGGGAATGTAAATTGATACAGTCACTATGGAGAACAGTATGGAGGTCCCTTAAAAAACGAAAAATAGAATTACCATATGATCCAGCAATCCCACTTCTGGGCGTATACCCAGAGAAAACCATAAATCAAAAAGACACATTCACCACAATGTTCATTGCAGCACTATTTACAATAGCCAGGTAATGGAAGCAACCTAAATGCCCACAGACAGAGGAATGGATAAAGATGTGGTACATATATAAAATGGAATATTACTCAGCCATAGAAAGGGATGAAACTGGATCATTTGTAGAGACGTCGATGGACCTAGAGACTGTCATACAGAGTGAAGTAAGTCAGAAAGAGAAAAACAAATATTGTATATTAATGCATATATGTGGAACCTAGAGAAATGGTACAGATGAACAGGTTTGCAGGGCAGAAATAGAGACACAGAGGTAGAGAACGAACCTATGGACATCAAGGAGGGGAAGCCATGGGGTGGTGGTGGTGGGATGAGTTGGGAGACTGAGATTGACCTGTATACATGTATATGTATAATATAGATAACTAATAATAACCTGCTGTATAAAAAATAAATAAAATAAAATTTCATAAATTTTTTAAAGAAATAAAATTTAAAAATATAAAACAGAAAAATGTTCTTCCCTTCACAAAGATGTAATTATATGAATGAATAATTTCCACGCTTATATCTATAAATACTTAAAGAGGAATAAAATCTACCTTGAACCAAAAAAAAAAAAAAAAAAAAAACAGACACCGCCAGTTATACAGAGGAAAATCCTATCAGGGCACTTGCTCCAGTGGTCAACAATTCTGAACATCTGCCATGCAGCCAGCAGCCCCCCGCAAGGAGCGTCCTCATTGCAAAGCTGGGGGACCGTGCCGAGGCGTCTGTGAGTAAACGTGAGTTGAGCCCCAGGCCAGCTGCTGCTGAACTGTTCCCACCCTTCCCAGGTAAAACACCTGAATATGTACAAGGACTTGAAAGCCTAGAGGAAGGGCCCTGGAGCCACACCAGCGACAGCACGCAGGCCGACTTGGTGCCTGCAGTCCAGCCAGGATGGTCCTGGACCCGGGCGCTCTTCTGGAAGCTTTCCATTTCCCTGCCTGAGATACCCCTCCTGTCCTGGCCCCCACTGCCTTTTTCCTTCCTCACCTCTGCCCGGGGAGCAATTCCAGCGATAGGTATGGGTGACACATCCTCTTCTTTAGCAGATGGCAGCCTGGCAACTCCTGCAGAAAGTCCAGCAGAGCCCCACTGACACCGGGCCTCCCACAAAGCTGTGGCCCCTCACTCACTCCCACCAGCACAGCCCCGAGACTGCTGACGGGGCAGAGAATATGGCGTCAGGCACAGCTGCACGGGCTCTTGCTGCCTGGAGCGGTGTTTATATTGACCTCAACCCAGGCACACCTGGGGAGGGCTGGCCAGCAGGGTCAGGCTGCCCAGGTCAGCCAATCCTCACCCCTCAGGGGCTCACATTGCCGAAAATGGACCTCGCTGAACCGACCACGTCCAAGGAACAGGTGTGGGCTCCTGAGAGTCACGATACACAAGGGGCTGTAGCTCCGGCTTGTTTTCTAATCATTTTATCTGGCCCATGAGTGGGAGACAACTTCAAGAAGACCCTCTCCTAATGAGAGGAACTCAGGAGTCAGGGAGAGGAGGGGTGATGGGTGGAGACAGAGGCTTGGTGCCCCGGCTGCAGTGGAAGTCTCTGGAAGACCAGGCAGAGTGAAGCCACACAGAGTGATGCCCAGGGTCACAGACCTGTCAGACTTGCTGTTTGTTAGCTCAAGTCTGCTCTGAGGTGCTCTGTGTCAGCTCTGAGTGACAGGCGATCTGGGGTGCTCTGCAATGAGGGCTATGTGCATGGTTCCTGTGTGCCCAGCCCTGCCGGTGTACTTGCCCAGGGGAGCTCCGTATCCTGGGAAGGGCCTGACTATGAGAGCCCCATGGGCTGCTGGGGAGATGCACAGGTGAGCTCCATAACCTGGGAGTGGCCTGACCATGAGAGCCCGGTGGGCTGCTGGGGACATGCCCAGGTTAGGCCCATATCCTGGGAGGGGCCTGACTACGAGAGCCCCATGGGCTGCTGGGTAGATGCACAGGTGAGCTCCATAACCTGGGAGTGGCCTGACCATGAGAGCCCCGTGGGCTGCTGGGGACATGCCCAGGTTAGGCCCATATCCTGGAAGGGGCCTGACTACGAGAGCCCCATGTGCTGCTGGGTAGTTGCGCAGGTGAACTGCGTAACCTGGGAGTGGCCTGACCACCAGAGCCCCGTGGGCGGCTGGGGACCTGGTAAAGGATGTCAGGACAGTCAGTGAAGCCACCGAGGATATACATCCAGTAGTTCCTAATTCCTACACCCTGCTGGTCATTCTACCATCCACCAGGACATGGTATTCTGTAGTAGAATTCAATGATGCCTTCTTCTGTATTCCATTGGTCCCAGAAAGGCTCTGCTGCCCTAGTAACCAGATTTGGGAATGGAGAAATGCTGCTGCCTTGTGGCCGTTTCACACAACAGCAGCTTTAAACCCAGTGCTAATGGTCACTACATATTCACACTCATTGCAGGCCTGTAAATGACACCTGCCCTCAAAAACAATCCTGGGGTCGAAAATTGACCACAAAATTCAAAAGAGGGCAACCATCCAAGAAGACCATTTCAAGAGGTTAATTGTACTCTCCGTTTTTTTCTGTTTTTCTGTAGCAGAAATTTTAAAAGGCGTGGAAAAATGCTGAACATTAGGAATAATTAAAGATATGCAAATCCAAATTACAAAAACCTATCAGCTCACACCAGTCAGAATGGCCATCAGCAAAAATTCTGCAAACAATAAATGCTGAAGGGGTTTTGGAGAAATGCCTACCCTTGGTTCAACGTGGGACATGAGCCAATAATGTAAAGGTAAATACTGAGCTACCATTCAATCAAGCATACCCACTGCTGGGCCTATCGCCTGAGGGGATGAGAATCAAAAAGACACAGGCTGGGCTTCACTGGTGGCGCAGTGGTTGAGAGTCCGCCTGCCAATGCAGGAGACATGGGTTCATGCCCCGTTTCGGGAAGATCCCACATGCCGCAGAGCGGCTGGTCCCGTGAGCTATGGCTGCTGGGCCTGCGCATCCGGAGCCTGTGCTCTGCAATGGGAGTGTCCACAGCAGTGAGAGGCACACGTACCACGCAAAAATAAATAAATAAATAAAGACACAGGCTGGCAATCCTGCACTCCAGCAATATTTACCATAGCCAACACTTGGAAGCTACGAAAATGTCCACCGACAGAGGAATGCACAAAGAAACAGTGGTCCATGTACACAATGGAATATGACTCCAATAAAAAATATAAATTCAATTTATAAAACAAACATAAGTAAGGACACATCAGGTTTTGGGGTCACATTCCACTCTAATATATAACCGAGGAACACCACTGTCAGGATGGTCTGTTTCCGTACTTACCAGATTGGGAAAAGCAGAAATGCTGACGCCCTCTGGCCATTACCTGCAACAGCAGCTTTAAAACGTGTGCTGAGGGTCACTTCTTATGCACCAGTACTGGAGGTCTGTAAATGAAACCTGCCCTCCAAATGTCTTGAGGGAGGTAATGGCCAAAATATTTCTAAATGTCACACATACTCCACGAAAACAGTTTGAAGAGGTAAGCTGTACTCACAGTTTGAAGAAAAAAAGGACATGCCAGAAAGCTGAATTTCAAGTGATTATGAGACGCATGCAAATCCAACCACAAAGTGGTATCAGCTCACATTAGTCAGAATAAACATCAGCAAAAAAAAAAATCTACAAACAATAAATGCTGAGGGTGCTGTGGAGAAGTGCATACCGTCAACTTTAAGTGTGACATAACCTGGTAAGAGCCACTAATGAGGACAGAATGGAGGTGCCTCTATAAGGTAAACATTTTGCTACCATATGATCCAGCCGGCCCACTCCTGGGCCTATAACCTAAGAAGACAGAATTGCAAAGACACAGGCAGGCAAATGTGCATTGCTGCAGCATTACAATAGCCATGACATGGAAGCAACCAAAAAGTCCATCAACAGATGAGTGGGCAAAGAAGAACTGGTACATGTGCAGACGGAATATTAGCCAAGGAAAAAAAGGACACAATGCCATGTTCAGCACCGTAGATGAGTCTAGAGGGAATCACATGACTTGTAGTAAGTCAGAAAAAGAAAGACACATATCATATGATATCACTTATAGGTGTTACATAAAAATTGATACCAGTGAAGATACTTCCACAGAGAAGGGCAATCACAGATTCATTAAACAAACTTATGGTTCACCAATGGAAAGGTGTGAGGATTGGATGCATTAGGATATTGGCGTTAACAGACATATACAAACACAGGCGAAATATATAATCACCAAGACCTACGAAATACCAAGAGAAGACTACTCAACATTCTGTCATAAGGTACGTGGGAAAAGGATCCCAGGAAGAACAGACATATGTATATGTGTAAAAGAACCATATCTTGCACACCTACACCAAGCCAAACATTTTAATCAAACTTGCTGTGATATAAAAATAAAAATTAAATTTAAAGAAAGAACAAGAATAGTGAGACAAACATAAGGGGCTTTCTCCTGGCACATCCCCTTCTAAATTACAACCTAGAACACGACTTCCATTGAGGCTCTGTTGCCCTAGTAACCAGATTCGGTAAAGGAGAACTGCTGCCACCTTGTGGCCGTTTCACACAACAGCAGCTTTAATCCCAGTGCTAATGGTCAGTGGATATTCAAAATAATTGCAGGCCTGTAAATGACACCTGCTCTGAAAACAAATCCTGGGGTCCTATATCGACCAAAAATTTCAAAAGACGTCCACATTTCAAAACGACAGTTTCAAGAGACATATTTTATGCACATTTGTGTTCTGCTTCTTTCTCTTTCTTTCTTTTTTTGTTAAAACAACGGGAATGGAAAAAGGCCACCCTCAGAATGGGAGAAAATATTTGCAAACGAATCAGTGGACAAAGCTTTAATCTCCAATATATATAAACAGCTCATGCAGCTTAATATTAAAAAAACAAACAACCCAATACAAAAATGGGTAGAACATCTAAATTGACCTTTCTTCAAAGAAGACATAGAGATGGCCAAGATGCACATGAAAAGCTGCTCAACATCATTAATTATTAGGGAACTGTAAATCCAAAGTACAATGAGGTATCACCTCACACCTGTTAGAATGGGCCTCATCAGAAAATCTACAAACAATAAATGCTGGGGAGGGTGTGGACAAAAGGAACCCTCTTCCACTATTGGTGGGAATGTAAATTGATACAGTCACTATGGAGAACAGTATGGAGGTCCCTTAAAAAACGAAAAATAGATTTACCATATGATCCAGCAATCCCACCTCTGGGCGTATACCCAGAGAAAACCATAAATCAAAAAGACACATTCACCACAATGTTCATTGCAGCACTATTTACAATAGCCAGGTAATGGAAGCAACCTAAATGCCCACAGACAGAGGAATGGATAAAAATGTGGTACATATATAAAATGGAATATTACTCAGCCATAGAAAGGGATGAAACTGGATCATTTGTAGAGACGTCGATGGACCTAGAGACTGTCATACAGAGTGAAGTAAGTCAGAAAGAGAAAAACAAATATTGTATATTAATGCATATATGTGGAACCTAGAGAAATGGTACAGATGAACAGGTTTGCAGGGCAGAAATAGAGACACAGAGGTAGAGAACGAACCTATGGACATCAAGGAGGGGAAGCCATGGGGTGGTGGTGGTGGGATGAGTTGGGAGACTGAGATTGACCTGTATACATGTATATGTATAATATAGATAACTAATAATAACCTGCTGTATAAAAAATAAATAAAATAAAATTTCATAAATTTTTTAAAGAAATAAAATTTAAAAATATAAAACAGAAAAATGTTCTTCCCTTCACAAAGATGTAATTATATGAATGAATAATTTCCACGCTTATATCTATAAATACTTAAAGAGGAATAAAATCTACCTTGAACCAAAAAAAAAAAAAAAAAAAAAAACAGACACCGCCAGTTATACAGAGGAAAATCCTATCAGGGCACTTGCTCCAGTGGTCAACAATTCTGAACATCTACCATGCAGCCAGCAGCCCCCCGCAAGGAGCGTCCTCATTGCAAAGCTGGGGGACCGTGCCGAGGCGTCTGTGAGTAAACGTGAGTTGAGCCCCAGGCCAGCTGCTGCTGAACTGTTCCCACCCTTCCCAGGTAAAACACCTGAATATGTACAAGGACTTGAAAGCCTAGAGGAAGGGCCCTGGAGCCACACCAGCGACAGCACGCAGGCCGACTTGGTGCCTGCAGTCCAGCCACGATGGTCCTGGCCCCGGGCGCTCTTCTGGAAGCTTTCCATTTCCCTGCCTGAGATACCCCTCCTGTCCTGGCCCCCACTGCCTTTTTCCTTCCTCACCTCTGCCCGGGGAGCAATTCCAGCGATAGGTATGGGTGACACATCCTCTTCTTTAGCAGATGGCAGCCTGGCAACTCCTGCAGAAAGTCCAGCAGAGCCCCACTGACACCGGGCCTCCCACAAAGCTGTGGCCCCTCACTCACTCCCACCAGCACAGCCCCGAGACTGCTGACGGGGCAGAGAATATGGCGTCAGGCACAGCTGCACGGGCTCTTGCTGCCTGGAGCGGTGTTTATATTGACCTCAACCCAGGCACACCTGGGGAGGGCTGGCCAGCAGGGTCAGGCTGCCCAGGTCAGCCAATCCTCACCCCTCAGGGGCTCACATTGCCGAAAATGGACCTCGCTGAACCGACCACGTCCAAGGAACAGGTGTGGGCTCCTGAGAGTCACGATACACAAGGGGCTGTAGCTCCGGCTTGTTTTCTAATCATTTTATCTGGCCCATGAGTGGGAGACAACTTCAAGAAGACCCTCTCCTAATGAGAGGAACTCAGGAGTCAGGGAGAGGAGGGGTGATGGGTGGAGACAGAGGCTTGGTGCCCCGGCTGCAGTGGAAGTCTCTGGAAGACCAGGCAGAGTGAAGCCACACAGAGTGATGCCCAGGGTCACAGACCTGTCAGACTTGCTGTTTGTTAGCTCAAGTCTGCTCTGAGGTGCTCTGTGTCAGCTCTGAGTGACAGGCGATCTGGGGTGCTCTGCAATGAGGGCTATGTGCATGGTTCCTGTGTGCCCAGCCCTGCCGGGGTACCTGCCCAGGGGAGCTCCGTATCCTGGGAAGGGCCTGACTATGAGAGCCCCATAGGCTGCTGGGGAGATGCACAGGTGAGCTCCATAACCTGGGAGTGGCCTGACCATGAGAGCCCGGTGGGCTGCTGGGGACATGCCCAGGTTAGGCCCATATCCTGGGAGGGGCCTGACTACGAGAGCCCCATGGGCTGCTGGGTAGATGCACAGGTGAGCTCCATAACCTGGGAGTGGCCTGACCATGAGAGCCCCGTGGGCTGCTGGGGACATGCCCAGGTTAGGCCCATATCCTGGAAGGGGCCTGACTACGAGAGCCCCATGTGCTGCTGGGTAGTTGCGCAGGTGAACTGCGTAACCTGGGAGTGGCCTGACCACCAGAGCCCCGTGGGCGGCTGGGGACCTGGTAAAGGATGTCAGGACAGTCAGTGAAGCCACCGAGGATATACATCCAGTAGTTCCTAATTCCTACACCCTGCTGGTCATTCTACCATCCACCAGGACATGGTATTCTGTAGTAGAATTCAATGATGCCTTCTTCTGTATTCCATTGGTCCCAGAAAGGCTCTGCTGCCCTAGTAACCAGATTTGGGAATGGAGAAATGCTGCTGCCTTGTGGCCGTTTCACACAACAGCAGCTTTAAACCCAGTGCTAATGGTCACTACATATTCACACTCATTGCAGGCCTGTAAATGACACCTGCCCTCAAAAACAATCCTGGGGTCGAAAATTGACCACAAAATTCAAAAGAGGGCAACCATCCAAGAAGACCATTTCAAGAGGTTAATTGTACTCTCCGTTTTTTTTCTGTTTTTCTGTAGCAGAAATTTTAAAAGGCGTGGAAAAATGCTGAACATTAGGAATAATTAAAGATATGCAAATCCAAATTACAAAAACCTATCAGCTCACACCAGTCAGAATGGCCATCAGCAAAAATTCTGCAAACAATAAATGCTGAAGGGGTTTTGGAGAAATGCCTACCCTTGGTTCAACGTGGGACATGAGCCAATAATGTAAAGGTAAATACTGAGCTACCATTCAATCAAGCATACCCACTGCTGGGCCTATCGCCTGAGGGGATGAGAATCAAAAAGACACAGGCTGGGCTTCACTGGTGGCGCAGTGGTTGAGAGTCCGCCTGCCAATGCAGGAGACATGGGTTCATGCCCCGTTTCGGGAAGATCCCACATGCCGCAGAGCGGCTGGTCCCGTGAGCTATGGCTGCTGGGCCTGCGCATCCGGAGCCTGTGCTCTGCAATGGGAGTGTCCACAGCAGTGAGAGGCACACGTACCACGCAAAAAAAATAAAATAAAATAAAGACACAGGCTGGCAATCCTGCACTCCAGCAATATTTACCATAGCCAACACTTGGAAGCTACGAAAATGTCCACCGACAGAGGAATGCACAAAGAAACAGTGGTCCATGTACACAATGGAATATGACTCCAATAAAAAATATAAATTCAATTTATAAAACAAACATAAGTAAGGACACATCAGGTTTTGGGGTCACATTCCACTCTAATATATAACCGAGGAACACCACTGTCAGGATGGTCTGTTTCCGTACTTACCAGATTGGGAAAAGCAGAAATGCTGACGCCCTCTGGCCATTACCTGCAACAGCAGCTTTAAAACGTGTGCTGAGGGTCACTTCTTATGCACCAGTACTGGAGGTCTGTAAATGAAACCTGCCCTCCAAATGTCTTGAGGGAGGTAATGGCCAAAATATTTCTAAATGTCACACATACTCCACGAAAACAGTTTGAAGAGGTAAGCTGTACTCACAGTTTGAAGAAAAAAAGGACATGCCAGAAAGCTGAATTTCAAGTGATTATGAGACGCATGCAAATCCAACCACAAAGTGGTATCAGCTCACATTAGTCAGGATAAACATCAGCCAAAAAAAATCTACAAACAATAAATGCTGAGGGTGTTGTGGAGAAGTGCATACCATCAACTTTAAGTGTGACATAACCTGATAAGAGCCACTAATGAAAACAGAATGGAGGTGCCTCTATAAGGTAAACATTTTGCTACCATATGATCCAGCCGGCCCACTCCTGGGCCTATAACCTAAGAAGACAGAATTGCAAAGACACAGGCAGGCAAATGTGCATTGCTGCAGCATTACAATAGCCATGACATGGAAGCAACCAAAAAGTCCATCAACAGATGAGTGGGCAAAGAAGAACTGGTACATGTGCAGACGGAATATTAGCCAAGGAAAAAAAGGACACAATGCCATGTGCAGCACCGTAGATGAGTCTAGAGGTAATCACATGACTTGTAGTAAGTCAGAAAAAGAAAGACACATATCATATGATATCACTTATAGGTGTTACATAAAAATTGATACCAGTGAAGATACTTCCACAGAGAAGGGCAATCACAGATTCATTAAACAAACTTATGGTTCACCAATGGAAAGGTGTGAGGATTGGATGCATTAGGATATTGGCGTTAACAGACATATACAAACACAGGCGAAATATATAATCACCAAGACCTACGAAATACCAAGAGAAGACTACTCAACATTCTGTCATAAGGTACGTGGGAAAAGGATCCCAGGAAGAACAGACATATGTATATGTGTAAAAGAACCATATCTTGCACACCTACACCAAGCCAAACATTTTAATCAAACTTGCTGTGATATAAAAATAAAAATTAAATTTAAAGAAAGAACAAGAATAGTGAGACAAACATAAGGGGCTTTCTCCTGGCACATCCCCTTCTAAATTACAACCTAGAACACGACTTCCATTGAGGCTCTGTTGCCCTAGTAACCAGATTCGGTAAAGGAGAACTGCTGCCACCTTGTGGCCGTTTCACACAACAGCAGCTTTAATCCCAGTGCTAATGGTCAGTGGATATTCAAAATAATTGCAGGCCTGTAAATGACACCTGCTCTGAAAACAAATCCTGGGGTCCTATATCGACCAAAAATTTCAAAAGACGTCCACATTTCAAAACGACAGTTTCAAGAGACATATTTTATGCACATTTGTGTTCTGCTTCTTTCTCTTTCTTTCTTTTTTTGTTAAAACAATGAGAATGGAAAAAGGCAACCCTCAGAATGGGAGAAAATATTTGCAAACGAATCAGTGGACAAAGCTTTAATCTCCAATATATATAAACAGCTCATGCAGCTTAATATTAAAAAAACAAACAACCCAATACAAAAATGGGTAGAACATCTAAATTGACCTTTCTTCAAAGAAGACATAGAGATGGCCAAGATGCACATGAAAAGCTGCTCAACATCATTAATTATTAGGGAACTGTAAATCCAAACTACAATGAGGTATCACCTCACACCTGTTAGAATGGGCCTCATCAGAAAATCTACAAACAATAAATGCTGGGGAGGGTGTGGACAAAAGGAACCCTCTTCCACTATTGGTGGGAATGTAAATTGATACAGTCACTATGGAGAACAGTATGGAGGTCCCTTAAAAAACGAAAAATAGAATTACCATATGATCCAGCAATCCCACTTCTGGGCGTATACCCAGAGAAAACCATAAATCAAAAAGACACATTCACCACAATGTTCATTGCAGCACTATTTACAATAGCCAGGTAATGGAAGCAACCTAAATGCCCACAGACAGAGGAATGGATAAAGATGTGGTACATATATAAAATGGAATATTACTCAGCCATAGAAAAGAATGAAACTGGATCATTTGTAGAGACGTCGATGGACCTAGAGACTGTCATACAGAGTGAAGTAAGTCAGAAAGAGAAAAACAAATATTGTATATTAATGCATATATGTGGAACCTAGAGAAATGGTACAGATGAACAGGTTTGCAGGGCAGAAATAGAGACACAGAGGTAGAGAACGAACCTATGGACATCAAGGAGGGGAAGCCATGGGGTGGTGGTGGTGGGATGAGTTGGGAGACTGAGATTGACCTGTATACATGTATATGTATAATATAGATAACTAATAATAACCTGCTGTATAAAAAATAAATAAAATAAAATTTCAAAAATTTTTTAAAAGAAATAAAATTTAAAAATATAAAACAGAAAAATGTTCTTCCCTTCACAAAGATGTAATTATATGAATGAATAATTTCCATGCTTATATCTATAAATACATTAAAGAGGAATAAAATCTACCTTGAACCAAAAAAGAAAAAAAAAAAAAAAACAGACACCGCCAGTTATACAGAGGAAAATCCTATCAGGGCACTTGCTCCAGTGGTCAACAATTCTGAACATCTGCCATGCAGCCAGCAGCCCCCCGCAAGGAGCGTCCTCATTGCAAAGCTGGGGGACCGTGCCGAGGCGTCTGTGAGTAAACGTGAGTTGAGCCCCAGGCCAGCTGCTGCTGAACTGTTCCCACCCTTCCCAGGTAAAACACCTGAATATGTACAAGGACTTGAAAGCCTAGAGGAAGGGCCCTGGAGCCACACCAGCGACAGCACGCAGGCCGACTTGGTGCCTGCAGTCCAGCCAGGATGGTCCTGGCCCCGGGCGCTCTTCTGGAAGCTTTCCATTTCCCTGCCTGAGATACCCCTCCTGTCCTGGCCCCCACTGCCTTTTTCCTTCCTCACCTCTGCCCGGGGAGCAATTCCAGCGATAGGTATGGGTGACACATCCTCTTCTTTAGCAGATGGCAGCCTGGCAACTCCTGCAGAAAGTCCAGCAGAGCCCCACTGACACCGGGCCTCCCACAAAGCTGTGGCCCCTCACTCACTCCCACCAGCACAGCCCCGAGACTGCTGACGGGGCAGAGAATATGGCGTCAGGCACAGCTGCACGGGCTCTTGCTGCCTGGAGCGGTGTTTATATTGACCTCAACCCAGGCACACCTGGGGAGGGCTGGCCAGCAGGGTCAGGCTGCCCAGGTCAGCCAATCCTCACCCCTCAGGGGCTCACATTGCCGAAAATGGACCTCGCTGAACCGACCACGTCCAAGGAACAGGTGTGGGCTCCTGAGAGTCACGATACACAAGGGGCTGTAGCTCCGGCTTGTTTTCTAATCATTTTATCTGGCCCATGAGTGGGAGACAACTTCAAGAAGACCCTCTCCTAATGAGAGGAACTCAGGAGTCAGGGAGAGGAGGGGTGATGGGTGGAGACAGAGGCTTGGTGCCCCGGCTGCAGTGGAAGTCTCTGGAAGACCAGGCAGAGTGAAGCCACACAGAGTGATGCCCAGGGTCACAGACCTGTCAGACTTGCTGTTTGTTGGCTCAAGTCTGCTCTGAGGTGCTCTGTGTCAGCTCTGAGTGACAGGCGATCTGGGGTGCTCTGCAATGAGGGCTATGTGCATGGTTCCTGTGTGCCCAGCCCTGCCGGGGTACCTGCCCAGGGGAGCTCCGTATCCTGGGAAGGGCCTGACTATGAGAGCCCCATAGGCTGCTGGGGAGATGCACAGGTGAGCTCCATAACCTGGGAGTGGCCTGACCATGAGAGCCCGGTGGGCTGCTGGGGACATGCCCAGGTTAGGCCCATATCCTGGGAGGGGCCTGACTACGAGAGCCCCATGGGCTGCTGGGTAGATGCACAGGTGAGCTCCATAACCTGGGAGTGGCCTGACCATGAGAGCCCCGTGGGCTGCTGGGGACATGCCCAGGTTAGGCCCATATCCTGGAAGGGGCCTGACTAGGAGAGCCCCATGTGCTGCTGGGTAGTTGCGCAGGTGAACTCCGTAACCTGGGAGTGGCCTGACCACCAGAGCCCAGTGGGCGGCTGGGGACCTGGTAAAGGATGTCAGGACAGTCAGTGAAGCCACCGAGGATATACATCCAGTAGTTCCTAATTCCTACACCCTGCTGGTCATTCTACCATCCACCAGGACATGGTATTCTGTAGTAGAATTCAATGATGCCTTCTTCTGTATTCCATTGGTCCCAGAAAGGTTCTGCTGCCCTAGTAACCAGATTTGGGAATGGAGAAATGCTGCTGCCTTGTGGCCGTTTCACACAACAGCAGCTTTAAACCCAGTGCTAATGGTCACTACATATTCACACTCATTGCAGGCCTGTAAATGACACCTGCCCTCAAAAACAATCCTGGGGTCGAAAATTGACCACAAAATTCAAAAGAGGGCAACCATCCAAGAAGACCATTTCAAGAGGTTAATTGTACTCTCCGTTTTTTTCTGTTTTTCTGTAGCAGAAATTTTAAAAGGCGTGGAAAAATGCTGAACATTAGGAATAATTAAAGATATGCAAATCCAAATTACAAAAACCTATCAGCTCACACCAGTCAGAATGGCCATCAGCAAAAATTCTGCAAACAATAAATGCTGAAGGGGTTTTGGAGAAATGCCTACCCTTGGTTCAACGTGGGACATGAGCCAATAATGTAAAGGTAAATACTGAGCTACCATTCAATCAAGCATACCCACTGCTGGGCCTATCGCCTGAGGGGATGAGAATCAAAAAGACACAGGCTGGGCTTCACTGGTGGCGCAGTGGTTGAGAGTCCGCCTGCCAATGCAGGAGACATGGGTTCATGCCCCGTTTCGGGAAGATCCCACATGCCGCAGAGCGGCTGGTCCCGTGAGCTATGGCTGCTGGGCCTGCGCATCCGGAGCCTGTGCTCTGCAATGGGAGTGTCCACAGCAGTGAGAGGCACACGAACCACGCAAAAAAAAAAAATAATAAAGACACAGGCTGGCAATCCTGCACTCCAGCAATATTTACCATAGCCAACACTTGGAAGCTACGAAAATGTCCACCGACAGAGGAATGCACAAAGGAACAGTGGTCCATGTACACAATGGAATATGACTCCAATAAAAAATATAAATTCAATTTATAAAACAAACATAAGTAAGGACACATCAGGTTTTGGGGTCACATTCCACTCTAATATATACCCGAGGAACACCACTGTCAGGATGGTCTGTTTCCGTACTTACCAGATTGGGAAAAGCAGAAATGCTGACGCCCTCTGGCCATTACCTGCAACAGCAGCTTTAAAACGTGTGCTGAGGGTCACTTCTTATGCACCAGTACTGGAGGTCTGTAAATGAAACCTGCCCTCCAAATGTCTTGAGGGAGGTAATGGCCAAAATATTTCTAAATGTCACACATACTCCACGAAAACAGTTTGAAGAGGTAAGCTGTACTCACAGTTTGAAGAAAAAAAGGACATGCCAGAAAGCTGAATTTCAAGTGATTATGAGACGCATGCAAATCCAACCACAAAGTGGTATCAGCTCACATTAGTCAGGATAAACATCAGCAAAAAAAAAAATCTACAAACAATAAATGCTGAGGGTGCTGTGGAGAAGTGCATACCGTCAACTTTAAGTGTGACATAACCTGGTAAGAGCCACTAATGAGGACAGAATGGAGGTGCCTCTATAAGGTAAACATTTTGCTACCATATGATCCAGCCGGCCCACTCCTGGGCCTATAACCTAAGAAGACAGAATTGCAAAGACACAGGCAGGCAAATGTGCATTGCTGCAGCATTACAATAGCCATGACATGGAAGCAACCAAAAAGTCCATCAACAGATGAGTGGGCAAAGAAGAACTGGTACATGTGCAGACGGAATATTAGCCAAGGAAAAAAAGGACACAATGCCATGTTCAGCACCGTAGATGAGTCTAGAGGGAATCACATGACTTGTAGTAAGTCAGAAAAAGAAAGACACATATCATATGATATCACTTATAGGTGTTACATAAAAATTGATACCAGTGAAGATACTTCCACAGAGAAGGGCAATCACAGATTCATTAAACAAACTTATGGTTCACCAATGGAAAGGTGTGAGGATTGGATGCATTAGGATATTGGCGTTAACAGACATATACAAACACAGGCGAAATATATAATCACCAAGACCTACGAAATACCAAGAGAAGACTACTCAACATTCTGTCATAAGGTACGTGGGAAAAGGATCCCAGGAAGAACAGACATATGTATATGTGTAAAAGAACCATATCTTGCACACCTACACCAAGCCAAACATTTTAATCAAACTTGCTGTGATATAAAAATAAAAATTAAATTTAAAGAAAGAACAAGAATAGTGAGACAAACATAAGGGGCTTTCTCCTGGCACATCCCCTTCTAAATTACAACCTAGAACACGACTTCCATTGAGGCTCTGTTGCCCTAGTAACCAGATTCGGTAAAGGAGAACTGCTGCCACCTTGTGGCCGTTTCACACAACAGCAGCTTTAATCCCAGTGCTAATGGTCAGTGGATATTCAAAATAATTGCAGGCCTGTAAATGACACCTGCTCTGAAAACAAATCCTGGGGTCCTATATCGACCAAAAATTTCAAAAGACGTCCACATTTCAAAACGACAGTTTCAAGAGACATATTTTATGCACATTTGTGTTCTGCTTCTTTCTCTTTCTTTCTTTTTTTGTTAAAACAACGAGAATGGAAAAAGGCAACCCTCAGAATGGGAGAAAATATTTGCAAACGAATCAGTGGACAAAGCTTTAATCTCCAATATATATAAACAGCTCATGCAGCTTAATTTTAAAAAAACAAACAACCCAATACAAAAATGGGTAGAACATCTAAATTGACCTTTCTTCAAAGAAGACATAGAGATGGCCAAGATGCACATGAAAAGCTGCTCAACATCATTAATTATTAGGGAACTGTAAATCCAAACTACAATGAGGTATCACCTCACACCTGTTAGAATGGGCCTCATCAGAAAATCTACAAACAATAAATGCTGGGGAGGGTGTGGACAAAAGGAACCCTCTTCCACTATTGGTGGGAATGTAAATTGATACAGTCACTATGGAGAACAGTATGGAGGTCCCTTAAAAAACGAAAAATAGAATTACCATATGATCCAGCAATCCCACTTCTGGGCGTATACCCAGAGAAAACCATAAATCAAAAAGACACATTCACCACAATGTTCATTGCAGCACTATTTACAATAGCCAGGTAATGGAAGCAACCTAAATGCCCACAGACAGAGGAATGGATAAAGATGTGGTACATATATAAAATGGAATATTACTCAGCCATAGAAAGGAATGAAACTGGATCATTTGTAGAGACGTCGATGGACCTAGAGACTGTCATACAGAGTGAAGTAAGTCAGAAAGAGAAAAACAAATATTGTATATTAATGCATATATGTGGAACCTAGAGAAATGGTACAGATGAACAGGTTTGCAGGGCAGAAATAGAGACACAGAGGTAGAGAACGAACCTATGGACATCAAGGAGGGGAAGCCATGGGGTGGTGGTGGTGGGATGAGTTGGGAGACTGAGATTGACCTGTATACATGTATATGTATAATATAGATAACTAATAATAACCTGCTGTATAAAAAATAAATAAAATAAAATTTCAAAAATTTTTTAAAAGAAATAAAATTTAAAAATATAAAACAGAAAAATGTTCTTCCCTTCACAAAGATGTAATTATATGAATGAATAATTTCCATGCTTATATCTATAAATACATTAAAGAGGAATAAAATCTACCTTGAACCAAAAAAGAAAAAAAAAAAAAAAAACAGACACCGCCAGTTATACAGAGGAAAATCCTATCAGGGCACTTGCTCCAGTGGTCAACAATTCTGAACATCTGCCATGCAGCCAGCAGCCCCCCGCAAGGAGCGTCCTCATTGCAAAGCTGGGGGACCGTGCCGAGGCGTCTGTGAGTAAACGTGAGTTGAGCCCCAGGCCAGCTGCTGCTGAACTGTTCCCACCCTTCCCAGGTAAAACACCTGAATATGTACAAGGACTTGAAAGCCTAGAGGAAGGGCCCTGGAGCCACACCAGCGACAGCACGCAGGCCGACTTGGTGCCTGCAGTCCAGCCAGGATGGTCCTGGCCCCGGGCGCTCTTCTGGAAACTTTCCATTTCCCTGCCTGAGATACCCCTCCTGTCCTGGCCCCCACTGCCTTTTTCCTTCCTCACCTCTGCCCGGGGAGCAATTCCAGCGATAGGTATGGGTGACACATCCTCTTCTTTAGCAGATGGCAGCCTGGCAACTCCTGCAGAAAGTCCAGCAGAGCCCCACTGACACCGGGCCTCCCACAAAGCTGTGGCCCCTCACTCACTCCCACCAGCACAGCCCCGAGACTGCTGACGGGGCAGAGAATATGGCGTCAGGCACAGCTGCACGGGCTCTTGCTGCCTGGAGCGGTGTTTATATTGACCTCAACCCAGGCACACCTGGGGAGGGCTGGCCAGCAGGGTCAGGCTGCCCAGGTCAGCCAATCCTCACCCCTCAGGGGCTCACATTGCCGAAAATGGACCTCGCTGAACCGACCACGTCCAAGGAACAGGTGTGGGCTCCTGAGAGTCACGATACACAAGGGGCTGTAGCTCCGGCTTGTTTTCTAATCATTTTATCTGGCCCATGAGTGGGAGACAACTTCAAGAAGACCCTCTCCTAATGAGAGGAACTCAGGAGTCAGGGAGAGGAGGGGTGATGGGTGGAGACAGAGGCTTGGTGCCCCGGCTGCAGTGGAAGTCTCTGGAAGACCAGGCAGAGTGAAGCCACACAGAGTGATGCCCAGGGTCACAGACCTGTCAGACTTGCTGTTTGTTAGCTCAAGTCTGCTCTGAGGTGCTCTGTGTCAGCTCTGAGTGACAGGCGATCTGGGGTGCTCTGCAATGAGGGCTATGTGCATGGTTCCTGTGTGCCCAGCCCTGCCGGGGTACCTGCCCAGGGGAGCTCCGTATCCTGGGAAGGGCCTGACTATGAGAGCCCCATAGGCTGCTGGGGAGATGCACAGGTGAGCTCCATAACCTGGGAGTGGCCTGACCATGAGAGCCCGGTGGGCTGCTGGGGACATGCCCAGGTTAGGCCCATATCCTGGGAGGGGCCTGACTACGAGAGCCCCATGGGCTGCTGGGTAGATGCACAGGTGAGCTCCATAACCTGGGAGTGGCCTGACCATGAGAGCCCCGTGGGCTGCTGGGGACATGCCCAGGTTAGGCCCATATCCTGGAAGGGGCCTGACTACGAGAGCCCCATGTGCTGCTGGGTAGTTGCGCAGGTGAACTCCGTAACCTGGGAGTGGTCTGACCACCAGAGCCCAGTGGGCGGCTGGGGACCTGGTAAAGGATGTCAGGACAGTCAGTGAAGCCACCGAGGATATACATCCAGTAGTTCCTAATTCCTACACCCTGCTGGTCATTCTACCATCCACCAGGACATGGTATTCTGTAGTAGAATTCAATGATGCCTTCTTCTGTATTCCATTGGTCCCAGAAAGGTTCTGCTGCCCTAGTAACCAGATTTGGGAATGGAGAAATGCTGCTGCCTTGTGGCCGTTTCACACAACAGCAGCTTTAAACCCAGTGCTAATGGTCACTACATATTCACACTCATTGCAGGCCTGTAAATGACACCTGCCCTCAAAAACAATCCTGGGGTCGAAAATTGACCACAAAATTCAAAAGAGGGCAACCATCCAAGAAGACCATTTCAAGAGGTTAATTGTACTCTCCGTTTTTTTCTGTTTTTCTGTAGCAGAAATTTTAAAAGGCGTGGAAAAATGCTGAACATTAGGAATAATTAAAGATATGCAAATCCAAATTACAAAAACCTATCAGCTCACACCAGTCAGAATGGCCATCAGCAAAAATTCTGCAAACAATAAATGCTGAAGGGGTTTTGGAGAAATGCCTACCCTTGGTTCAACGTGGGACATGAGCCAATAATGTAAAGGTAAATACTGAGCTACCATTCAATCAAGCATACCCACTGCTGGGCCTATCGCCTGAGGGGATGAGAATCAAAAAGACACAGGCTGGGCTTCACTGGTGGCGCAGTGGTTGAGAGTCCGCCTGCCAATGCAGGAGACATGGGTTCATGCCCCGTTTCGGGAAGATCCCACATGCCGCAGAGCGGCTGGTCCCGTGAGCTATGGCTGCTGGGCCTGCGCATCCGGAGCCTGTGCTCTGCAATGGGAGTGTCCACAGCAGTGAGAGGCACACGAACCACGCAAAAAAAAAAAATAATAAAGACACAGGCTGGCAATCCTGCACTCCAGCAATATTTACCATAGCCAACACTTGGAAGCTACGAAAATGTCCACCGACAGAGGAATGCACAAAGAAACAGTGGTCCATGTACACAATGGAATATGACTCCAATAAAAAATATAAATTCAATTTATAAAACAAACATAAGTAAGGACACATCAGGTTTTGGGGTCACATTCCACTCTAATATATACCCGAGGAACACCACTGTCAGGATGGTCTGTTTCCGTACTTACCAGATTGGGAAAAGCAGAAATGCTGACGCCCTCTGGCCATTACCTGCAACAGCAGCTTTAAAACGTGTGCTGAGGGTCACTTCTTATGCACCAGTACTGGAGGTCTGTAAATGAAACCTGCCCTCCAAATGTCTTGAGGGAGGTAATGGCCAAAATATTTCTAAATGTCACACATACTCCACGAAAACAGTTTGAAGAGGTAAGCTGTACTCACAGTTTGAAGAAAAAAAGGACATGCCAGAAAGCTGAATTTCAAGTGATTATGAGACGCATGCAAATCCAACCACAAAGTGGTATCAGCTCACATTAGTCAGGATAAACATCAGCAAAAAAAAAATCTACAAACAATAAATGCTGAGGGTGCTGTGGAGAAGTGCATACCGTCAACTTTAAGTGTGACATAACCTGGTAAGAGCCACTAATGAGGACAGAATGGAGGTGCCTCTATAAGGTAAACATTTTGCTACCATATGATCCAGCCGGCCCACTCCTGGGCCTATAACCTAAGAAGACAGAATTGCAAAGACACAGGCAGGCAAATGTGCATTGCTGCAGCATTACAATAGCCATGACATGGAAGCAACCAAAAAGTCCATCAACAGATGAGTGGGCAAAGAAGAACTGGTACATGTGCAGACGGAATATTAGCCAAGGAAAAAAAGGACACAATGCCATGTTCAGCACCGTAGATGAGTCTAGAGGGAATCACATGACTTGTAGTAAGTCAGAAAAAGAAAGACACATATCATATGATATCACTTATAGGTGTTACATAAAAATTGATACCAGTGAAGATACTTCCACAGAGAAGGGCAATCACAGATTCATTAAACAAACTTATGGTTCACCAATGGAAAGGTGTGAGGATTGGATGCATTAGGATATTGGCGTTAACAGACATATACAAACACAGGCGAAATATATAATCACCAAGACCTACGAAATACCAAGAGAAGACTACTCAACATTCTGTCATAAGGTACGTGGGAAAAGGATCCCAGGAAGAACAGACATATGTATATGTGTAAAAGAACCATATCTTGCACACCTACACCAAGCCAAACATTTTAATCAAACTTGCTGTGATATAAAAATAAAAATTAAATTTAAAGAAAGAACAAGAATAGTGAGACAAACATAAGGGGCTTTCTCCTGGCACATCCCCTTCTAAATTACAACCTAGAACACGACTTCCATTGAGGCTCTGTTGCCCTAGTAACCAGATTCGGTAAAGGAGAACTGCTGCCACCTTGTGGCCGTTTCACACAACAGCAGCTTTAATCCCAGTGCTAATGGTCAGTGGATATTCAAAATAATTGCAGGCCTGTAAATGACACCTGCTCTGAAAACAAATCCTGGGGTCCTATATCGACCAAAAATTTCAAAAGACGTCCACATTTCAAAACGACAGTTTCAAGAGACATATTTTATGCACATTTGTGTTCTGCTTCTTTCTCTTTCTTTCTTTTTTTGTTAAAACAACGAGAATGGAAAAAGGCAACCCTCAGAATGGGAGAAAATATTTGCAAACGAATCAGTGGACAAAGCTTTAATCTCCAATATATATAAACAGCTCATGCAGCTTAATTTTAAAAAAACAAACAACCCAATACAAAAATGGGTAGAACATCTAAATTGACCTTTCTTCAAAGAAGACATAGAGATGGCCAAGATGCACATGAAAAGCTGCTCAACATCATTAATTATTAGGGAACTGTAAATCCAAACTACAATGAGGTATCACCTCACACCTGTTAGAATGGGCCTCATCAGAAAATCTACAAACAATAAATGCTGGGGAGGGTGTGGACAAAAGGAACCCTCTTCCACTATTGGTGGGAATGTAAATTGATACAGTCACTATGGAGAACAGTATGGAGGTCCCTTAAAAAACGAAAAATAGAATTACCATATGATCCAGCAATCCCAATTCTGGGCGTATACCCAGAGAAAACCATAAATCAAAAAGACACATTCACCACAATGTTCATTGCAGCACTATTTACAATAGCCAGGTAATGGAAGCAACCTAAATGCCCACAGACAGAGGAATGGATAAAGATGTGGTACATATATAAAATGGAATATTACTCAGCCATAGAAAGGAATGAAACTGGATCATTTGTAGAGACGTCGATGGACCTAGAGACTGTCATACAGAGTGAAGTAAGTCAGAAAGAGAAAAACAAATATTGTATATTAATGCATATATGTGGAACCTAGAGAAATGGTACAGATGAACAGGTTTGCAGGGCAGAAATAGAGACACAGAGGTAGAGAACGAACCTATGGACATCAAGGAGGGGAAGCCATGGGGTGGTGGTGGTGGGATGAGTTGGGAGACTGAGATTGACCTGTATACATGTATATGTATAATATAGATAACTAATAATAACCTGCTGTATAAAAAATAAATAAAATAAAATTTCAAAAATTTTTTAAAAGAAATAAAATTTAAAAATATAAAACAGAAAAATGTTCTTCCCTTCACAAAGATGTAATTATATGAATGAATAATTTCCATGCTTATATCTATAAATACATTAAAGAGGAATAAAATCTACCTTGAACCAAAAAAGAAAAAAAAAAAAAAACAGACACCGCCAGTTATACAGAGGAAAATCCTATCAGGGCACTTGCTCCAGTGGTCAACAATTCTGAACATCTGCCATGCAGCCAGCAGCCCCCCGCAAGGAGCGTCCTCATTGCAAAGCTGGGGGACCGTGCCGAGGCGTCTGTGAGTAAACGTGAGTTGAGCCCCAGGCCAGCTGCTGCTGAACTGTTCCCACCCTTCCCAGGTAAAACACCTGAATATGTACAAGGACTTGAAAGCCTAGAGGAAGGGCCCTGGAGCCACACCAGCGACAGCACGCAGGCCGACTTGGTGCCTGCAGTCCAGCCAGGATGGTCCTGGCCCCGGGCGCTCTTCTGGAAGCTTTCCATTTCCCTGCCTGAGATACCCCTCCTGTCCTGGCCCCCACTGCCTTTTTCCTTCCTCACCTCTGCCCGGGGAGCAATTCCAGCGATAGGTATGGGTGACACATCCTCTTGTTTAGCAGATGGCAGCCTGGCAACTCCTGCAGAAAGTCCAGCAGAGCCCCACTGACACCGGGCCTCCCACAAAGCTGTGGCCCCTCACTCACTCCCACCAGCACAGCCCCGAGACTGCTGACGGGGCAGAGAATATGGCGTCAGGCACAGCTGCACGGGCTCTTGCTGCCTGGAGCGGTGTTTATATTGACCTCAACCCAGGCACACCTGGGGAGGGCTGGCCAGCAGGGTCAGGCTGCCCAGGTCAGCCAATCCTCACCCCTCAGGGGCTCACATTGCCGAAAATGGACCTCGCTGAACCGACCACGTCCAAGGAACAGGTGTGGGCTCCTGAGAGTCACGATACACAAGGGGCTGTAGCTCCGGCTTGTTTTCTAATCATTTTATCTGGCCCATGAGTGGGAGACAACTTCAAGAAGACCCTCTCCTAATGAGAGGAACTCAGGAGTCAGGGAGAGGAGGGGTGATGGGTGGAGACAGAGGCTTGGTGCCCCGGCTGCAGTGGAAGTGTCTGGAAGACCAGGCAGAGTGAAGCCACACAGAGTGATGCCCAGGGTCACAGACCTGTCAGACTTGCTGTTTGTTAGCTCAAGTCTGCTCTGAGGTGCTCTGTGTCAGCTCTGAGTGACAGGCGATCTGGGGTGCTCTGCAATGAGGGCTATGTGCATGGTTCCTGTGTGCCCAGCCCTGCCGGGGTACCTGCCCAGGGGAGCTCCGTATCCTGGGAAGGGCCTGACTATGAGAGCCCCATAGGCTGCTGGGGAGATGCACAGGTGAGCTCCATAACCTGGGAGTGGCCTGACCATGAGAGCCCGGTGGGCTGCTGGGGACATGCCCAGGTTAGGCCCATATCCTAGGAGGGGCCTGACTACGAGAGCCCCATGGGCTGCTGGGTAGATGCACAGGTGAGCTCCATAACCTGGGAGTGGCCTGACCATGAGAGCCCCGTGGGCTGCTGGGGACATGCCCAGGTTAGGCCCATATCCTGGAAGGGGCCTGACTACGAGAGCCCCATGTGCTGCTGGGTAGTTGCGCAGGTGAACTCCGTAACCTGGGAGTGGCCTGACCACCAGAGCCCAGTGGGCGGCTGGGGACCTGGTAAAGGATGTCAGGACAGTCAGTGAAGCCACCGAGGATATACATCCAGTAGTTCCTAATTCCTACACCCTGCTGGTCATTCTACCATCCACCAGGACATGGTATTCTGTAGTAGAATTCAATGATGCCTTCTTCTGTATTCCATTGGTCCCAGAAAGGCTCTGCTGCCCTAGTAACCAGATTTGGGAATGGAGAAATGCTGCTGCCTTGTGGCCGTTTCACACAACAGCAGCTTTAAACCCAGTGCTAATGGTCACTACATATTCACACTCATTGCAGGCCTGTAAATGACACCTGCCCTCAAAAACAATCCTGGGGTCGAAAATTGACCACAAAATTCAAAAGAGGGCAACCATCCAAGAAGACCATTTCAAGAGGTTAATTGTACTCTCCGTTTTTTTCTGTTTTTCTGTAGCAGAAATTTTAAAAGGCGTGGAAAAATGCTGAACATTAGGAATAATTAAAGATATGCAAATCCAAATTACAAAAACCTATCAGCTCACACCAGTCAGAATGGCCATCAGCAAAAATTCTGCAAACAATAAATGCTGAAGGGGTTTTGGAGAAATGCCTACCCTTGGTTCAACGTGGGACATGAGCCAATAATGTAAAGGTAAATACTGAGCTACCATTCAATCAAGCATACCCACTGCTGGGCCTATCGCCTGAGGGGATGAGAATCAAAAAGACACAGGCTGGGCTTCACTGGTGGCGCAGTGGTTGAGAGTCCGCCTGCCAATGCAGGAGACATGGGTTCATGCCCCGTTTCGGGAAGATCCCACATGCCGCAGAGCGGCTGGTCCCGTGAGCTATGGCTGCTGGGCCTGCGCATCCGGAGCCTGTGCTCTGCAATGGGAGTGTCCACAGCAGTGAGAGGCACACGAACCACGCAAAAAAAAAAAATAATAAAGACACAGGCTGGCAATCCTGCACTCCAGCAATATTTACCATAGCCAACACTTGGAAGCTACGAAAATGTCCACCGACAGAGGAATGCACAAAGAAACAGTGGTCCATGTACACAATGGAATATGACTCCAATAAAAAATATAAATTCAATTTATAAAACAAACATAAGTAAGGACACATCAGGTTTTGGGGTCACATTCCACTCTAATATATACCCGAGGAACACCACTGTCAGGATGGTCTGTTTCCGTACTTACCAGATTGGGAAAAGCAGAAATGCTGACGCCCTCTGGCCATTACCTGCAACAGCAGCTTTAAAACGTGTGCTGAGGGTCACTTCTTATGCACCAGTACTGGAGGTCTGTAAATGAAACCTGCCCTCCAAATGTCTTGAGGGAGGTAATGGCCAAAATATTTCTAAATGTCACACATACTCCACGAAAACAGTTTGAAGAGGTAAGCTGTACTCACAGTTTGAAGAAAAAAAGGACATGCCAGAAAGCTGAATTTCAAGTGATTATGAGACGCATGCAAATCCAACCACAAAGTGGTATCAGCTCACATTAGTCAGGATAAACATCAGCAAAAAAAAAAATCTACAAACAATAAATGCTGAGGGTGCTGTGGAGAAGTGCATACCGTCAACTTTAAGTGTGACATAACCTGGTAAGAGCCACTAATGAGGACAGAATGGAGGTGCCTCTATAAGGTAAACATTTTGCTACCATATGATCCAGCCGGCCCACTCCTGGGCCTATAACCTAAGAAGACAGAATTGCAAAGACACAGGCAGGCAAATGTGCATTGCTGCAGCATTACAATAGCCATGACATGGAAGCAACCAAAAAGTCCATCAACAGATGAGTGGGCAAAGAAGAACTGGTACATGTGCAGACGGAATATTAGCCAAGGGAAAAAAGGACACAATGCCATGTTCAGCACCGTAGATGAGTCTAGAGGGAATCACATGACTTGTAGTAAGTCAGAAAAAGAAAGACACATATCATATGATATCACTTATAGGTGTTACATAAAAATTGATACCAGTGAAGATACTTCCACAGAGAAGGGCAATCACAGATTCATTAAACAAACTTATGGTTCACCAATGGAAAGGTGTGAGGATTGGATGCATTAGGATATTGGCGTTAACAGACATATACAAACACAGGCGAAATATATAATCACCAAGACCTACGAAATACCAAGAGAAGACTACTCAACATTCTGTCATAAGGTACGTGGGAAAAGGATCCCAGGAAGAACAGACATATGTATATGTGTAAAAGAACCATATCTTGCACACCTACACCAAGCCAAACATTTTAATCAAACTTGCTGTGATATAAAAATAAAAATTAAATTTAAAGAAAGAACAAGAATAGTGAGACAAACATAAGGGGCTTTCTCCTGGCACATCCCCTTCTAAATTACAACCTAGAACACGACTTCCATTGAGGCTCTGTTGCCCTAGTAACCAGATTCGGTAAAGGAGAACTGCTGCCACCTTGTGGCCGTTTCACACAACAGCAGCTTTAATCCCAGTGCTAATGGTCAGTGGATATTCAAAATAATTGCAGGCCTGTAAATGACACCTGCTCTGAAAACAAATCCTGGGGTCCTATATCGACCAAAAATTTCAAAAGACGTCCACATTTCAAAACGACAGTTTCAAGAGACATATTTTATGCACATTTGTGTTCTGCTTCTTTCTCTTTCTTTCTTTTTTTGTTAAAACAACGAGAATGGAAAAAGGCAACCCTCAGAATGGGAGAAAATATTTGCAAACGAATCAGTGGACAAAGCTTTAATCTCCAATATATATAAACAGCTCATGCAGCTTAATTTTAAAAAAACAAACAACCCAATACAAAAATGGGTAGAACATCTAAATTGACCTTTCTTCAAAGAAGACATAGAGATGGCCAAGATGCACATGAAAAGCTGCTCAACATCATTAATTATTAGGGAACTGTAAATCCAAACTACAATGAGGTATCACCTCACACCTGTTAGAATGGGCCTCATCAGAAAATCTACAAACAATAAATGCTGGGGAGGGTGTGGACAAAAGGAACCCTCTTCCACTATTGGTGGGAATGTAAATTGATACAGTCACTATGGAGAACAGTATGGAGGTCCCTTAAAAAACGAAAAATAGAATTACCATATGATCCAGCAATCCCACTTCTGGGCGTATACCCAGAGAAAACCATAAATCAAAAAGACACATTCACCACAATGTTCATTGCAGCACTATTTACAATAGCCAGGTAATGGAAGCAACCTAAATGCCCACAGACAGAGGAATGGATAAAGATGTGGTACATATATAAAATGGAATATTACTCAGCCATAGAAAGGGATGAAACTGGATCATTTGTAGAGACGTCGATGGACCTAGAGACTGTCATACAGAGTGAAGTAAGTCAGAAAGAGAAAAACAAATATTGTATATTAATGCATATATGTGGAACCTAGAGAAATGGTACAGATGAACAGGTTTGCAGGGCAGAAATAGAGACACAGAGGTAGAGAACGAACCTATGGACATCAAGGAGGGGAAGCCATGGGGTGGTGGTGGTGGGATGAGTTGGGAGACTGAGATTGACCTGTATACATGTATATGTATAATATAGATAACTAATAATAACCTGCTGTATAAAAAATAAATAAAATAAAATTTCAAAACTTTTTTAAAAGAAATAAATTTTAAAAATATAAAACAGAAAAATGTTCTTCCCTTCACAAAGATGTAATTATATGAATGAATAATTTCCATGCTTATATCTATAAATACATTAAAGAGGAATAAAATCTACCTTGAACCAAAAAAGAAAAAAAAAAAAAAAACAGACACCGCCAGTTATACAGAGGAAAATCCTATCAGGGCACTTGCTCCAGTGGTCAACAATTCTGAACATCTGCCATGCAGCCATCAGCCCCCCGCAAGGAGCGTCCTCATTGCAAAGCTGGGGGACCGTGCCGAGGCGTCTGTGAGTAAACGTGAGTTGAGCCCCAGGCCAGCTGCTGCTGAACTGTTCCCACCCTTCCCAGGTAAAACACCTGAATATGTACAAGGACTTGAAAGCCTAGAGGAAGGGCCCTGGAGCCACACCAGCGACAGCACGCAGGCCGACTTGGTGCCTGCAGTCCAGCCAGGATGGTCCTGGCCCCGGGCGCTCTTCTGGAAGCTTTCCATTTCCCTGCCTGAGATACCCCTCCTGTCCTGGCCCCCACTGCCTTTTTCCTTCCTCACCTCTGCCCGGGGAGCAATTCCAGCGATAGGTATGGGTGACACATCCTCTTGTTTAGCAGATGGCAGCCTGGCAACTCCTGCAGAAAGTCCAGCAGAGCCCCACTGACACCGGGCCTCCCACAAAGCTGTGGCCCCTCACTCACTCCCACCAGCACAGCCCCGAGACTGCTGACGGGGCAGAGAATATGGCGTCAGGCACAGCTGCACGGGCTCTTGCTGCCTGGAGCGGTGTTTATATTGACCTCAACCCAGGCACACCTGGGGAGGGCTGGCCAGCAGGGTCAGGCTGCCCAGGTCAGCCAATCCTCACCCCTCAGGGGCTCACATTGCCGAAAATGGACCTCGCTGAACCGACCACGTCCAAGGAACAGGTGTGGGCTCCTGAGAGTCACGATACACAAGGGGCTGTAGCTCCGGCTTGTTTTCTAATCATTTTATCTGGCCCATGAGTGGGAGACAACTTCAAGAAGACCCTCTCCTAATGAGAGGAACTCAGGAGTCAGGGAGAGGAGGGGTGATGGGTGGAGACAGAGGCTTGGTGCCCCGGCTGCAGTGGAAGTCTCTGGAAGACCAGGCAGAGTGAAGCCACACAGAGTGATGCCCAGGGTCACAGACCTGTCAGACTTGCTGTTTGTTAGCTCAAGTCTGCTCTGAGGTGCTCTGTGTCAGCTCTGAGTAACAGGCGATCTGGGGTGCTCTGCAATGAGGGCTATGTGCATGGTTCCTGTGTGCCCAGCCCTGCCGGGGTACCTGCCCAGGGGAGCTCCGTATCCTGGGAAGGGCCTGACTATGAGAGCCCCATAGGCTGCTGGGGAGATGCACAGGTGAGCTCCATAACCTGGGAGTGGCCTGACCATGAGAGCCCGGTGGGCTGCTGGGGACATGCCCAGGTTAGGCCCATATCCTGGGAGGGGCCTGACTACGAGAGCCCCATGGGCTGCTGGGTAGATGCACAGGTGAGCTCCATAACCTGGGAGTGGCCTGACCATGAGAGCCCCGTGGGCTGCTGGGGACATGCCCAGGTTAGGCCCATATCCTGGAAGGGGCCTGACTACGAGAGCCCCATGTGCTGCTGGGTAGTTGCGCAGGTGAACTCCGTAACCTGGGAGTGGCCTGACCACCAGAGCCCCGTGGGCGGCTGGGGACCTGGTAAAGGATGTCAGGACAGTCAGTGAAGCCACCGAGGATATACATCCAGTAGTTCCTAATTCCTACACCCTGCTGGTCATTCTACCATCCACCAGGACATGGTATTCTGTAGTAGAATTCAATGATGCCTTCTTCTGTATTCCATTGGTCCCAGAAAGGCTCTGCTGCCCTAGTAACCAGATTTGGGAATGGAGAAATGCTGCTGCCTTGTGGCCGTTTCACACAACAGCAGCTTTAAACCCAGTGCTAATGGTCACTACATATTCACACTCATTGCAGGCCTGTAAATGACACCTGCCCTCAAAAACAATCCTGGGGTCGAAAATTGACCACAAAATTCAAAAGAGGGCAACCATCCAAGAAGACCATTTCAAGAGGTTAATTGTACTCTCCGTTTTTTTCTGTTTTTCTGTAGCAGAAATTTTAAAAGGCGTGGAAAAAATGCTGAACATTAGGAATAATTAAAGATATGCAAATCCAAATTACAAAAACCTATCAGCTCACACCAGTCAGAATGGCCATCAGCAAAAATTCTGCAAACAATAAATGCTGAAGGGGTTTTGGAGAAATGCCTACCCTTGGTTCAACGTGGGACATGAGCCAATAATGTAAAGGTAAATACTGAGCTACCATTCAATCAAGCATACCCACTGCTGGGCCTATCGCCTGAGGGGATGAGAATCAAAAAGACACAGGCTGGGCTTCACTGGTGGCGCAGTGGTTGAGAGTCCGCCTGCCAATGCAGGAGACATGGGTTCATGCCCCGTTTCGGGAAGATCCCACATGCCGCAGAGCGGCTGGTCCCGTGAGCTATGGCTGCTGGGCCTGTGCATCCGGAGCCTGTGCTCTGCAATGGGAGTGTCCACAGCAGTGAGAGGCACACGAACCACGCAAAAAAAAAAAATAATAAAGACACAGGCTGGCAATCCTGCACTCCAGCAATATTTACCATAGCCAACACTTGGAAGCTACGAAAATGTCCACCGACAGAGGAATGCACAAAGAAACAGTGGTCCATGTACACAATGGAATATGACTCCAATAAAAAATATAAATTCAATTTATAAAACAAACATAAGTAAGGACACATCAGGTTTTGGGGTCACATTCCACTCTAATATATACCCGAGGAACACCACTGTCAGGATGGTCTGTTTCCGTACTTACCAGATTGGGAAAAGCAGAAATGCTGACGCCCTCTGGCCATTACCTGCAACAGCAGCTTTAAAACGTGTGCTGAGGGTCACTTCTTATGCACCAGTACTGGAGGTCTGTAAATGAAACCTGCCCTCCAAATGTCTTGAGGGAGGTAATGGCCAAAATATTTCTAAATGTCACACATACTCCACGAAAACAGTTTGAAGAGGTAAGCTGTACTCACAGTTTGAAGAAAAAAAGGACATGCCAGAAAGCTGAATTTCAAGTGATTATGAGACGCATGCAAATCCAACCACAAAGTGGTATCAGCTCACATTAGTCAGGATAAACATCAGCAAAAAAAAAAATCTACAAACAATAAATGCTGAGGGTGCTGTGGAGAAGTGCATACCGTCAACTTTAAGTGTGACATAACCTGGTAAGAGCCACTAATGAGGACAGAATGGAGGTGCCTCTATAAGGTAAACATTTTGCTACCATATGATCCAGCCGGCCCACTCCTGGGCCTATAACCTAAGAAGACAGAATTGCAAAGACACAGGCAGGCAAATGTGCATTGCTGCAGCATTACAATAGCCATGACATGGAAGCAACCAAAAAGTCCATCAACAGATGAGTGGGCAAAGAAGAACTGGTACATGTGCAGACGGAATATTAGCCAAGGAAAAAAAGGACACAATGCCATGTTCAGCACCGTAGATGAGTCTAGAGGGAATCACATGACTTGTAGTAAGTCAGAAAAAGAAAGACACATATCATATGATATCACTTATAGGTGTTACATAAAAATTGATACCAGTGAAGATACTTCCACAGAGAAGGGCAATCACAGATTCATTAAACAAACTTATGGTTCAGCAATGGAAAGGTGTGAGGATTGGATGCATTAGGATATTGGCGTTAACAGACATATACAAACACAGGCGAAATATATAATCACCAAGACCTACGAAATACCAAGAGAAGACTACTCAACATTCTGTCATAAGGTACGTGGGAAAAGGATCCCAGGAAGAACAGACATATGTATATGTGTAAAAGAACCATATCTTGCACACCTACACCAAGCCAAACATTTTAATCAAACTTGCTGTGATATAAAAATAAAAATTAAATTTAAAGAAAGAACAAGAATAGTGAGACAAACATAAGGGGCTTTCTCCTGGCACATCCCCTTCTAAATTACAACCTAGAACACGACTTCCATTGAGGCTCTGTTGCCCTAGTAACCAGATTCGGTAAAGGAGAACTGCTGCCACCTTGTGGCCGTTTCACACAACAGCAGCTTTAATCCCAGTGCTAATGGTCAGTGGATATTCAAAATAATTGCAGGCCTGTAAATGACACCTGCTCTGAAAACAAATCCTGGGGTCCTATATCGACCAAAAATTTCAAAAGACGTCCACATTTCAAAACGACAGTTTCAAGAGACATATTTTATGCACATTTGTGTTCTGCTTCTTTCTCTTTCTTTCTTTTTTTGTTAAAACAACGGGAATGGAAAAAGGCCACCCTCAGAATGGGAGAAAATATTTGCAAACGAATCAGTGGACAAAGCTTTAATCTCCAATATATATAAACAGCTCATGCAGCTTAATATTAAAAAAACAAACAACCCAATACAAAAGTGGGTAGAACATCTAAATTGACCTTTCTTCAAAGAAGACATAGAGATGGCCAAGATGCACATGAAAAGCTGCTCAACATCATTAATTATTAGGGAACTGTAAATCCAAAGTACAATGAGGTATCACCTCACACCTGTTAGAATGGGCCTCATCAGAAAATCTACAAACAATAAATGCTGGGGAGGGTGTGGACAAAAAGAACCCTCTTCCACTATTGGTGGGAATGTAAATTGATACAGTCACTATGGAGAACAGTATGGAGGTCCCTTAAAAAACGAAAAATAGAATTACCATATGATCCAGCAATCCCACTTCTGGGCGTATACCCAGAGAAAACCATAAATCAAAAAGACACATTCACCACAATGTTCATTGCAGCACTATTTACAATAGCCAGGTAATGGAAGCAACCTAAATGCCCACAGACAGAGGAATGGATAAAGATGTGGTACATATATAAAATGGAATATTACTCAGCCATAGAAAGGAATGAAACTGGATCATTTGTAGAGACGTCGATGGACCTAGAGACTGTCATACAGAGTGAAGTAAGTCAGAAAGAGAAAAACAAATATTGTATATTAATGCATATATGTGGAACCTAGAGAAATGGTACAGATGAACAGGTTTGCAGGGCAGAAATAGAGACACAGAGGTAGAGAACGAACCTATGGACATCAAGGAGGGGAAGCCATGGGGTGGTGGTGGTGGGATGAGTTGGGAGACTGAGATTGACCTGTATACATGTATATGTATAATATAGATAACTAATAATAACCTGCTGTATAAAAAATAAATAAAATAAAATTTCAAAAATTTTTTAAAAGAAATAAAATTTAAAAATATAAAACAGAAAAATGTTCTTCCCTTCACAAAGATGTAATTATATGAATGAATAATTTCCATGCTTATATCTATAAATACATTAAAGAGGAATAAAATCTACCTTGAACCAAAAAAGAAAAAAAAAAAAAAAACAGACACCGCCAGTTATACAGAGGAAAATCCTATCAGGGCACTTGCTCCAGTGGTCAACAATTCTGAACATCTGCCATGCAGCCAGCAGCCCCCCGCAAGGAGCGTCCTCATTGCAAAGCTGGGGGACCGTGCCGAGGCGTCTGTGAGTAAACGTGAGTTGAGCCCCAGGCCAGCTGCTGCTGAACTGTTCCCACCCTTCCCAGGTAAAACACCTGAATATGTACAAGGACTTGAAAGCCTAGAGGAAGGGCCCTGGAGCCACACCAGCGACAGCACGCAGGCCGACTTGGTGCCTGCAGTCCAGCCAGGATGGTCCTGGCCCCGGGCGCTCTTCTGGAAGCTTTCCATTTCCCTGCCTGAGATACCCCTCCTGTCCTGGCCCCCACTGCCTTTTTCCTTCCTCACCTCTGCCCGGGGAGCAATTCCAGCGATAGGTATGGGTGACACATCCTCTTCTTTAGCAGATGGCAGCCTGGCAACTCCTGCAGAAAGTCCAGCAGAGCCCCACTGACACCGGGCCTCCCACAAAGCTGTGGCCCCTCACTCACTCCCACCAGCACAGCCCCGAGACTGCTGACGGGGCAGAGAATATGGCGTCAGGCACAGCTGCACGGGCTCTTGCTGCCTGGAGCGGTGTTTATATTGACCTCAACCCAGGCACACCTGGGGAGGGCTGGCCAGCAGGGTCAGGCTGCCCAGGTCAGCCAATCCTCACCCCTCAGGGGCTCACATTGCCGAAAATGGACCTCGCTGAACCGACCACGTCCAAGGAACAGGTGTGGGCTCCTGAGAGTCACGATACACAAGGGGCTGTAGCTCCGGCTTGTTTTCTAATCATTTTATCTGGCCCATGAGTGGGAGACAACTTCAAGAAGACCCTCTCCTAATGAGAGGAACTCAGGAGTCAGGGAGAGGAGGGGTGATGGGTGGAGACAGAGGCTTGGTGCCCCGGCTGCAGTGGAAGTCTCTGGAAGACCAGGCAGAGTGAAGCCACACAGAGTGATGCCCAGGGTCACAGACCTGTCAGACTTGCTGTTTGTTAGCTCAAGTCTGCTCTGAGGTGCTCTGTGTCAGCTCTGAGTGACAGGCGATCTGGGGTGCTCTGCAATGAGGGCTAAGTGCATGGTTCCTGTGCGCCCAGCCCTGCCGGGGTACCTGCCCAGGGGAGCTCCGTATCCTGGGAAGGGCCTGACTATGAGAGCCCCATAGGCTGCTGGGGAGATGCACAGGTGAGCTCCATAACCTGGGAGTGGCCTGACCATGAGAGCCCGGTGGGCTGCTGGGGACATGCCCAGGTTAGGCCCATATCCTGGGAGGGGCCTGACTACGAGAGCCCCATGGGCTGCTGGGTAGATGCACAGGTGAGCTCCATAACCTGGGAGTGGCCTGACCATGAGAGCCCCGTGGGCTGCTGGGGACATGCCCAGGTTAGGCCCATATCCTGGAAGGGGCCTGACTACGAGAGCCCCATGTGCTGCTGGGTAGTTGCGCAGGTGAACTCCGTAACCTGGGAGTGGCCTGACCACCAGAGCCCAGTGGGCGGCTGGGGACCTGGTAAAGGATGTCAGGACAGTCAGTGAAGCCACCGAGGATATACATCCAGTAGTTCCTAATTCCTACACCCTGCTGGTCATTCTACCATCCACCAGGACATGGTATTCTGTAGTAGAATTCAATGATGCCTTCTTCTGTATTCCATTGGTCCCAGAAAGGTTCTGCTGCCCTAGTAACCAGATTTGGGAATGGAGAAATGCTGCTGCCTTGTGGCCGTTTCACACAACAGCAGCTTTAAACCCAGTGCTAATGGTCACTACATATTCACACTCATTGCAGGCCTGTAAATGACACCTGCCCTCAAAAACAATCCTGGGGTCGAAAATTGACCACAAAATTCAAAAGAGGGCAACCATCCAAGAAGACCATTTCAAGAGGTTAATTGTACTCTCCGTTTTTTTCTGTTTTTCTGTAGCAGAAATTTTAAAAGGCGTGGAAAAATGCTGAACATTAGGAATAATTAAAGATATGCAAATCCAAATTACAAAAACCTATCAGCTCACACCAGTCAGAATGGCCATCAGCAAAAATTCTGCAAACAATAAATGCTGAAGGGGTTTTGGAGAAATGCCTACCCTTGGTTCAACGTGGGACATGAGCCAATAATGTAAAGGTAAATACTGAGCTACCATTCAATCAAGCATACCCACTGCTGGGCCTATCGCCTGAGGGGATGAGAATCAAAAAGACACAGGCTGGGCTTCACTGGTGGCGCAGTGGTTGAGAGTCCGCCTGCCAATGCAGGAGACATGGGTTCATGCCCCGTTTCGGGAAGATCCCACATGCCGCAGAGCGGCTGGTCCCGTGAGCTATGGCTGCTGGGCCTGCGCATCCGGAGCCTGTGCTCTGCAATGGGAGTGTCCACAGCAGTGAGAGGCACACGAACCACGCAAAAAAAAAAAATAATAAAGACACAGGCTGGCAATCCTGCACTCCAGCAATATTTACCATAGCCAACACTTGGAAGCTACGAAAATGTCCACCGACAGAGGAATGCACAAAGAAACAGTGGTCCATGTACACAATGGAATATGACTCCAATAAAAAATATAAATTCAATTTATAAAACAAACATAAGTAAGGACACATCAGGTTTTGGGGTCACATTCCACTCTAATATATACCCGAGGAACACCACTGTCAGGATGGTCTGTTTCCGTACTTACCAGATTGGGAAAAGCAGAAATGCTGACGCCCTCTGGCCATTACCTGCAACAGCAGCTTTAAAACGTGTGCTGAGGGTCACTTCTTATGCACCAGTACTGGAGGTCTGTAAATGAAACCTGCCCTCCAAATGTCTTGAGGGAGGTAATGGCCAAAATATTTCTAAATGTCACACATACTCCACGAAAACAGTTTGAAGAGGTAAGCTGTACTCACAGTTTGAAGAAAAAAAGGACATGCCAGAAAGCTGAATTTCAAGTGATTATGAGACGCATGCAAATCCAACCACAAAGTGGTATCAGCTCACATTAGTCAGGATAAACATCAGCAAAAAAAAAAATCTACAAACAATAAATGCTGAGGGTGCTGTGGAGAAGTGCATACCGTCAACTTTAAGTGTGACATAACCTGGTAAGAGCCACTAATGAGGACAGAATGGAGGTGCCTCTATAAGGTAAACATTTTGCTACCATATGATCCAGCCGGCCCACTCCTGGGCCTATAACCTAAGAAGACAGAATTGCAAAGACACAGGCAGGCAAATGTGCATTGCTGCAGCATTACAATAGCCATGACATGGAAGCAACCAAAAAGTCCATCAACAGATGAGTGGGCAAAGAAGAACTGGTACATGTGCAGACGGAATATTAGCCAAGGAAAAAAAGGACACAATGCCATGTTCAGCACCGTAGATGAGTCTAGAGGGAATCACATGACTTGTAGTAAGTCAGAAAAAGAAAGACACATATCATATGATATCACTTATAGGTGTTACATAAAAATTGATACCAGTGAAGATACTTCCACAGAGAAGGGCAATCACAGATTCATTAAACAAACTTATGGTTCACCAATGGAAAGGTGTGAGGATTGGATGCATTAGGATATTGGCGTTAACAGACATATACAAACACAGGCGAAATATATAATCACCAAGACCTACGAAATACCAAGAGAAGACTACTCAACATTCTGTCATAAGGTACGTGGGAAAAGGATCCCAGGAAGAACAGACATATGTATATGTGTAAAAGAACCATATCTTGCACACCTACACCAAGCCAAACATTTTAATCAAACTTGCTGTGATATAAAAATAAAAATTAAATTTAAAGAAAGAACAAGAATAGTGAGACAAACATAAGGGGCTTTCTCCTGGCACATCCCCTTCTAAATTACAACCTAGAACACGACTTCCATTGAGGCTCTGTTGCCCTAGTAACCAGATTCGGTAAAGGAGAACTGCTGCCACCTTGTGGCCGTTTCACACAACAGCAGCTTTAATCCCAGTGCTAATGGTCAGTGGATATTCAAAATAATTGCAGGCCTGTAAATGACACCTGCTCTGAAAACAAATCCTGGGGTCCTATATCGACCAAAAATTTCAAAAGACGTCCACATTTCAAAACGACAGTTTCAAGAGACATATTTTATGCACATTTGTGTTCTGCTTCTTTCTCTTTCTTTCTTTTTTTGTTAAAACAACGAGAATGGAAAAAGGCAACCCTCAGAATGGGAGAAAATATTTGCAAACGAATCAGTGGACAAAGCTTTAATCTCCAATATATATAAACAGCTCATGCAGCTTAATATTAAAAAAACAAACAACCCAATACAAAAATGGGTAGAACATCTAAATTGACCTTTCTTCAAAGAAGACATAGAGATGGCCAAGATGCACATGAAAAGCTGCTCAACATCATTAATTATTAGGGAACTGTAAATCCAAACTACAATGAGGTATCACCTCACACCTGTTAGAATGGGCCTCATCAGAAAATCTACAAACAATAAATGCTGGGGAGGGTGTGGACAAAAGGAACCCTCTTCCACTATTGGTGGGAATGTAAATTGATACAGTCACTATGGAGAACAGTATGGAGGTCCCTTAAAAAACGAAAAATAGAATTACCATATGATCCAGCAATCCCACTTCTGGGCGTATACCCAGAGAAAACCATAAATCAAAAAGACACATTCACCACAATGTTCATTGCAGCACTATTTACAATAGCCAGGTAATGGAAGCAACCTAAATGCCCACAGACAGAGGAATGGATAAAGATGTGGTACATATATAAAATGGAATATTACTCAGCCATAGAAAGGGATGAAACTGGATCATTTGTAGAGACGTCGATGGACCTAGAGACTGTCATACAGAGTGAAGTAAGTCAGAAAGAGAAAAACAAATATTGTATATTAATGCATATATGTGGAACCTAGAGAAATGGTACAGATGAACAGGTTTGCAGGGCAGAAATAGAGACACAGAGGTAGAGAACGAACCTATGGACATCAAGGAGGGGAAGCCATGGGGTGGTGGTGGTGGGATGAGTTGGGAGACTGAGATTGACCTGTATACATGTATATGTATAATATAGATAACTAATAATAACCTGCTGTATAAAAAATAAATAAAATAAAATTTCAAAACTTTTTTAAAAGAAATAAATTTTAAAAATATAAAACAGAAAAATGTTCTTCCCTTCACAAAGATGTAATTATATGAATGAATAATTTCCATGCTTCTATCTATAAATACATTAAAGAGGAATAAAATCTACCTTGAACCAAAAAAGAAAAAAAAAAAAAAAAACAGACACCGCCAGTTATACAGAGGAAAATCCTATCAGGGCACTTGCTCCAGTGGTCAACAATTCTGAACATCTGCCATGCAGCCAGCAGCCCCCCGCAAGGAGCGTCCTCATTGCAAAGCTGGGGGACCGTGCCGAGGCGTCTGTGAGTAAACGTGAGTTGAGCCCCAGGCCAGCTGCTGCTGAACTGTTCCCACCCTTCCCAGGTAAAACACCTGAATATGTACAAGGACTTGAAAGCCTAGAGGAAGGGCCCTGGAGCCACACCAGCGACAGCACGCAGGCCGACTTGGTGCCTGCAGTCCAGCCAGGATGGTCCTGGCCCCGGGCGCTCTTCTGGAAGCTTTCCATTTCCCTGCCTGAGATACCCCTCCTGTCCTGGCCCCCACTGCCTTTTTCCTTCCTCACCTCTGCCCGGGGAGCAATTCCAGCGATAGGTATGGGTGACACATCCTCTTCTTTAGCAGATGGCAGCCTGGCAACTCCTGCAGAAAGTCCAGCAGAGCCCCACTGACACCGGGCCTCCCACAAAGCTGTGGCCCCTCACTCACTCCCACCAGCACAGCCCCGAGACTGCTGACGGGGCAGAGAATATGGCATCAGGCACAGCTGCACGGGCTCTTGCTGCCTGGAGCGGTGTTTATATTGACCTCAACCCAGGCACACCTGGGGAGGGCTGGCCAGCAGGGTCAGGCTGCCCAGGTCAGCCAATCCTCACCCCTCAGGGGCTCACATTGCCGAAAATGGACCTCGCTGAACCGACCACGTCCAAGGAACAGGTGTGGGCTCCTGAGAGTCACGATACACAAGGGGCTGTAGCTCCGGCTTGTTTTCTAATCATTTTATCTGGCCCATGAGTGGGAGACAACTTCAAGAAGACCCTCTCCTAATGAGAGGAACTCAGGAGTCAGGGAGAGGAGGGGTGATGGGTGGAGACAGAGGCTTGGTGCCCCGGCTGCAGTGGAAGTCTCTGGAAGACCAGGCAGAGTGAAGCCACACAGAGTGATGCCCAGGGTCACAGACCTGTCAGACTTGCTGTTTGTTAGCTCAAGTCTGCTCTGAGGTGCTCTGTGTCAGCTCTGAGTGACAGGCGATCTGGGGTGCTCTGCAATGAGGGCTATGTGCATGGTTCCTGTGTGCCCAGCCCTGCCGGGGTACCTGCCCAGGGGAGCTCCGTATCCTGGGAAGGGCCTGACTATGAGAGCCCCATAGGCTGCTGGGGAGATGCACAGGTGAGCTCCATAACCTGGGAGTGGCCTGACCATGAGAGCCCGGTGGGCTGCTGGGGACATGCCCAGGTTAGGCCCATATCCTGGGAGGGGCCTGACTACGAGAGCCCCATGGGCTGCTGGGTAGATGCACAGGTGAGCTCCATAACCTGGGAGTGGCCTGACCATGAGAGCCCCGTGGGCTGCTGGGGACATGCCCAGGTTAGGCCCATATCCTGGAAGGGGCCTGACTACGAGAGCCCCATGTGCTGCTGGGTAGTTGCGCAGGTGAACTCCGTAACCTGGGAGTGGCCTGACCACCAGAGCCCAGTGGGCGGCTGGGGACCTGCTAAAGGATGTCAGGACACTCAGTGAAGCCACCGAGGATATACATCCAGTAGTTCCTAATTCCTACACCCTGCTGGTCATTCTACCATTCACCAGGACATGGTATTCTGTAGTAGAATTCAATGATGCCTTCTTCTGTATTCCATTGGTCCCAGAAAGGCTCTGCTGCCCTAGTAACCAGATTTGGGAATGGAGAAATGCTGCTGCCTTGTGGCCGTTTCACACAACAGCAGCTTTAAACCCAGTGCTAATGGTCACTACATATTCACACTCATTGCAGGCCTGTAAATGACACCTGCCCTCAAAAACAATCCTGGGGTCGAAAATTGACCACAAAATTCAAAAGAGGGCAACCATCCAAGAAGACCATTTCAAGAGGTTAATTGTACTCTCCGTTTTTTTCTGTTTTTCTGTAGCAGAAATTTTAAAAGGCGTGGAAAAATGCTGAACATTAGGAATAATTAAAGATATGCAAATCCAAATTACAAAAACCTATCAGCTCACACCAGTCAGAATGGCCATCAGCAAAAATTCTGCAAACAATAAATGCTGAAGGGGTTTTGGAGAAATGCCTACCCTTGGTTCAACGTGGGACATGAGCCAATAATGTAAAGGTAAATACTGAGCTACCATTCAATCAAGCATACCCACTGCTGGGCCTATCGCCTGAGGGGATGAGAATCAAAAAGACACAGGCTGGGCTTCACTGGTGGCGCAGTGGTTGAGAGTCCGCCTGCCAATGCAGGAGACATGGGTTCATGCCCCGTTTCGGGAAGATCCCACATGCCGCAGAGCGGCTGGTCCCGTGAGCTATGGCTGCTGGGCCTGCGCATCCGGAGCCTGTGCTCTGCAATGGGAGTGTCCACAGCAGTGAGAGGCACACGAACCACGCAAAAAAAAAAAATAATAAAGACACAGGCTGGCAATCCTGCACTCCAGCAATATTTACCATAGCCAACACTTGGAAGCTACGAAAATGTCCACCGACAGAGGAATGCACAAAGAAACAGTGGTCCATGTACACAATGGAATATGACTCCAATAAAAAATATAAATTCAATTTATAAAACAAACATAAGTAAGGACACATCAGGTTTTGGGGTCACATTCCACTCTAATATATACCCGAGGAACACCACTGTCAGGATGGTCTGTTTCCGTACTTACCAGATTGGGAAAAGCAGAAATGCTGACGCCCTCTGGCCATTACCTGCAACAGCAGCTTTAAAACGTGTGCTGAGGGTCACTTCTTATGCACCAGTACTGGAGGTCTGTAAATGAAACCTGCCCTCCAAATGTCTTGAGGGAGGTAATGGCCAAAATATTTCTAAATGTCACACATACTCCACGAAAACAGTTTGAAGAGGTAAGCTGTACTCACAGTTTGAAGAAAAAAAGGACATGCCAGAAAGCTGAATTTCAAGTGATTATGAGACGCATGCAAATCCAACCACAAAGTGGTATCAGCTCACATTAGTCAGGATAAACATCAGCAAAAAAAAAAATCTACAAACAATAAATGCTGAGGGTGCTGTGGAGAAGTGCATACCGTCAACTTTAAGTGTGACATAACCTGGTAAGAGCCACTAATGAGGACAGAATGGAGGTGCCTCTATAAGGTAAACATTTTGCTACCATATGATCCAGCCGGCCCACTCCTGGGCCTATAACCTAAGAAGACAGAATTGCAAAGACACAGGCAGGCAAATGTGCATTGCTGCAGCATTACAATAGCCATGACATGGAAGCAACCAAAAAGTCCATCAACAGATGAGTGGGCAAAGAAGAACTGGTACATGTGCAGACGGAATATTAGCCAAGGAAAAAAAGGACACAATGCCATGTTCAGCACCGTAGATGAGTCTAGAGGGAATCACATGACTTGTAGTAAGTCAGAAAAAGAAAGACACATATCATATGATATCACTTATAGGTGTTACATAAAAATTGATACCAGTGAAGATACTTCCACAGAGAAGGGCAATCACAGATTCATTAAACAAACTTATGGTTCACCAATGGAAAGGTGTGAGGATTGGATGCATTAGGATATTGGCGTTAACAGACATATACAAACACAGGCGAAATATATAATCACCAAGACCTACGAAATACCAAGAGAAGACTACTCAACATTCTGTCATAAGGTACGTGGGAAAAGGATCCCAGGAAGAACAGACATATGTATATGTGTAAAAGAACCATATCTTGCACACCTACACCAAGCCAAACATTTTAATCAAACTTGCTGTGATATAAAAATAAAAATTAAATTTAAAGAAAGAACAAGAATAGTGAGACAAACATAAGGGGCTTTCTCCTGGCACATCCCCTTCTAAATTACAACCTAGAACACGACTTCCATTGAGGCTCTGTTGCCCTAGTAACCAGATTCGGTAAAGGAGAACTGCTGCCACCTTGTGGCCGTTTCACACAACAGCAGCTTTAATCCCAGTGCTAATGGTCAGTGGATATTCAAAATAATTGCAGGCCTGTAAATGACACCTGCTCTGAAAACAAATCCTGGGGTCCTATATCGACCAAAAATTTCAAAAGACGTCCACATTTCAAAACGACAGTTTCAAGAGACATATTTTATGCACATTTGTGTTCTGCTTCTTTCTCTTTCTTTCTTTTTTTGTTAAAACAACGGGAATGGAAAAAGGCCACCCTCAGAATGGGAGAAAATATTTGCAAACGAATCAGTGGACAAAGCTTTAATCTCCAATATATATAAACAGCTCATGCAGCTTAATATTAAAAAAACAAACAACCCAATACAAAAATGGGTAGAACATCTAAATTGACCTTTCTTCAAAGAAGACATAGAGATGGCCAAGATGCACATGAAAAGCTGCTCAACATCATTAATTATTAGGGAACTGTAAATCCAAAGTACAATGAGGTATCACCTCACACCTGTTAGAATGGGCCTCATCAGAAAATCTACAAACAATAAATGCTGGGGAGGGTGTGGACAAAAGGAACCCTCTTCCACTATTGGTGGGAATGTAAATTGATACAGTCACTATGGAGAACAGTATGGAGGTCCCTTAAAAAACGAAAAATAGAATTACCATATGATCCAGCAATCCCACTTCTGGGCGTATACCCAGAGAAAACCATAAATCAAAAAGACACATTCACCACAATGTTCATTGCAGCACTATTTACAATAGCCAGGTAATGGAAGCAACCTAAATGCCCACAGACAGAGGAATGGATAAAGATGTGGTACATATATAAAATGGAATATTACTCAGCCATAGAAAGGGATGAAACTGGATCATTTGTAGAGACGTCGATGGACCTAGAGACTGTCATACAGAGTGAAGTAAGTCAGAAAGAGAAAAACAAATATTGTATATTAATGCATATATGTGGAACCTAGAGAAATGGTACAGATGAACAGGTTTGCAGGGCAGAAATAGAGACACAGAGGTAGAGAACGAACCTATGGACATCAAGGAGGGGAAGCCATGGGGTGGTGGTGGTGGGATGAGTTGGGAGACTGAGATTGACCTGTATACATGTATATGTATAATATAGATAACTAATAATAACCTGCTGTATAAAAAATAAATAAAATAAAATTTCAAAAATTTTTTAAAGAAATAAAATTTAAAAATATAAAACAGAAAAATGTTCTTCCCTTCACAAAGATGTAATTATATGAATGAATAATTTCCATGCTTATATCTATAAATACATTAAAGAGGAATAAAATCTACCTTGAACCAAAAAAGAAAAAAAAAAAAAAAACAGACACCGCCAGTTATACAGAGGAAAACCCTATCAGGGCACTTGCTCCAGTGGTCAACAATTCTGAACATCTGCTATGCAGCCAGCAGCCCCCCGCAAGGAGCGTCCTCATTGCAAAGCTGGGGGACCGTGCCGAGGCGTCTGTGAGTAAACGTGAGTTGAGCCCCAGGCCAGCTACTGCTGAACTGTTCCCACCCTTCCCAGGTAAAACACCTGAATATGTACAAGGACTTGAAAGCCTAGAGGAAGGGCCCTGGAGCCACACCAGCGACAGCACGCAGGCCGACTTGGTGCCTGCAGTCCAGCCAGGATGGTCCTGGCCCCGGGCGCTCTTCTGGAAGCTTTCCATTTCCCTGCCTGAGATACCCCTCCTGTCCTGGCCCCCACTGCCTTTTTCCTTCCTCACCTCTGCCCGGGGAGCAATTCCAGCGATAGGTATGGGTGACACATCCTCTTCTTTAGCAGATGGCAGCCTGGCAACTCCTGCAGAAAGTCCAGCAGAGCCCCACTGACACCGGGCCTCCCACAAAGCTGTGGCCCCTCACTCACTCCCACCAGCACAGCCCCGAGACTGCTGACGGGGCAGAGAATATGGCGTCAGGCACAGCTGCACGGGCTCTTGCTGCCTGGAGCGGTGTTTATATTGACCTCAACCCAGGCACACCTGGGGAGGGCTGGCCAGCAGGGTCAGGCTGCCCAGGTCAGCCAATCCTCACCCCTCAGGGGCTCACATTGCCGAAAATGGACCTCGCTGAACCGACCACGTCCAAGGAACAGGTGTGGGCTCCTGAGAGTCACGATACACAAGGGGCTGTAGCTCCGGCTTGTTTTCTAATCATTTTATCTGGCCCATGAGTGGGAGACAACTTCAAGAAGACCCTCTCCTAATGAGAGGAACTCAGGAGTCAGGGAGAGGAGGGGTGATGGGTGGAGACAGAGGCTAGGTGCCCCGGCTGCAGTGGAAGTCTCTGGAAGACCAGGCAGAGTGAAGCCACACAGAGTGATGCCCAGGGTCACAGACCTGTCAGACTTGCTGTTTGTTAGCTCAAGTCTGCTCTGAGGTGCTCTGTGTCAGCTCTGAGTGACAGGCGATCTGGGGTGCTCTGCAATGAGGGCTATGTGCATGGTTCCTGTGTGCCCAGCCCTGCCGGGGTACCTGCCCAGGGGAGCTCCGTATCCTGGGAAGGGCCTGACTATGAGAGCCCCATAGGCTGCTGGGGAGATGCACAGGTGAGCTCCATAACCTGGGAGTGGCCTGACCATGAGAGCCCGGTGGGCTGCTGGGGACATGCCCAGGTTAGGCCCATATCCTGGGAGGGGCCTGACTACGAGAGCCCCATGGGCTGCTGGGTAGATGCACAGGTGAGCTCCATAACCTGGGAGTGGCCTGACCATGAGAGCCCCGTGGGCTGCTGGGGACATGCCCAGGTTAGGCCCATATCCTGGAAGGGGCCTGACTACGAGAGCCCCATGTGCTGCTGGGTAGTTGCACAGGTGAACTGCGTAACCTGGGAGTGGCCTGACCACCAGAGCCCAGTGGGCGGCTGGGGACCTGGTAAAGGATGTCAGGACAGTCAGTGAAGCCACCGAGGATATACATCCAGTAGTTCCTAATTCCTACACCCTGCTGGTCATTCTACCATCCACCAGGACATGGTATTCTGTAGTAGAATTCAATGATGCCTTCTTCTGTATTCCATTGGTCCCAGAAAGGCTCTGCTGCCCTAGTAACCAGATTTGGGAATGGAGAAATGCTGCTGCCTTGTGGCCGTTTCACACAACAGCAGCTTTAAACCCAGTGCTAATGGTCACTACATATTCACACTCATTGCAGGCCTGTAAATGACACCTGCCCTCAAAAACAATCCTGGGGTCGAAAATTGACCACAAAATTCAAAAGAGGGCAACCATCCAAGAAGACCATTTCAAGAGGTTAATTGTACTCTCCGTTTTTTTTCTGTTTTTCTGTAGCAGAAATTTTAAAAGGCGTGGAAAAATGCTGAACATTAGGAATAATTAAAGATATGCAAATCCAAATTACAAAAACCTATCAGCTCACACCAGTCAGAATGGCCATCAGCAAAAATTCTGCAAACAATAAATGCTGAAGGGGTTTTGGAGAAATGCCTACCCTTGGTTCAACGTGGGACATGAGCCAATAATGTAAAGGTAAATACTGAGCTACCATTCAATCAAGCATACCCACTGCTGGGCCTATCGCCTGAGGGGATGAGAATCAAAAAGACACAGGCTGGGCTTCACTGGTGGCGCAGTGGTTGAGAGTCCGCCTGCCAATGCAGGAGACATGGGTTCATGCCCCGTTTCGGGAAGATCCCACATGCCGCAGAGCGGCTGGTCCCGTGAGCTATGGCTGCTGGGCCTGCGCATCCGGAGCCTGTGCTCTGCAATGGGAGTGTCCACAGCAGTGAGAGGCACACGAACCACGCAAAAAAAAAAAAATAATAAAGACACAGGCTGGCAATCCTGCACTCCAGCAATATTTACCATAGCCAACACTTGGAAGCTACGAAAATGTCCACCGACAGAGGAATGCACAAAGAAACAGTGGTCCATGTACACAATGGAATATGACTCCAATAAAAAATATAAATTCAATTTATAAAACAAACATAAGTAAGGACACATCAGGTTTTGGGGTCACATTCCACTCTAATATATACCCGAGGAACACCACTGTCAGGATGGTCTGTTTCCGTACTTACCAGATTGGGAAAAGCAGAAATGCTGACGCCCTCTGGCCATTACCTGCAACAGCAGCTTTAAAACGTGTGCTGAGGGTCACTTCTTATGCACCAGTACTGGAGGTCTGTAAATGAAACCTGCCCTCCAAATGTCTTGAGGGAGGTAATGGCCAAAATATTTCTAAATGTCACACATACTCCACGAAAACAGTTTGAAGAGGTAAGCTGTACTCACAGTTTGAAGAAAAAAAGGACATGCCAGAAAGCTGAATTTCAAGTGATTATGAGACGCATGCAAATCCAACCACAAAGTGGTATCAGCTCACATTAGTCAGGATAAACATCAGCAAAAAAAAAAATCTACAAACAATAAATGCTGAGGGTGTTGTGGAGAAGTGCATACCGTCAACTTTAAGTGTGACATAACCTGGTAAGAGCCACTAATGAGGACAGAATGGAGGTTCCTCTATAAGGTAAACATTTTGCTACCATATGATCCAGCCGGCCCACTCCTGGGCCTATAACCTAAGAAGACAGAATTGCAAAGACACAGGCAGGCAAATGTGCATTGCTGCAGCATTACAATAGCCATGACATGGAAGCAACCAAAAAGTCCATCAACAGATGAGTGGGCAAAGAAGAACTGGTACATGTGCAGACGGAATATTAGCCAAGGAAAAAAAGGACACAATGCCATGTGCAGCACCGTAGATGAGTCTAGAGGGAATCACATGACTTGTAGTAAGTCAGAAAAAGAAAGACACATATCATATGATATCACTTATAGGTGTTACATAAAAATTGATACCAGTGAAGATACTTCCACAGAGAAGGGCAATCACAGATTCATTAAACAAACTTATGGTTCAGCAATGGAAAGGTGTGAGGATTGGATGCATTAGGATATTGGCGTTAACAGACATATACAAACACAGGCGAAATATATAATCACCAAGACCTACGAAATACCAAGAGAAGACTACTCAACATTCTGTCATAAGGTACGTGGGAAAAGGATCCCAGGAAGAACAGACATATGTATATGTGTAAAAGAACCATATCTTGCACACCTACACCAAGCCAAACATTTTAATCAAACTTGCTGTGATATAAAAATAAAAATTAAATTTAAAGAAAGAACAAGAATAGTGAGACAAACATAAGGGGCTTTCTCCTGGCACATCCCCTTCTAAATTACAACCTAGAACACGACTTCCATTGAGGCTCTGTTGCCCTAGTAACCAGATTCGGTAAAGGAGAACTGCTGCCACCTTGTGGCCGTTTCACACAACAGCAGCTTTAATCCCAGTGCTAATGGTCAGTGGATATTCAAAATAATTGCAGGCCTGTAAATGACACCTGCTCTGAAAACAAATCCTGGGGTCCTATATCGACCAAAAATTTCAAAAGACGTCCACATTTCAAAACGACAGTTTCAAGAGACATATTTTATGCACATTTGTGTTCTGCTTCTTTCTCTTTCTTTCTTTTTTTGTTAAAACAACGGGAATGGAAAAAGGCCACCCTCAGAATGGGAGAAAATATTTGCAAACGAATCAGTGGACAAAGCTTTAATCTCCAATATATATAAACAGCTCATGCAGCTTAATATTAAAAAAACAAACAACCCAATACAAAAATGGGTAGAACATCTAAATTGACCTTTCTTCAAAGAAGACATAGAGATGGCCAAGATGCACATGAAAAGCTGCTCAACATCATTAATTATTAGGGAACTGTAAATCCAAAGTACAATGAGGTATCACCTCACACCTGTTAGAATGGGCCTCATCAGAAAATCTACAAACAATAAATGCTGGGGAGGGTGTGGACAAAAGGAACCCTCTTCCACTATTGGTGGGAATGTAAATTGATACAGTCACTATGGAGAACAGTATGGAGGTCCCTTAAAAAATGAAAAATAGAATTACCATATGATCCAGCAATCCCACTTCTGGGCGTATACCCAGAGAAAACCATAAATCAAAAAGACACATTCACCACAATGTTCATTGCAGCACTATTTACAATAGCCAGGTAATGGAAGCAACCTAAATGCCCACAGACAGAGGAATGGATAAAGATGTGGTACATATATAAAATGGAATATTACTCAGCCATAGAAAGGGATGAAACTGGATCATTTGTAGAGACGTCGATGGACCTAGAGACTGTCATACAGAGTGAAGTAAGTCAGAAAGAGAAAAACAAATATTGTATATTAATGCATATATGTGGAACCTAGAGAAATGGTACAGATGAACAGGTTTGCAGGGCAGAAATAGAGACACAGAGGTAGAGAACGAACCTATGGACATCAAGGAGGGGAAGCCATGGGGTGGTGGTGGTGGGATGAGTTGGGAGACTGAGATTGACCTGTATACATGTATATGTATAATATAGATAACTAATAATAACCTGCTGTATAAAAAATAAATAAAATAAAATTTCATAAATTTTTTAAAGAAATAAAATTTAAAAATATAAAACAGAAAAATGTTCTTCCCTTCACAAAGATGTAATTATATGAATGAATAATTTCCATGCTTATATCTATAAATACATTAAAGAGGAATAAAATCTACCTTGAACCAAAAAAGAAAAAAAAAAAAAACAGACACTGCCAGTTATACAGAGGAAAACCCTATCAGGGCACTTGCTCCAGTGGTCAACAATTCTGAACATCTGCCATGCAGCCAGCAGCCCCCCGCAAGGAGCGTCCTCATTGCAAAGCTGGGGGACCGTGCCGAGGCATCTGTGAGTAAACGTGAGTTGAGCCCCAGGCCAGCTGCTGCTGAACTGTTCCCACCCTTCCCAGGTAAAACACCTGAATATGTACAAGGACTTGAAAGCCTAGAGGAAGGGCCCTGGAGCCACACCAGCGACAGCACGCAGGCCGACTTGGTGCCTGCAGTCCAGCCAGGATGGTCCTGGCCCCGGGCGCTCTTCTGGAAGCTTTCCACTTCCCTGCCTGAGATACCCCTCCTGTCCTGGCCCCCACTGCCTTTTTCCTTCCTCACCTCTGCCCGGGGAGCAATTCCAGCGATAGGTATGGGTGACACATCCTCTTGTTTAGCAGATGGCAGCCTGGCAACTCCTGCAGAAAGTCCAGCAGAGCCCCACTGACACCGGGCCTCCCACAAAGCTGTGGCCCCTCACTCACTCCCACCAGCACAGCCCCGAGACTGCTGACGGGGCAGAGAATATGGCGTCAGGCACAGCTGCACGGGCTCTTGCTGCCTGGAGCGGTGTTTATATTGACCTCAACCCAGGCACACCTGGGGAGGGCTGGCCAGCAGGGTCAGGCTGCCCAGGTCAGCCAATCCTCACCCCTCAGGGGCTCACATTGCCGAAAATGGACCTCGCTGAACCGACCACGTCCAAGGAACAGGTGTGGGCTCCTGAGAGTCACGATACACAAGGGGCTGTAGCTCCGGCTTGTTTTCTAATCATTTTATCTGGCCCATGAGTGGGAGACAACTTCAAGAAGACCCTCTCCTAATGAGAGGAACTCAGGAGTCAGGGAGAGGAGGGGTGATGGGTGGAGACAGAGGCTTGGTGCCCCGGCTGCAGTGGAAGTGTCTGGAAGACCAGGCAGAGTGAAGCCACACAGAGTGATGCCCAGGGTCACAGACCTGTCAGACTTGCTGTTTGTTAGCTCAAGTCTGCTCTGAGGTGCTCTGTGTCAGCTCTGAGTGACAGGCGATCTGGGGTGCTCTGCAATGAGGGCTATGTGCATGGTTCCTGTGTGCCCAGCCCTGCCGGGGTACCTGCCCAGGGGAGCTCCATATCCTGGGAAGGGCCTGACTATGAGAGCCCCATAGGCTGCTGGGGAGATGCACAGGTGAGCTCCATAACCTGGGAGTGGCCTGACCATGAGAGCCCGGTGGGCTGCTGGGGACATGCCCAGGTTAGGCCCATATCCTAGGAGGGGCCTGACTACGAGAGCCCCATGGGCTGCTGGGTAGATGCACAGGTGAGCTCCATAACCTGGGAGTGGCCTGACCATGAGAGCCCCGTGGGCTGCTGGGGACATGCCCAGGTTAGGCCCATATCCTGGAAGGGGCCTGACTACGAGAGCCCCATGTGCTGCTGGGTAGTTGCGCAGGTGAACTCCGTAACCTGGGAGTGGCCTGACCACCAGAGCCCAGTGGGCGGCTGGGGACCTGGTAAAGGATGTCAGGACAGTCAGTGAAGCCACCGAGGATATACATCCAGTAGTTCCTAATTCCTACACCCTGCTGGTCATTCTACCATCCACCAGGACATGGTATTCTGTAGTAGAATTCAATGATGCCTTCTTCTGTATTCCATTGGTCCCAGAAAGGCTCTGCTGCCCTAGTAACCAGATTTGGGAATGGAGAAATGCTGCTGCCTTGTGGCCGTTTCACACAACAGCAGCTTTAAACCCAGTGCTAATGGTCACTACATATTCACACTCATTGCAGGCCTGTAAATGACACCTGCCCTCAAAAACAATCCTGGGGTCGAAAATTGACCACAAAATTCAAAAGAGGGCAACCATCCAAGAAGACCATTTCAAGAGGTTAATTGTACTCTCCGTTTTTTTCTGTTTTTCTGTAGCAGAAATTTTAAAAGGCGTGGAAAAATGCTGAACATTAGGAATAATTAAAGATATGCAAATCCAAATTACAAAAACCTATCAGCTCACACCAGTCAGAATGGCCATCAGCAAAAATTCTGCAAACAATAAATGCTGAAGGGGTTTTGGAGAAATGCCTACCCTTGGTTCAACGTGGGACATGAGCCAATAATGTAAAGGTAAATACTGAGCTACCATTCAATCAAGCATACCCACTGCTGGGCCTATCGCCTGAGGGGATGAGAATCAAAAAGACACAGGCTGGGCTTCACTGGTGGCGCAGTGGTTGAGAGTCCGCCTGCCAATGCAGGAGACATGGGTTCATGCCCCGTTTCGGGAAGATCCCACATGCCGCAGAGCGGCTGGTCCCGTGAGCTATGGCTGCTGGGCCTGCGCATCCGGAGCCTGTGCTCTGCAATGGGAGTGTCCACAGCAGTGAGAGGCACACGAACCACGCAAAAAAAAAAAATAATAAAGACACAGGCTGGCAATCCTGCACTCCAGCAATATTTACCATAGCCAACACTTGGAAGCTACGAAAATGTCCACCGACAGAGGAATGCACAAAGAAACAGTGGTCCATGTACACAATGGAATATGACTCCAATAAAAAATATAAATTCAATTTATAAAACAAACATAAGTAAGGACACATCAGGTTTTGGGGTCACATTCCACTCTAATATATACCCGAGGAACACCACTGTCAGGATGGTCTGTTTCCGTACTTACCAGATTGGGAAAAGCAGAAATGCTGACGCCCTCTGGCCATTACCTGCAACAGCAGCTTTAAAACGTGTGCTGAGGGTCACTTCTTATGCACCAGTACTGGAGGTCTGTAAATGAAACCTGCCCTCCAAATGTCTTGAGGGAGGTAATGGCCAAAATATTTCTAAATGTCACACATACTCCACGAAAACAGTTTGAAGAGGTAAGCTGTACTCACAGTTTGAAGAAAAAAAGGACATGCCAGAAAGCTGAATTTCAAGTGATTATGAGACGCATGCAAATCCAACCACAAAGTGGTATCAGCTCACATTAGTCAGGATAAACATCAGCAAAAAAAAAAATCTACAAACAATAAATGCTGAGGGTGCTGTGGAGAAGTGCATACCGTCAACTTTAAGTGTGACATAACCTGGTAAGAGCCACTAATGAGGACAGAATGGAGGTGCCTCTATAAGGTAAACATTTTGCTACCATATGATCCAGCCGGCCCACTCCTGGGCCTATAACCTAAGAAGACAGAATTGCAAAGACACAGGCAGGCAAATGTGCATTGCTGCAGCATTACAATAGCCATGACATGGAAGCAACCAAAAAGTCCATCAACAGATGAGTGGGCAAAGAAGAACTGGTACATGTGCAGACGGAATATTAGCCAAGGGAAAAAAGGACACAATGCCATGTTCAGCACCGTAGATGAGTCTAGAGGGAATCACATGACTTGTAGTAAGTCAGAAAAAGAAAGACACATATCATATGATATCACTTATAGGTGTTACATAAAAATTGATACCAGTGAAGATACTTCCACAGAGAAGGGCAATCACAGATTCATTAAACAAACTTATGGTTCACCAATGGAAAGGTGTGAGGATTGGATGCATTAGGATATTGGCGTTAACAGACATATACAAACACAGGCGAAATATATAATCACCAAGACCTACGAAATACCAAGAGAAGACTACTCAACATTCTGTCATAAGGTACGTGGGAAAAGGATCCCAGGAAGAACAGACATATGTATATGTGTAAAAGAACCATATCTTGCACACCTACACCAAGCCAAACATTTTAATCAAACTTGCTGTGATATAAAAATAAAAATTAAATTTAAAGAAAGAACAAGAATAGTGAGACAAACATAAGGGGCTTTCTCCTGGCACATCCCCTTCTAAATTACAACCTAGAACACGACTTCCATTGAGGCTCTGTTGCCCTAGTAACCAGATTCGGTAAAGGAGAACTGCTGCCACCTTGTGGCCGTTTCACACAACAGCAGCTTTAATCCCAGTGCTAATGGTCAGTGGATATTCAAAATAATTGCAGGCCTGTAAATGACACCTGCTCTGAAAACAAATCCTGGGGTCCTATATCGACCAAAAATTTCAAAAGACGTCCACATTTCAAAACGACAGTTTCAAGAGACATATTTTATGCACATTTGTGTTCTGCTTCTTTCTCTTTCTTTCTTTTTTTGTTAAAACAACGAGAATGGAAAAAGGCAACCCTCAGAATGGGAGAAAATATTTGCAAACGAATCAGTGGACAAAGCTTTAATCTCCAATATATATAAACAGCTCATGCAGCTTAATTTTAAAAAAACAAACAACCCAATACAAAAATGGGTAGAACATCTAAATTGACCTTTCTTCAAAGAAGACATAGAGATGGCCAAGATGCACATGAAAAGCTGCTCAACATCATTAATTATTAGGGAACTGTAAATCCAAACTACAATGAGGTATCACCTCACACCTGTTAGAATGGGCCTCATCAGAAAATCTACAAACAATAAATGCTGGGGAGGGTGTGGACAAAAGGAACCCTCTTCCACTATTGGTGGGAATGTAAATTGATACAGTCACTATGGAGAACAGTATGGAGGTCCCTTAAAAAACGAAAAATAGAATTACCATATGATCCAGCAATCCCACTTCTGGGCGTATACCCAGAGAAAACCATAAATCAAAAAGACACATTCACCACAATGTTCATTGCAGCACTATTTACAATAGCCAGGTAATGGAAGCAACCTAAATGCCCACAGACAGAGGAATGGATAAAGATGTGGTACATATATAAAATGGAATATTACTCAGCCATAGAAAGGGATGAAACTGGATCATTTGTAGAGACGTCGATGGACCTAGAGACTGTCATACAGAGTGAAGTAAGTCAGAAAGAGAAAAACAAATATTGTATATTAATGCATATATGTGGAACCTAGAGAAATGGTACAGATGAACAGGTTTGCAGGGCAGAAATAGAGACACAGAGGTAGAGAACGAACCTATGGACATCAAGGAGGGGAAGCCATGGGGTGGTGGTGGTGGGATGAGTTGGGAGACTGAGATTGACCTGTATACATGTATATGTATAATATAGATAACTAATAATAACCTGCTGTATAAAAAATAAATAAAATAAAATTTCAAAACTTTTTTAAAAGAAATAAATTTTAAAAATATAAAACAGAAAAATGTTCTTCCCTTCACAAAGATGTAATTATATGAATGAATAATTTCCATGCTTATATCTATAAATACATTAAAGAGGAATAAAATCTACCTTGAACCAAAAAAGAAAAAAAAAAAAAAAACAGACACCGCCAGTTATACAGAGGAAAATCCTATCAGGGCACTTGCTCCAGTGGTCAACAATTCTGAACATCTGCCATGCAGCCATCAGCCCCCCGCAAGGAGCGTCCTCATTGCAAAGCTGGGGGACCGTGCCGAGGCGTCTGTGAGTAAACGTGAGTTGAGCCCCAGGCCAGCTGCTGCTGAACTGTTCCCACCCTTCCCAGGTAAAACACCTGAATATGTACAAGGACTTGAAAGCCTAGAGGAAGGGCCCTGGAGCCACACCAGCGACAGCACGCAGGCCGACTTGGTGCCTGCAGTCCAGCCAGGATGGTCCTGGCCCCGGGCGCTCTTCTGGAAGCTTTCCATTTCCCTGCCTGAGATACCCCTCCTGTCCTGGCCCCCACTGCCTTTTTCCTTCCTCACCTCTGCCCGGGGAGCAATTCCAGCGATAGGTATGGGTGACACATCCTCTTGTTTAGCAGATGGCAGCCTGGCAACTCCTGCAGAAAGTCCAGCAGAGCCCCACTGACACCGGGCCTCCCACAAAGCTGTGGCCCCTCACTCACTCCCACCAGCACAGCCCCGAGACTGCTGACGGGGCAGAGAATATGGCGTCAGGCACAGCTGCACGGGCTCTTGCTGCCTGGAGCGGTGTTTATATTGACCTCAACCCAGGCACACCTGGGGAGGGCTGGCCAGCAGGGTCAGGCTGCCCAGGTCAGCCAATCCTCACCCCTCAGGGGCTCACATTGCCGAAAATGGACCTCGCTGAACCGACCACGTCCAAGGAACAGGTGTGGGCTCCTGAGAGTCACGATACACAAGGGGCTGTAGCTCCGGCTTGTTTTCTAATCATTTTATCTGGCCCATGAGTGGGAGACAACTTCAAGAAGACCCTCTCCTAATGAGAGGAACTCAGGAGTCAGGGAGAGGAGGGGTGATGGGTGGAGACAGAGGCTTGGTGCCCCGGCTGCAGTGGAAGTCTCTGGAAGACCAGGCAGAGTGAAGCCACACAGAGTGATGCCCAGGGTCACAGACCTGTCAGACTTGCTGTTTGTTAGCTCAAGTCTGCTCTGAGGTGCTCTGTGTCAGCTCTGAGTAACAGGCGATCTGGGGTGCTCTGCAATGAGGGCTATGTGCATGGTTCCTGTGTGCCCAGCCCTGCCGGGGTACCTGCCCAGGGGAGCTCCGTATCCTGGGAAGGGCCTGACTATGAGAGCCCCATAGGCTGCTGGGGAGATGCACAGGTGAGCTCCATAACCTGGGAGTGGCCTGACCATGAGAGCCCGGTGGGCTGCTGGGGACATGCCCAGGTTAGGCCCATATCCTGGGAGGGGCCTGACTACGAGAGCCCCATGGGCTGCTGGGTAGATGCACAGGTGAGCTCCATAACCTGGGAGTGGCCTGACCATGAGAGCCCCGTGGGCTGCTGGGGACATGCCCAGGTTAGGCCCATATCCTGGAAGGGGCCTGACTACGAGAGCCCCATGTGCTGCTGGGTAGTTGCGCAGGTGAACTCCGTAACCTGGGAGTGGCCTGACCACCAGAGCCCCGTGGGCGGCTGGGGACCTGGTAAAGGATGTCAGGACAGTCAGTGAAGCCACCGAGGATATACATCCAGTAGTTCCTAATTCCTACACCCTGCTGGTCATTCTACCATCCACCAGGACATGGTATTCTGTAGTAGAATTCAATGATGCCTTCTTCTGTATTCCATTGGTCCCAGAAAGGCTCTGCTGCCCTAGTAACCAGATTTGGGAATGGAGAAATGCTGCTGCCTTGTGGCCGTTTCACACAACAGCAGCTTTAAACCCAGTGCTAATGGTCACTACATATTCACACTCATTGCAGGCCTGTAAATGACACCTGCCCTCAAAAACAATCCTGGGGTCGAAAATTGACCACAAAATTCAAAAGAGGGCAACCATCCAAGAAGACCATTTCAAGAGGTTAATTGTACTCTCCGTTTTTTTCTGTTTTTCTGTAGCAGAAATTTTAAAAGGCGTGGAAAAAATGCTGAACATTAGGAATAATTAAAGATATGCAAATCCAAATTACAAAAACCTATCAGCTCACACCAGTCAGAATGGCCATCAGCAAAAATTCTGCAAACAATAAATGCTGAAGGGGTTTTGGAGAAATGCCTACCCTTGGTTCAACGTGGGACATGAGCCAATAATGTAAAGGTAAATACTGAGCTACCATTCAATCAAGCATACCCACTGCTGGGCCTATCGCCTGAGGGGATGAGAATCAAAAAGACACAGGCTGGGCTTCACTGGTGGCGCAGTGGTTGAGAGTCCGCCTGCCAATGCAGGAGACATGGGTTCATGCCCCGTTTCGGGAAGATCCCACATGCCGCAGAGCGGCTGGTCCCGTGAGCTATGGCTGCTGGGCCTGTGCATCCGGAGCCTGTGCTCTGCAATGGGAGTGTCCACAGCAGTGAGAGGCACACGAACCACGCAAAAAAAAAAAATAATAAAGACACAGGCTGGCAATCCTGCACTCCAGCAATATTTACCATAGCCAACACTTGGAAGCTACGAAAATGTCCACCGACAGAGGAATGCACAAAGAAACAGTGGTCCATGTACACAATGGAATATGACTCCAATAAAAAATATAAATTCAATTTATAAAACAAACATAAGTAAGGACACATCAGGTTTTGGGGTCACATTCCACTCTAATATATACCCGAGGAACACCACTGTCAGGATGGTCTGTTTCCGTACTTACCAGATTGGGAAAAGCAGAAATGCTGACGCCCTCTGGCCATTACCTGCAACAGCAGCTTTAAAACGTGTGCTGAGGGTCACTTCTTATGCACCAGTACTGGAGGTCTGTAAATGAAACCTGCCCTCCAAATGTCTTGAGGGAGGTAATGGCCAAAATATTTCTAAATGTCACACATACTCCACGAAAACAGTTTGAAGAGGTAAGCTGTACTCACAGTTTGAAGAAAAAAAGGACATGCCAGAAAGCTGAATTTCAAGTGATTATGAGACGCATGCAAATCCAACCACAAAGTGGTATCAGCTCACATTAGTCAGGATAAACATCAGCAAAAAAAAAAATCTACAAACAATAAATGCTGAGGGTGCTGTGGAGAAGTGCATACCGTCAACTTTAAGTGTGACATAACCTGGTAAGAGCCACTAATGAGGACAGAATGGAGGTGCCTCTATAAGGTAAACATTTTGCTACCATATGATCCAGCCGGCCCACTCCTGGGCCTATAACCTAAGAAGACAGAATTGCAAAGACACAGGCAGGCAAATGTGCATTGCTGCAGCATTACAATAGCCATGACATGGAAGCAACCAAAAAGTCCATCAACAGATGAGTGGGCAAAGAAGAACTGGTACATGTGCAGACGGAATATTAGCCAAGGAAAAAAAGGACACAATGCCATGTTCAGCACCGTAGATGAGTCTAGAGGGAATCACATGACTTGTAGTAAGTCAGAAAAAGAAAGACACATATCATATGATATCACTTATAGGTGTTACATAAAAATTGATACCAGTGAAGATACTTCCACAGAGAAGGGCAATCACAGATTCATTAAACAAACTTATGGTTCAGCAATGGAAAGGTGTGAGGATTGGATGCATTAGGATATTGGCGTTAACAGACATATACAAACACAGGCGAAATATATAATCACCAAGACCTACGAAATACCAAGAGAAGACTACTCAACATTCTGTCATAAGGTACGTGGGAAAAGGATCCCAGGAAGAACAGACATATGTATATGTGTAAAAGAACCATATCTTGCACACCTACACCAAGCCAAACATTTTAATCAAACTTGCTGTGATATAAAAATAAAAATTAAATTTAAAGAAAGAACAAGAATAGTGAGACAAACATAAGGGGCTTTCTCCTGGCACATCCCCTTCTAAATTACAACCTAGAACACGACTTCCATTGAGGCTCTGTTGCCCTAGTAACCAGATTCGGTAAAGGAGAACTGCTGCCACCTTGTGGCCGTTTCACACAACAGCAGCTTTAATCCCAGTGCTAATGGTCAGTGGATATTCAAAATAATTGCAGGCCTGTAAATGACACCTGCTCTGAAAACAAATCCTGGGGTCCTATATCGACCAAAAATTTCAAAAGACGTCCACATTTCAAAACGACAGTTTCAAGAGACATATTTTATGCACATTTGTGTTCTGCTTCTTTCTCTTTCTTTCTTTTTTTGTTAAAACAACGGGAATGGAAAAAGGCCACCCTCAGAATGGGAGAAAATATTTGCAAACGAATCAGTGGACAAAGCTTTAATCTCCAATATATATAAACAGCTCATGCAGCTTAATATTAAAAAAACAAACAACCCAATACAAAAGTGGGTAGAACATCTAAATTGACCTTTCTTCAAAGAAGACATAGAGATGGCCAAGATGCACATGAAAAGCTGCTCAACATCATTAATTATTAGGGAACTGTAAATCCAAAGTACAATGAGGTATCACCTCACACCTGTTAGAATGGGCCTCATCAGAAAATCTACAAACAATAAATGCTGGGGAGGGTGTGGACAAAAAGAACCCTCTTCCACTATTGGTGGGAATGTAAATTGATACAGTCACTATGGAGAACAGTATGGAGGTCCCTTAAAAAACGAAAAATAGAATTACCATATGATCCAGCAATCCCACTTCTGGGCGTATACCCAGAGAAAACCATAAATCAAAAAGACACATTCACCACAATGTTCATTGCAGCACTATTTACAATAGCCAGGTAATGGAAGCAACCTAAATGCCCACAGACAGAGGAATGGATAAAGATGTGGTACATATATAAAATGGAATATTACTCAGCCATAGAAAGGAATGAAACTGGATCATTTGTAGAGACGTCGATGGACCTAGAGACTGTCATACAGAGTGAAGTAAGTCAGAAAGAGAAAAACAAATATTGTATATTAATGCATATATGTGGAACCTAGAGAAATGGTACAGATGAACAGGTTTGCAGGGCAGAAATAGAGACACAGAGGTAGAGAACGAACCTATGGACATCAAGGAGGGGAAGCCATGGGGTGGTGGTGGTGGGATGAGTTGGGAGACTGAGATTGACCTGTATACATGTATATGTATAATATAGATAACTAATAATAACCTGCTGTATAAAAAATAAATAAAATAAAATTTCAAAAATTTTTTAAAAGAAATAAAATTTAAAAATATAAAACAGAAAAATGTTCTTCCCTTCACAAAGATGTAATTATATGAATGAATAATTTCCATGCTTATATCTATAAATACATTAAAGAGGAATAAAATCTACCTTGAACCAAAAAAGAAAAAAAAAAAAAAAACAGACACCGCCAGTTATACAGAGGAAAATCCTATCAGGGCACTTGCTCCAGTGGTCAACAATTCTGAACATCTGCCATGCAGCCAGCAGCCCCCCGCAAGGAGCGTCCTCATTGCAAAGCTGGGGGACCGTGCCGAGGCGTCTGTGAGTAAACGTGAGTTGAGCCCCAGGCCAGCTGCTGCTGAACTGTTCCCACCCTTCCCAGGTAAAACACCTGAATATGTACAAGGACTTGAAAGCCTAGAGGAAGGGCCCTGGAGCCACACCAGCGACAGCACGCAGGCCGACTTGGTGCCTGCAGTCCAGCCAGGATGGTCCTGGCCCCGGGCGCTCTTCTGGAAGCTTTCCATTTCCCTGCCTGAGATACCCCTCCTGTCCTGGCCCCCACTGCCTTTTTCCTTCCTCACCTCTGCCCGGGGAGCAATTCCAGCGATAGGTATGGGTGACACATCCTCTTCTTTAGCAGATGGCAGCCTGGCAACTCCTGCAGAAAGTCCAGCAGAGCCCCACTGACACCGGGCCTCCCACAAAGCTGTGGCCCCTCACTCACTCCCACCAGCACAGCCCCGAGACTGCTGACGGGGCAGAGAATATGGCGTCAGGCACAGCTGCACGGGCTCTTGCTGCCTGGAGCGGTGTTTATATTGACCTCAACCCAGGCACACCTGGGGAGGGCTGGCCAGCAGGGTCAGGCTGCCCAGGTCAGCCAATCCTCACCCCTCAGGGGCTCACATTGCCGAAAATGGACCTCGCTGAACCGACCACGTCCAAGGAACAGGTGTGGGCTCCTGAGAGTCACGATACACAAGGGGCTGTAGCTCCGGCTTGTTTTCTAATCATTTTATCTGGCCCATGAGTGGGAGACAACTTCAAGAAGACCCTCTCCTAATGAGAGGAACTCAGGAGTCAGGGAGAGGAGGGGTGATGGGTGGAGACAGAGGCTTGGTGCCCCGGCTGCAGTGGAAGTCTCTGGAAGACCAGGCAGAGTGAAGCCACACAGAGTGATGCCCAGGGTCACAGACCTGTCAGACTTGCTGTTTGTTAGCTCAAGTCTGCTCTGAGGTGCTCTGTGTCAGCTCTGAGTGACAGGCGATCTGGGGTGCTCTGCAATGAGGGCTAAGTGCATGGTTCCTGTGCGCCCAGCCCTGCCGGGGTACCTGCCCAGGGGAGCTCCGTATCCTGGGAAGGGCCTGACTATGAGAGCCCCATAGGCTGCTGGGGAGATGCACAGGTGAGCTCCATAACCTGGGAGTGGCCTGACCATGAGAGCCCGGTGGGCTGCTGGGGACATGCCCAGGTTAGGCCCATATCCTGGGAGGGGCCTGACTACGAGAGCCCCATGGGCTGCTGGGTAGATGCACAGGTGAGCTCCATAACCTGGGAGTGGCCTGACCATGAGAGCCCCGTGGGCTGCTGGGGACATGCCCAGGTTAGGCCCATATCCTGGAAGGGGCCTGACTACGAGAGCCCCATGTGCTGCTGGGTAGTTGCGCAGGTGAACTCCGTAACCTGGGAGTGGCCTGACCACCAGAGCCCAGTGGGCGGCTGGGGACCTGGTAAAGGATGTCAGGACAGTCAGTGAAGCCACCGAGGATATACATCCAGTAGTTCCTAATTCCTACACCCTGCTGGTCATTCTACCATCCACCAGGACATGGTATTCTGTAGTAGAATTCAATGATGCCTTCTTCTGTATTCCATTGGTCCCAGAAAGGTTCTGCTGCCCTAGTAACCAGATTTGGGAATGGAGAAATGCTGCTGCCTTGTGGCCGTTTCACACAACAGCAGCTTTAAACCCAGTGCTAATGGTCACTACATATTCACACTCATTGCAGGCCTGTAAATGACACCTGCCCTCAAAAACAATCCTGGGGTCGAAAATTGACCACAAAATTCAAAAGAGGGCAACCATCCAAGAAGACCATTTCAAGAGGTTAATTGTACTCTCCGTTTTTTTCTGTTTTTCTGTAGCAGAAATTTTAAAAGGCGTGGAAAAATGCTGAACATTAGGAATAATTAAAGATATGCAAATCCAAATTACAAAAACCTATCAGCTCACACCAGTCAGAATGGCCATCAGCAAAAATTCTGCAAACAATAAATGCTGAAGGGGTTTTGGAGAAATGCCTACCCTTGGTTCAACGTGGGACATGAGCCAATAATGTAAAGGTAAATACTGAGCTACCATTCAATCAAGCATACCCACTGCTGGGCCTATCGCCTGAGGGGATGAGAATCAAAAAGACACAGGCTGGGCTTCACTGGTGGCGCAGTGGTTGAGAGTCCGCCTGCCAATGCAGGAGACATGGGTTCATGCCCCGTTTCGGGAAGATCCCACATGCCGCAGAGCGGCTGGTCCCGTGAGCTATGGCTGCTGGGCCTGCGCATCCGGAGCCTGTGCTCTGCAATGGGAGTGTCCACAGCAGTGAGAGGCACACGAACCACGCAAAAAAAAAAAATAATAAAGACACAGGCTGGCAATCCTGCACTCCAGCAATATTTACCATAGCCAACACTTGGAAGCTACGAAAATGTCCACCGACAGAGGAATGCACAAAGAAACAGTGGTCCATGTACACAATGGAATATGACTCCAATAAAAAATATAAATTCAATTTATAAAACAAACATAAGTAAGGACACATCAGGTTTTGGGGTCACATTCCACTCTAATATATACCCGAGGAACACCACTGTCAGGATGGTCTGTTTCCGTACTTACCAGATTGGGAAAAGCAGAAATGCTGACGCCCTCTGGCCATTACCTGCAACAGCAGCTTTAAAACGTGTGCTGAGGGTCACTTCTTATGCACCAGTACTGGAGGTCTGTAAATGAAACCTGCCCTCCAAATGTCTTGAGGGAGGTAATGGCCAAAATATTTCTAAATGTCACACATACTCCACGAAAACAGTTTGAAGAGGTAAGCTGTACTCACAGTTTGAAGAAAAAAAGGACATGCCAGAAAGCTGAATTTCAAGTGATTATGAGACGCATGCAAATCCAACCACAAAGTGGTATCAGCTCACATTAGTCAGGATAAACATCAGCAAAAAAAAAAATCTACAAACAATAAATGCTGAGGGTGCTGTGGAGAAGTGCATACCGTCAACTTTAAGTGTGACATAACCTGGTAAGAGCCACTAATGAGGACAGAATGGAGGTGCCTCTATAAGGTAAACATTTTGCTACCATATGATCCAGCCGGCCCACTCCTGGGCCTATAACCTAAGAAGACAGAATTGCAAAGACACAGGCAGGCAAATGTGCATTGCTGCAGCATTACAATAGCCATGACATGGAAGCAACCAAAAAGTCCATCAACAGATGAGTGGGCAAAGAAGAACTGGTACATGTGCAGACGGAATATTAGCCAAGGAAAAAAAGGACACAATGCCATGTTCAGCACCGTAGATGAGTCTAGAGGGAATCACATGACTTGTAGTAAGTCAGAAAAAGAAAGACACATATCATATGATATCACTTATAGGTGTTACATAAAAATTGATACCAGTGAAGATACTTCCACAGAGAAGGGCAATCACAGATTCATTAAACAAACTTATGGTTCACCAATGGAAAGGTGTGAGGATTGGATGCATTAGGATATTGGCGTTAACAGACATATACAAACACAGGCGAAATATATAATCACCAAGACCTACGAAATACCAAGAGAAGACTACTCAACATTCTGTCATAAGGTACGTGGGAAAAGGATCCCAGGAAGAACAGACATATGTATATGTGTAAAAGAACCATATCTTGCACACCTACACCAAGCCAAACATTTTAATCAAACTTGCTGTGATATAAAAATAAAAATTAAATTTAAAGAAAGAACAAGAATAGTGAGACAAACATAAGGGGCTTTCTCCTGGCACATCCCCTTCTAAATTACAACCTAGAACACGACTTCCATTGAGGCTCTGTTGCCCTAGTAACCAGATTCGGTAAAGGAGAACTGCTGCCACCTTGTGGCCGTTTCACACAACAGCAGCTTTAATCCCAGTGCTAATGGTCAGTGGATATTCAAAATAATTGCAGGCCTGTAAATGACACCTGCTCTGAAAACAAATCCTGGGGTCCTATATCGACCAAAAATTTCAAAAGACGTCCACATTTCAAAACGACAGTTTCAAGAGACATATTTTATGCACATTTGTGTTCTGCTTCTTTCTCTTTCTTTCTTTTTTTGTTAAAACAACGAGAATGGAAAAAGGCAACCCTCAGAATGGGAGAAAATATTTGCAAACGAATCAGTGGACAAAGCTTTAATCTCCAATATATATAAACAGCTCATGCAGCTTAATATTAAAAAAACAAACAACCCAATACAAAAATGGGTAGAACATCTAAATTGACCTTTCTTCAAAGAAGACATAGAGATGGCCAAGATGCACATGAAAAGCTGCTCAACATCATTAATTATTAGGGAACTGTAAATCCAAACTACAATGAGGTATCACCTCACACCTGTTAGAATGGGCCTCATCAGAAAATCTACAAACAATAAATGCTGGGGAGGGTGTGGACAAAAGGAACCCTCTTCCACTATTGGTGGGAATGTAAATTGATACAGTCACTATGGAGAACAGTATGGAGGTCCCTTAAAAAACGAAAAATAGAATTACCATATGATCCAGCAATCCCACTTCTGGGCGTATACCCAGAGAAAACCATAAATCAAAAAGACACATTCACCACAATGTTCATTGCAGCACTATTTACAATAGCCAGGTAATGGAAGCAACCTAAATGCCCACAGACAGAGGAATGGATAAAGATGTGGTACATATATAAAATGGAATATTACTCAGCCATAGAAAGGGATGAAACTGGATCATTTGTAGAGACGTCGATGGACCTAGAGACTGTCATACAGAGTGAAGTAAGTCAGAAAGAGAAAAACAAATATTGTATATTAATGCATATATGTGGAACCTAGAGAAATGGTACAGATGAACAGGTTTGCAGGGCAGAAATAGAGACACAGAGGTAGAGAACGAACCTATGGACATCAAGGAGGGGAAGCCATGGGGTGGTGGTGGTGGGATGAGTTGGGAGACTGAGATTGACCTGTATACATGTATATGTATAATATAGATAACTAATAATAACCTGCTGTATAAAAAATAAATAAAATAAAATTTCAAAACTTTTTTAAAAGAAATAAATTTTAAAAATATAAAACAGAAAAATGTTCTTCCCTTCACAAAGATGTAATTATATGAATGAATAATTTCCATGCTTCTATCTATAAATACATTAAAGAGGAATAAAATCTACCTTGAACCAAAAAAGAAAAAAAAAAAAAAAAACAGACACCGCCAGTTATACAGAGGAAAATCCTATCAGGGCACTTGCTCCAGTGGTCAACAATTCTGAACATCTGCCATGCAGCCAGCAGCCCCCCGCAAGGAGCGTCCTCATTGCAAAGCTGGGGGACCGTGCCGAGGCGTCTGTGAGTAAACGTGAGTTGAGCCCCAGGCCAGCTGCTGCTGAACTGTTCCCACCCTTCCCAGGTAAAACACCTGAATATGTACAAGGACTTGAAAGCCTAGAGGAAGGGCCCTGGAGCCACACCAGCGACAGCACGCAGGCCGACTTGGTGCCTGCAGTCCAGCCAGGATGGTCCTGGCCCCGGGCGCTCTTCTGGAAGCTTTCCATTTCCCTGCCTGAGATACCCCTCCTGTCCTGGCCCCCACTGCCTTTTTCCTTCCTCACCTCTGCCCGGGGAGCAATTCCAGCGATAGGTATGGGTGACACATCCTCTTCTTTAGCAGATGGCAGCCTGGCAACTCCTGCAGAAAGTCCAGCAGAGCCCCACTGACACCGGGCCTCCCACAAAGCTGTGGCCCCTCACTCACTCCCACCAGCACAGCCCCGAGACTGCTGACGGGGCAGAGAATATGGCATCAGGCACAGCTGCACGGGCTCTTGCTGCCTGGAGCGGTGTTTATATTGACCTCAACCCAGGCACACCTGGGGAGGGCTGGCCAGCAGGGTCAGGCTGCCCAGGTCAGCCAATCCTCACCCCTCAGGGGCTCACATTGCCGAAAATGGACCTCGCTGAACCGACCACGTCCAAGGAACAGGTGTGGGCTCCTGAGAGTCACGATACACAAGGGGCTGTAGCTCCGGCTTGTTTTCTAATCATTTTATCTGGCCCATGAGTGGGAGACAACTTCAAGAAGACCCTCTCCTAATGAGAGGAACTCAGGAGTCAGGGAGAGGAGGGGTGATGGGTGGAGACAGAGGCTTGGTGCCCCGGCTGCAGTGGAAGTCTCTGGAAGACCAGGCAGAGTGAAGCCACACAGAGTGATGCCCAGGGTCACAGACCTGTCAGACTTGCTGTTTGTTAGCTCAAGTCTGCTCTGAGGTGCTCTGTGTCAGCTCTGAGTGACAGGCGATCTGGGGTGCTCTGCAATGAGGGCTATGTGCATGGTTCCTGTGTGCCCAGCCCTGCCGGGGTACCTGCCCAGGGGAGCTCCGTATCCTGGGAAGGGCCTGACTATGAGAGCCCCATAGGCTGCTGGGGAGATGCACAGGTGAGCTCCATAACCTGGGAGTGGCCTGACCATGAGAGCCCGGTGGGCTGCTGGGGACATGCCCAGGTTAGGCCCATATCCTGGGAGGGGCCTGACTACGAGAGCCCCATGGGCTGCTGGGTAGATGCACAGGTGAGCTCCATAACCTGGGAGTGGCCTGACCATGAGAGCCCCGTGGGCTGCTGGGGACATGCCCAGGTTAGGCCCATATCCTGGAAGGGGCCTGACTACGAGAGCCCCATGTGCTGCTGGGTAGTTGCGCAGGTGAACTCCGTAACCTGGGAGTGGCCTGACCACCAGAGCCCAGTGGGCGGCTGGGGACCTGCTAAAGGATGTCAGGACACTCAGTGAAGCCACCGAGGATATACATCCAGTAGTTCCTAATTCCTACACCCTGCTGGTCATTCTACCATTCACCAGGACATGGTATTCTGTAGTAGAATTCAATGATGCCTTCTTCTGTATTCCATTGGTCCCAGAAAGGCTC